>NC_058082.1:521481038-521829989 GCF_014858855.1 Bufo gargarizans | reverse complement strand
GAATCCAGCCTCCCCCCCCCCCCGATATAGAAGAGAGCGCAAGCAGACACCCGGGGTGCGCTGCGCTAGGACACAGGACCCCCGTCATCCCTTGCTGAAGGAGAGAGCTTCAGGCATTGAAAGAACACAGAAGAACTCAGGCAGTACTCACTAGCTGCTCTGCATTAGCTCCACCAGGCCAGAGGAGGGGAGAACCGAGCAATCGATCTGCTCCAGTGAAGACAGGAAGAAGAGGGAATCGAGCAGTGTGCTGAGTCCTGCTGGATGGCTAAGTAGCACTGCCCCATTAACCCCTTTAGTGCCCTGTCCCCCTGCCCTGCCAACTCCTTCCCTGATCCCCTGCTTGGCATCAACCCTGTCCTGTTACCCCTTCACTGCTGAGTAACCCTGTCCTGTCACCCCTTCACTGCTGAGTAACCCTGTCCTGTCCCTGCAGAGCAGTAACCTCTGCATAAAATCAGTTAACCCCTTCAACCCTGTCCTGGCCCTGCAGAGCATCAGTGCTCTGTTCTCTGCAGAGCATGCCCCTGTCCTGCAAACGACCCTTTCAGTGCTCTGCTCCCCAGTCCCTGCAGAGCATTAACCCTTAATAACCCCTGCCCTACCAGGCAATGCTCTGTCCCCCTGCTCTGCAAGACTCTGCAGAGCATTAACCTCTTAGATAACCCTTTACTCCCTGCCCTTTCCCAGAACCCTGTGTTCCTTGGCCTGCAGGTATTAACCCCTGCAGAGCCACCATTGTGTTTTACCCCTTGTACCGTAGGGATAGTGAGTAGACAGACGGGTGGGTTATGGTTAACCGATAATTGAATGTATGGAAGTGTATTATTGCAATGTATAGATAGTATGTGGGGTGGAATTTGGGATTGTGCTGTGTAGTGTAGTTAGGTTTGTATTGTGTTTATTGTAGTACCGTTTCTATACTGCGGTGTGTACTTCTATATGTATATATATTCATATCCATTGATCTATGAATATATATAGATATAGCATATTGTTAGACTTGTATAATTGTATTGTGTAATAAATATTCTTTATTGTTCATAATACAGTGTATGGTGTTTTTAGTAGTCGCCGCCGTAGTATAGTGATAGTAAGGCGCTTGCAGTTAGTTTAGTGATTAGTGTAAGGCAATCAGTAGCGATATGTTATATAAAGGTATAAATAGGTGGAGTCATCAATAGACGGTTCCTCCTATTTATGAATATTAATTATCAATATGCGCATAATATTGGTGATTAATATTCCCCTTTAACAGGCCTCAAATGTCATGACAGAATCCCTTTAAGGACTATTGTGTGTGTCAGCAGCAATCTATATTTTTAGCGCAACCTGCGCTAAATAGCTAAAACTTTACAGACCCAAAATTCCTTCTAAGGACTATTGTGTATGGCAGCAATATCCATTTTTAGAGCATCCTTCGCTAAATAACGTACAATAGTTAGGCCGTTGCGGACAGCGACATTAGCTGCGCCACATCTCCAGTGTAAAGTGTGGACAGGGAACATATCTGTGACATACAGTGTCATTTTCCATAGACGGTGTCCGCTGTGGACAGTGACATTAGCTGCGCCACATCTCCTGTGTAAAGTGTGCGCATCCCAAAAATATCTGACATCCAGTATACTTTTTCCATAGACGGTGTCCGCTGCGGGCAGTGATATTAGCTGCTCCACATCTCCAAAGTAAGGCCTCTTTCACACGGGCGTCATGTTTTTGGCCCGGATAAGATGCGGGTGCGTTGCGGGAAAATGCATGATTTTTCAGCGTGAGTGCAAAACATTGTAATGCGTTTTGCACAAGCATGAGAAAATTTGGCATGTTTGGTACCCAGACCCGAACCCGGACTTCTTCACAGAAGTTCGGGTTTAGGTTAGGTGTGGTGTAGATTTTATTATTTTCCCTTATAACATTTTTATAAGGGAAAATAATAGCATTCTCAAAACAGAATGCATAGTACAATAGGGCTGGAGGGGTTAAAGAGAAGTCGGGCCGCGCGAGCAAGTGGATTAAGGTGAGTTAAATTTTATACATATATATATATATATATATATATATATATATTTTTTTTTTTAACCCCTCCAGCCCTATTGTACTATGCATTCTGCATTAACCCCTTAAGGACCGGGCTCATTTTCACCTTAAGGACCGGGCCATTTTTTGCAAATCTGACCAGTGTCACTTTAAGTGCTCATAACTTTCAAACGCTTTGACTTACCCAGGCCGTTCTGAGATTGTTTTTTCGTCACATATTGTACTTCATGACACTGCTAAAATTGGGTCAAAAAAGTTATTTTTTTTGCATAAAAAAATACATTTTTTACCAAAAATTTTGAAAAATTAGCAAATTTCAAAGTTTCAGTTTCTCTACTTCTGTAATACATAGTAATACCCCCAAAAATTGTGATGACTTTACATTCCCCATATGTCTACTTCATGTTTGTAGCATTTTGGGAATGATATTTTATTTTTTGGGGATGTTACAAGGCTTAGAAGTTTAGAAGCAAATTTTGAAATTTTTGAGAAATCTTCAAAATCCCACTTTTTATGGACCAGTTCAGGTTTGAAGTCATATTGTGAGGCTTAGATAATAGAAACCTCCCAAAAATGACCCCATTCTAGAAACTACACCCCTCAAGGTATTCAAAACTGTTTTTTCAAACTTTATTAACCCTTTAGGTGTTCCACAAGAGTTAATGGCAGATGGAGAAACAATTTTGAAATTTCTATTTTTTGGAAAATTTTCCAATATAATAAATTTTTTCCAGGAGTAAAATAAGGGTTAACTGCCAAACAACACTCAAAATGGGTTGCCCTGATTCTGTAGTTTGCAAAAACACCCCATATGTGGTCGTAAACTACTGTTTGGCCGAACGGTAGCACATAGAAGGAGGGGAACACCATATGGGTTTTGGAAGGCAGATTTTGCAGGACTGGTTTTGTTTATACCATGTCCCATTTGAAGCCCCCTGTTGCACCCCTAGAATAGAAATTTCAAAAAAGTGACTCCATCTAAGAAAGTACACCCCTCAAGGTATTCAAAACTGGGTTTACAAACTTTGTTAACCCTTTAGGTGTTCCACAAGAGTTAATGGCAGATGGAGAAACAATTATGAAATTTCAATTTTTTGGAAAATTTTCCAATATAATCAATTTTTTCTAGGAGTAAAACAAGGGTTAACTGCCAAACAACACTCAAAATGGGTTGCCCTGATTCTGTAGTTTGCAAAAACACCCCATATGTGGTCGTAAACTACTGTTTGGCCGAACGGTAGCACATAGAAGGAGGGGAACACCATATGGGTTTTGGAAGGCAGATTTTGCAGGACTGGTTTTGTTTATACCATGTCCCATTTGAAGCCCCCTGTTGCACCCCTAGAATAGAAATTTCAAAAAAGTGACTCCATCTAAGAAAGTACACCCCTCAAGGTATTCAAAACTGGGTTTACAAACTTTGTTAACCCTTTAGGTGTTCCACAAGAGTTAATGGCAGATGGAGAAACAATTATGAAATTTCAATTTTTTGGGAAATTTTCCAATATAATCAATTTTTTCTAGGAGTAAAACAAGGGTTAACTGCCAAACAACACTCAAAATGGGTTGCCCTGATTCTGTAGTTTGCAAAAACACCCCATATGTGGTCGTAAACTACTGTTTGGCCGAACGGTAGCACATAGAAGGAGGGGAACACCATATGGGTTTTGGAAGGCAGATTTTGCAGGACTGGTTTTGTTTATACCATGTCCCATTTGAAGCCCCCTGTTGCACCCCTAGAATAGAAATTTCAAAAAAGTGACTCCATCTAAGAAAGTACACCCCTCAAGGTATTCAAAACTGGGTTTACAAACTTTGTTAACCCTTTAGGTGTTCCACAAGAGTTAATGGCAGATGGAGAAACAATTATGAAATTTCAATTTTTTGGAAAATTTTCCAATATAATCAATTTTTTCTAGGAGTAAAACAAGGGTTAACTGCCAAACAACACTCAAAATGGGTTGCCCTGATTCTGTAGTTTGCAAAAACACCCCATATGTGGTCGTAAACTACTGTTTGGCCGAACGGTAGCACATAGAAGGAGGGGAACACCATATGGGTTTTGGAAGGCAGATTTTGCAGGACTGGTTTTGTTTATACCATGTCCCATTTGAAGCCCCCTGTTGCACCCCTAGAATAGAAATTTCAAAAAAGTGACTCCATCTAAGAAAGTACACCCCTCAAGGTATTCAAAACTGGGTTTACAAACTTTGTTAACCCTTTAGGTGTTCCACAAGAGTTAATGGCAGATGGAGAAACAATTATGAAATTTCAATTTTTTGGAAAATTTTCCAATATAATCAATTTTTTCTAGGAGTAAAACAAGGGTTAACTGCCAAACAACACTCAAAATGGGTTGCCCTGATTCTGTAGTTTGCAGAAACACCCCATATGTGGTGGTAAACTACTATTTGGCTAAACGGCAGGACATAGAAGAAGGGGAACGCCATATGGTTTTTGGAAGGCAGATTTTGCTGGACTGGTTTATTTACACCATGTACCCTTTCAAGCCCCCTGATGCACCCCTAGAGTAGAAACTCCATAAAAGTGACCCCATCTAGGAAACTACGGGATAAGGTGGTTGTTGTTTTGGGACTATTTTTGGGGTAAATTTGATATTTGGTTGCTCTATATTACTCTTTTTTGAGGCAATGTAACAAAAAAATTAAAATCTAAAATTGTTTCTACATTCGCTATTTAGTTTTGTGGAACACCTAAAGGGTTAACATAGTTTGTAAAGTAACTTTTGAATACCTTGAGGGGTGTAGTTTCTTAGATGGGGTCACTTTTTTGGAGTTTCTAGTCTGGGCTACATCAGGGGGGGCTTCTAATGGGACATGGTGTCAAAAAAAAAACTGTCCATCAAAATCTGCCTTCCAGAAACCGTATGGCGTTCCCTTCGTTCTATGCCCTGCCGTGCGGCTATATAGCCATTTACGACCACATATGGGGTGTTTCTGCAAACGACAGAATCGGGGCAATAAATATTTAGTTTTGTTTGGCTGTTAACCCTTGCTTTATTACCGGCAAAATGGATTTAAATTGAAATTTTGCCCAAAAATAGGTGTTTTGGCACCGTTTTTATTTTATATTTTTAACACCGTTCATCCGAGGCGTTTGGTCAAAAGTTATTTTTATAGCGACGACTTTTACGCACGCGACGATGCCCAATATGTATGGCTCTCAGACTTTGGAGACACTAAGCAGGCATCCTAAAACTGCGGCCCTCCAGATGTTGTAAAACTACAATTCCCACCATGCCCTGCTGATGGCTGTAGGTTGTCTGGGCATGCTGGGAGTTATAGTTTTACAACATCTGGAGGGCCGCAGTTTGAGGATGCCTGCACTAAAACTAATATTTTTGGGGGAAAGAAAAATAGTTTTCGTGTCTCCAAAGTCTGAGAGCCATAGTGTTTTATGTTCTCTAGTGAACTGTTGGGGATTATAAAAATTTAGTACTCCATGGAAGTGTGATACTCCCTGAAGCAATCGATAACGCAGAGGCCCGGATGATCGGGGCACGTGTCGCACTGAGTGGTGGTGTCCTTCCGTATCCCCCTCCTGCGACACACTCTGCACTTTTTTTGGGTTCGTCCCTTCTTTCCAGTATGGGGGACCACACCTGGAAAGTGTTGGCCAGGGACGATCCGGGCGCCTCCAGTTCCCGAGGTACTCCGGCCTGCTCTTTCCCGGTCCGAAAAGATCAGGTCCTTGAGGACTGCCTCATAGAATTGGAGGAATGTCCCTGTGCTGCCAGCGCTTCGGGATAGTACAAAAGAGTTGTACATGGCAACCTGCACCAAGTAGACCGCAACTTTTTTGTACCATGCCCGGGTTTTGCGCATGGCGTTATATGGCGTGAGGACTTGATCCGAGAGATCAACTCCTCCCATATACCGATTGTAGTCGACGATACAATCGGGCTTGAGGACCGTTGCCGCGGTACCTCGCACAGGGACTGGGGTGGTGCCGTTACCGTGGATTGTGGACAGCATAAGGACATCCCTCTTGTCCTTATACCTGACCAGCAACAGGTTTCCACTGGTAAGTGCACGGGTCTCACCCCTGGGGATAGGTACCTGGAGGGGGTAGGCAGGGAGGCCGCGCTGATTTTTCCGCACGGTCCCACAAGCGAACGTAGATCTGGCGGCAAGGGACCTGAACAAGGGAATGCTGGTATAAAAGTTATCCACGTACAAGTGGTAACCATTATCCAGCAGTGGGTACATAAGGTCCCACACGAGTTTCCCGCTAACACCCAGAGTGGGGGGACATTCTGGGGGTTGAATACGGGAATCTCGCCCCTCGTACACACGAAATTTGTAAGTGTACCCTGAGGTACTCTCACAAATTTTGTATAGCTTCACGCCATACCTCGCTCGCTTTGTGGGAATATATTGGCGGAAACTGAGTCTCCCCTTGAACGCAATGAGCGACTCATCAACCGCGACCTCCCTTCCAGGTACGTAGGCCTGCTGAAATGTGGCCCCAAAGTGATCGATGACAGGCCGTATCTTATACAGCCGGTCATAGGCAGGATCACCTCGGGGTGGACATGCTGCATTATCGGAATAATGCAGACATTTCCGGATGGCCTCAAACCGGGAGCGTGTCATGACCATACTGTACAGTGGGGTCTGGTACAGGACGTCCCCACTCCAGTATTGCCTGACACTGGGTTTTTGGACTAGACCCATATGCAGCACGAGGCCCCAAAATGTCCTCATTTCGGCTGCACTGACCGGCGTCCAGCCACCGGGTCTAGCCAAAACTGAGCCTGGGTTTTGAGCGACGAACTGTTGGGCGTACAGATTCGTCTGCTCCACCATCAAATTCACCAGTGGGTTACTGAAAAAAAAACTAAAATAGTCAATTTCAGTAAACCCCACTGTGGGAATCTGGATTCCAGGATTGCCAGCGAAATCCGGAATCTCAGGCTCAAAGTCCACTGGGGGACACCAGCTAAGTTCATCGGCAGGGGTCTCCGGTGAACTTATTTGGTGGGCCGGGAAACCAGTACGAACCCCAGGGCGGCTCGTACTAGGGTGGGCCACAGGATCCCTAGCATGTGCGGCCCCTGGCTCCGCCTGGCGGCGTCTCCGCCGCCTTGGTGGCTCATCGTCATCCGATGATGATGAGGAGGATGCTGATGATAAGAGGAATGTGGGGTCATCCTCATCCTCACTGGGGCTCTCGGAGTCGGAGGCAATCTGGGCATATGCCTCCTCGGCCGAGAACACCCGGCGGGCCATGGGTGTGTGTGCGTGTAGGTGTGCGTGTGTGTAAAACTTTATTATATGTGCGTGTGTGTGGGGGCAACGGGTGTTCGCGTACTAAAAAAAGGAAAAAAGGGCAAGTGTTAGGAAAAAAAAAAAGTTGCTGATTAGTGGTACAACGCTGATCAGCGGTGGGGCAGGCGATGCGCTAACAGTGGACGGACGCTAAAAAGTGCCGACCAGTCAGCGAACGCAGAAAAAAAAGTGGTGGTGAGGGGGCTAGTGGTGGTGGTGGGGGGGGGGGGGGTTGGGGGGAGTGGTGGGGGGATGGGTGGAGGGGGTGGGGGGGCTGGTGGTGGTGGGGGGCTGGTAGGGGGGGGCAAGTGGCAGGGGGGGGTCTGGGGTCTGATAGATGGATCAAAAAAAGTTTTGTGTAAAAGTTAAAAGTTTTTTTTTTTTTTTTTTTTTCCTAACTAACTTTTCCCTTCTTTCCCTGCCTAACGATGCCTCTCCCTCACTGACCCTAACCTACCTGGGTGGCGATGGGTGCAGGAGGGTGATGGATGGCGATTAGGGGGACACAGGAGCTGGTGCTGGACGATGCTGCCGGGTGCTCGTGCAGAACAGGAAGAGGAGGGGAGAGAGGAGCGCAGGAAGTTTGAATCTCGCGCCTCTCTCCCCTGCACCAATCAGCACCCTGGACAGCAGTGTTCAGCACCAGGGCCAGCACCGCCTCCTCAAATCCTCGGACTGCGATTGGTGGTGTATAATTACGCCACCGATCGCAGTCTTTTTCCGGTTCATCGGGTCACCGGACACCCGAATGGACCGGAAACGCAGAAAACCGCAGGTCTGAATTGACCTGCGGTTTTCTGCGATCGCCGATACGGGGGGGTCAAATGACCCCCCCCTGCGTTGTTACGGGATGCCGGCTGAATGATTTCAGCCGAAATCCCGTTCCGATTAACCCCCGCGGCGCCGGAATGCCGATTTTAAGTCAGGACGTACCGGTACGCCCTTGGTCCTTAAGGACTCGGGAAATAGGGCGTACCGGTACGCCCTGTGTCCTTAAGGGGTTAAAAATGCTATTATTTTCCCTTATAATCATGTTATAAGGGAAAATAATAATGATCGGGTCTCCATCCCGATCGTCTCCTAGCAACCGTGCGTGAAAATCACAACGCATCCCCATTAGCTTGCGGATGCTTGCGATTTTCAATTAGCCCCATTCACTTCTATGAGGTCTGCGTTGCGTGGAAAACGCACAAAGAGGAGCATGCTGCGATTTTCACACAACGCACAAGGGATGCATGAAAATCAACGCTCATGTGCACAGCCCCATAGAAATAAATGGGTCCGGATTCAGTGCGGGTGCAATGCTTTCACCGCACGCATCGCACCCGCACGGAAATCTCGCCTGTGTGAAAGGGGCCTAAAGTGTGCGCATCCAAAAAATATCAGGGACATACAGTGTCCTTTTTCCATAGACGATGTCTGCTGTGGGCAGTGACATTACAAGCACCACATCTGCAGTGTAACATGCGCACTTCTAAAATTTATATGTGACATACAGTGTACGTTTTCAGTAGACGGTGTCTGCTGCAGACAGTCACATGACCAGCGCCACATCTGCAGTGTAATGTGTGCGCTTCAAACATTTATCTGTCACAGTGTACTTTTTCCGTAGATGGTGTCTGATACGGAAAGTGACATTACCAGTGCCACATCTGCATTGCAATGTGTGCGCTTCAAAAATGTATCTGTGACATACATTGTACTTTTTTTGCGTAGACGCTGCATACAGTCACATAACCGGCGGTACCTCTCCTGTATAACGTTTCCTCATCCCAAATACCTGTGACATTCCCTGTAATTTTTCATTAGCCGCTGGTGACAGCATTGACATTATCTGCGGGATATCTCCTGTGTGACGTTTCCACATCCCAAAGACCTTTTTAGATTTGTTTGTGCATACACTTCCAAATCCTACGCTACTGTACGTGTGACAGACTTTCAATCATATATAACATGTAATATCAAGAAGGCGAGCAGTAAGGGACGGGGCAGTGACCGAGATGTTGATGGTGCACGTAGAGGTCGTGGCCCTGGGCAAGGTGAAACTGTGCCTCCTGCCAGAGCACAAGAAAAACAATCATCCACAATACATAGCTTTATGTCCCAGTTTGCAGAGTGGCGCAGTCACTGACCCAACCTGGGAAAGTGGAAAGCCGAGCGAGGACAGCAGTACAGAGGGGGAGGGGGAGGCAGTGTGTGGGCAAAAGGGAGAAGGCGAGCCACACCAAACAGGCCCGCAACTGTTCCACAACCACCCCCTTGCGTAAATCTTCAATGCCAAGAAGTAGGTGTTCCGCAGTATGGCGCTTTTTTGAGGAAAGTGCGAACGACAAAAGAATAGTAGTTTGCAACAAAATGAGCTGGGGCATGAACACTAGCAACCTCACCACCACCAGCATGATCCGCCACATGGCATCCAAGCACCGTAATAAGTGGGACAAACGCTTGGGTCCACAATCTGTGTCTGCGGGTCACACTACTGCCTCCTCTTCCCCTGTGGTACATGCTGGCCAATCCCCTGTGGAAAGCGCAGGCCCGGATGCCTTCTACCCTGCACCTGGACCTTCGCAAGCACCATCAGCGACCACATCAACTTTCGTGTCCCAGCGCAGCGTCCAAATGTCCTTACCCTAGGCATTTGAATGCAAGCACAAATACCCAGCCACCCTCCCACAAGCCATAGCAATAAATGCACAGCTTTCCAAATTTCTGGCCCTGGAAATGTGGCCATTTAGGCTTGTGGACACTGATGCCTTCCACAGCCTGATGCCGGCGGCCGCCCTGCTTTATGCAGTCCCCAGCCGCCACTATTTTTCAAGGTGTACCATGCCCGACTTACACCAACATGTTTCCCGTAACATCACACATGCCCTGATCAACACAGTTACTGGGAAGGTCCACTTAACCACGGACACAGTGACAAGTGCATTTGGCCAGGGACGCTACATTTCACTGACGGCACACAGGGTAAATGTTGTGGAGGCTGGAAGTGAGTCATACCCTGGGATGGCACATGTTCTATCAACGCCAAGGATTGCGGGCCCTAATTCCATCAGAGCTGTGGCAGGGGATAAGAGACCAGACTGACCTGTGGCTCTCGCCACTCAGCCTAGAACTAGGCATGGTCGTGTCTGGTGATGGCGGTAACTTGGTGGCGGCTTTAGAGCTCGGCAAGCTCACACACATCCCATGCCTAGCCCAAGTCTTAAACTTAGTGGTTCAGCTGTTTCTCAAAACCTACCCCAATTTGCCTGAGCAACTGGTGAAGATGCGCCATGTGTGTGCATTTACGCAAATCATCAACAGCTTCAGCCGGTCTGTCAACGCTGTAGCAGTGCTTGAAATTGTTATGCGACATGAGCACGCGCTGGAACACGATGTTCCACATGTTGGCCAGGATTTGTGAGCAGCAGAGGTCAGTAGTAGAATACCAGCTACAACATGGTTGTCACCTTTCTAGTCCGCTTCCGCTATTCACAAGTGAGTGGGTGTCTGAGGTTTTAAGAAACTTTGAGGAATCAACACAGATGTTGAGCGGTGATAACTCTATTATCAACGTAACCATCCTACTTCTGTATCTACTCAAACTCTTGCTGCTCACAATTAAGGACGACGCTTTGCATGTGGAAGAGGTGGAAATGGGGGAAGACATTACACAGGGTGATAGCCAGACCACCCTTGTTCGTCTTCTCAGTGTGAATTTTATGAAGAAGAGGAGGAGGAGGAGCAGGAAACTGTTGCCTTTGTTACAGAGGGTAGTACCCATGGAAGTTTAATTCCATCTGTTCAGAGTGGGTGGACAGAAGAGGAGGAAGAGGATGAGGAGATTGAGAGTGATTCTATTGATGAAGACAGCAAAGTCTTGCCTGTTGGTATTCTGGCACACATGGCTGACTTCATGTTAGGCCGCCTTTCCCGCGACCTGCGGGTTATACGCATTTTAGACAACACGGATTACTAGTTGTTCACTCTTCTCGACCCTCACTAGAAAGAGAACTTCTCATCTCTCATTCCTCTGGTGGAGGACGAGCAAAATGGTGCAATACCAGAAGATCCTTGCACCAAAAATTTCCATCCTTAGTTCCTTGGTCAACCGAGGAGGGGAGACAAGGGGAACACACAGGCGTTCCAACAGAGGCAGGGCAACACTCTCCAAAGCCTGTGATAGTTTCATGACACCCCGCCAGCACCCTCACCCTGATGCGCGGCCTAGTGTCACAAGGAGCAAATATTTGTGGAAGATGGTGAAGGAGTACATAGCAGAATGTGTCAGCATCCTCATTGATCCCTCAGTGCCTTACAACTACTGGGTGTTCAAACTGGACACGTGGCACGAACTGGCGCTCTACGGAGGTGCTGGCCTGCCCTGTCGCCAGCATTTGTCTGAGCGGGTATTTAGTGCTGCTAAATGCTAACAGGTTGACTCTTATATAAATGAACAAGGTCTGGATTGACCATGATTTCTCTACTCCACCAGAGGAAAGTGGTGTGTTGTTTATAATGTACTGAATACACTGTATTCCCATGCACCCCTTCCACCACAAACAAGGGTATATGATTGAATCTTCCTTTTCTCATCCTCCTCCTCCTCTTCCATCATATCAACATGCGTATTTGTTGTCTATAATGCCCTCGCATATTTGCCCTTTGCATATAATGCTTTACAGGGTCAGCTCAGCTGTAGGCCCTCGTATATAATTTTTTAGAGGGTCAGCTCACCAGCAGGCCCTCACCTACAATGTTTTACAGGGTCAGCTCACCAGCAGGCTCTCGCATATCATTGTTTACAGGGTCAGCTCACCAGCAGGCCTTCACCTACAATCTTTTACTGTGTCAGCTCACCTGCAGGTCCTTGCATATAACTTTTTACAGGGTTATCTCACCAGCAGGCCCTCACCTACAATCTTTTTCAGGGTCAGCTCACCTGCAGGCCCACACTTAAAATATTTTACAGGGTCAGCCATTTGTCAGGCTCCCTTTCCGGATTCGAATACTGATTCACCATTACCCATGGCCACCATGGTTTAAGCTGAAAACAACATCGAAAGTTGATAGGGCAGGCATCCGAATGGATTGTCACCGTCAATGGGACGTGCAATCCGCCCAGGTTATCTAGAGTCATCAAAGCGGCAGCAGGCCCTCACCCATAATGTTTTAGATGGTCAGATCAGCAGGCCCTTGTTCCAAATGTTTTTGAGGGTCACCAGCAGGCCATAAATCATAATTTTTCAAGGCTTCGTATGATGCCCTCCTTTATGTGTAACAAAGGGTGTATTGGAGTGCCGATTCCTTTGTAATTTTTGGAAGCCCTTTCACTTAGTGCATAGGCTTTATGAGTGTAGGAGTCCCACTACATGAACAATTGTACCACAATGTGAATGAGGCCCTCCTTTATGTGATATACAGGTTGTATCGGAGTGCCTTTTCCTTACACTTTTTGGCAGCACTTGCACTTTATATACAAGTAAATATACAGGAAAGAATATTTCCTAACAATTTTTTCCTCTATTTTGTGCGTATCATTGTCAGTCTGTAAAAGTGGTGTACTACTCGAACAACATTGTTGCCAACAGCGACCTGGGAGTCCAAGATGCATCCAGATATCCTCCCCATGCTGTTCCTGAACCATTTTCCTGAAACATATCCTCCCTGTGCTGTGCGCATCTTTTGCGGCCCCCTTGAAGTGAATGGGTCCTCACCGAGGCCGCAAAAAATGCGGCTCAGATGTGGAACCAAACCACAGTCATGTGCAAGAGGCCTAAAATGGTGATAAAAGAATGTTTAGTGTCCCTCTGCTGGGACTCCCAGAAATCAGAACTGCAGTGTAGAATAGTTTAAGCCAGCAATCAGCCATTTATCACTCTGGATGGGTAATAAATGTTGTTTGTGAAAATACCCTTTTTAAAATCAGAAAGTCCTCTGCAACCCTCTAGCACAGGAATCAGCAACCTTCGGCACTCCAGCTGTTGTGAAACTACAATTCCCAGCATGTTCCATTCATTTCTATGAGAGTTCTTAGAAGAGCAGAATAAGTATGCATACTGGGAGTTGTAGTTTCACAACAGCTGGAGTGCCGGAGGTGGCCTACCCCTGCTCTAGCACAATTGGTAAGGCCAAATGATCTCACCATGGTCCAGCACTCTTTCTTTCTTTCTTTCTTGTATTCATTATTTCCTGCTGATAAATGCCGTTGTTTTGAAGAATGCTGTAAGCTACACTTTCAGCATCATTGTGAAAAATATATAAATTCCCTAGATAGTTTTTTTTTTGCTAATGTCTGTTTAAAATAATCTGTCTACAGGGATGTTACTAGAGTGCACTTTAGCCAGCACCCTGCTCTGCTCATTATCAAAATAATACTCTCATCTGTTTTGACAGGAAATACTCATCTGCATTCTCAGCCAGAGGCAAAGGGCTGCCAGTCGGGCAATTAGAAATAATTGGAAGCAATAAAGGGGAAAAGAAGTCATGTTGAAATAGAACGCAAAAGGCAATGGGCGGCTTACAAGTATATAACTGTTATTACAAAAATGTACTTGGTGAACAGATTCTAGATTTCTAAAAGAATTAAAATTATAGTTACCCCAAAAACTAAAATTATCCTTGCATTGACCTAACTTTGTATATAATTATGAAGAATATATAGAGTGCTTCAAGTGTGAAGGTTTTACAGTATATATTAGCATTGGCAGTGTTGTTCCCATAAATATCTCAAAGAAACACTGGTGTCAACATTTTTTTATTATGCTTAATATTGGAAAGACATTTTACTCTTAGGGGTCGGAGAAAAAACCTAGTTCGACAATAGGAAGCTACAGGAAAATGCATTCAGGGAATACTTTTAAAGGAGAGCGAAAATCAATAATTACATTTTCCTTTACCGTTAAGGGAATGAGCTATGTAAAGAAGTCCAAAAAATTGTACACCTCTGCATGACACTTTGAAATGGAATTCTGAATGTCTCCCTAATAGTGTCCATAACGCTGGGTTCACACCTGAGCGTTTTACAGCGCGTTCAAACACGCTGTAAAACGCTCAACACATGAAAACCAATGCTTCCCTATGGCCCTGGTTCACACTTGAGCGTTTTACAGCGCGTTTGAACACGCTGAAAAACGCCCTACGCTCAAAAAAGTTCTTGATCTTCTTTGGGGCGTTTCGTCGCACGTTCCCGTACATAGGCGTTCGCTTGTCTCTGTATGCGCGATTGTAAACGCCGGTACAATCGCGCATACAGAGCGCACCTTTCAGAACGCTCAGGTGTGAACCCAGCATAAGTCTCTACTTCATAGAGCTGGTGTCACGGCTGTAAGTGAGCAACAAGAGCCTACACAGTGAATAGCAACTGATTTAGAATAAAGTAATGTCAAAGGCAAGAGAGGCAGTTCACACTAGATAGCACCAAATGTCCAGACCGGCCTGACTTGCAGCCTGTAGTTAATGTTAATGAAGGAAGAAAAAAAGAATGTAACAGTGGAGCGCCAGCAGCTGAAGAAAAGGTAAGATAGTGAAAAAGCCCCAATGGGTGTATCAGAGGTCTCCAGATGAGGTTTATAAGAGGTGCACTTAATTCTAAGTGACAAGCCAGAAGGCAACAGGTGGCTGTAAGGAGATGGGGCCTGGTAGCCCAAATGGTAGATAGCGATTGGTGATGCAGGACGGGTGGACAATGTACCTATTGGGAATTAGTCTCCCCTCTATCTGAGCCAGAAAGGAACCAAGGCAGCAGCAAGCTGGGAAGGATTAAAGTGTTTCTACCACCTCATTTTGACCTAATTAGCTCTCAGACACTAGCGATCTGCTAGTGTCTGATCTACCTAACAATGCTATTTTCAGACCTTTGTGTGGATCCGTTTCACTAAAAACCAAACTTTTATTCATATGCTAATGAGCCTCTAGGTGCTATGGGGGCGTCTTTTCAGCACCTAGAGGCTCGGTCTACTCACACTGTCTGCCGCCCCGCTCGTCCGTCAAGCCCGCCCATCTCCTCTAGAATGCCATCCTCCATCTCATTTATCGGCCGAATTCTCGCGCCTGCGCCGTGTGCATCTGTATTCGGCGCAGGCGCGGTGACTGTCTGAACGCTCCCTGTGCCAGCATCTCCACTGCGCCTGCGCCATCTGTTCCTCGGAGCACTCTGTGCAGGGAGCAGTCAGGCATTCACTGCGCCTGCGCCGAATACAGACGCGCACGGTGCAGGCGCGAGAATTCGTACGCTGGCTGAGATGGAGAAAGGCATTCTAGAGGAGATGGGCGGGCTTGACGGACGAGCATAGCATAGCACCTAGATGCTCATTAGCATATCAATAAAAGTTCATTTTTTTGTGAAACGGATCCACACAAAGGTCTGAAAATAGCATTGTTAGGTAGATCAGACACTAGCAGAGCATTAGTGTCTGAGAGCTAATTAGGTCAAAATGAGGTGGTAGAAACCCTTTAAATACCAGCAAAGCCGACATAGCTGCTGTGAATATTCACAACAGCATCTATTATACGCATATCCATCCAGACAATACCACACATGAGGCACTGTATATTTATTTTTTATTTTTTTCTATACATAGGTCACTGACAGAATTAACTTAATTTAGTATTATATTTCTGTATCACTGGTGTAAAGGAGTAGTATTGCACCGAACAAAAATGCCTATAGGTCACCCACAGACTTGAAGGGAACCTGTCATCAACTTTATGCTGACCGTACTGAGGGCAGTATAAAGTACTGATAGAAATGCTAATGTTAGCGGTGTGTCACTCATGAGCTAAAAGTAAGTGGTTGCCAAGAACCAGCATCATAATCAATGCAGCCCAGGCCTTGAAAAGAGTCCTGGCTACCTGAGAAGAGTCCTGGTTATTCATGAATTCCTGCTTTCCCTGCCCACCTGCTGATGACTGACAGTCTTCTGCCTAGTTTTCTCGCTTTCTCTCTAAAAAAGAACTGCCAATTATCAGCAGATGGTTGGGGAGAGCAGGAGATTATGAATAACCTGTCACGGCTGAGGAGGGAAAATCCTCAGCCGTGCGATGCCAGAAGATGTTAACGGCTGCTCAGCCAGGATGACAGAATTAGGGAGCAGGTCACCTCCTAACACATCCCTAATCCGTCCCTAACTCCTAGCTGCATGGGCCGACCTTGAAAGTAGGAGGGCCCATGCTCAGGAACCTCGGATCCCTACTCACCCTCCGACCGGTCCCTGAACTAGGAGTGAAGGGTAAGACGACCTGTTCCTTCTGGACACGGAGGAGCAGGAGTCTCACTGGCCGAGCTGCAGAAAAAAGGGGAACAGAAACAGGCCTATGGATGTGGCAGGTGCTGCACTAGTTCCAGCCACCTGCCACAGCCTTGCTGACTGGATCAGTGTGCAGGCAAGCTGAAGTCCACAACAATACAAATAGAACTCAGCACACACACATCCACACACAGGAACCCAGATCCATAGCTGCACAGAATAATAAAGGAAAACATAAAGTGAACATCAGTATAAAACCTAAACTTATGACCACAAGGGTGGCCCCCACTGGCAGGTGAAATGAGACAGAAGGCTACTCCAGCTAGCCATGGCTGAAGTACCCCTCAGAGTGGAGATTAACACTGAGGCTTTAAAGGCCCAAGTAGTCACACCCACACTGACACACCCAGTGTTCACACACACAGAAGGGAATTAACCCTTCCAACGCCAGGAAGTGTAGTGAGACCACAAAAGGGGAAATACACACAAATACTCACTGCAGCTGTTACCGATGACAACGACATGTGTGGCAGACGTGTCCTGGGAGACGGCCAAAAGGCTGAGACGCTGCCACCACATGTACATCAAACCAAACGTTGCCACGGGCAGCTACAGTGAAGGGAAAATGTCACAGTGCACACCAAACATAAAACAGAGTGCACACCAGACATTCAGAAGTGCATAACATACACACACACCAAGGGCAACCGCATGCACAACATAGCCAGCTGCCACGATACAGCTCAGGCTGCTATGCTGCCACATAAATACTGTTGCCAGCGGCAACCACAGGTGAGGCAAATACCACAGCCCTCACCTTGTGATTGACAACCAGACCAAACCGCTGACAACCGCATGCGGTTCAAGAGTCACGACCATGACCATGGCCGTGACATAACCATGATTCTTCTCAGGTAGATTTGACTCTTTTCAAGGCCAGCTCTGCAAAGATTATGATGCTGGTTCTCTAGCTGATGTGTGACGCACCACTGAAATCAGCATTTCTGTCACTACTTTATACTGCCCTCAGTACGGTCAGTGTAAAGTTGATGACAGGTTCCATTTTATTTTATTTTTTTGAGTTTTAAAATATTTATTTTCATTTTCAATGAAACATAACAAAAGGTCATAGGAGGTAACTAATTACAAGGTACAAGATACTGGTGAACAGTGAGAATCATCATATGAGAAAAGGATGGTGACAAGTAATGACGAGATTATATTGAGTCTAAATAAAAGCAATATGAAAGCAGGTCAAAAACTATAGCTTGTAGTCAGGTTATCACTTCAGACATATTTATAGAGAGCGAGCATACATCTAAATGTATAGGTACTATAGTATAGTGTAGCAGGGGGTAAGGTAGAAGGCACTGGGGATGGAACCAGAATGGGTAGCACCCAATATCCACGTTTGGGAATATAAAAAGCGGTAGAACTTTTATTAATGAGACAGCGGGAGCCCAAAGTATTACTATGTGTTAGTCTAGGGTTGTGAAGGTCTAGAAAATCTATATCTTGACCAAAGAGTCCAGCACTTAAGAAAAGCTGGGTGTGTGCGGGATTCCCAAGAGGAAAGTTCCTCAAATCTATAAAGCTGGTCTACAGTCATGGCCAAAAGTTTTGAGAATTATGATCAGATGAATTGCATAGTCCTTCTTTGCCATGAAAATTAACTTAATCCCCAAAAAACCTTTTCACTGCATTTCATTGCTGTCATTAAAGGACCTGCTGAGATCATTTCAGTAATCGTCTTGTTAACTCAGGTGAGAATGTTGACGAGCACAAGGCTGGAGATCATTATGTCAGGCTGATTGGGTTAAAATGGCAGACTTGACCTGTTAAAAGGAGGGTGATGCTTGAAATCATTGTTCTTCTATTGTTAACCATGGTGACCATCATTGTGTTGCATAAAAATGGCTTCACAGGCAAGGATATTGTGGCTACTAAGATTGCACCTCAATCAACAATTTAAAGGATCATCAAGTACTTCAAGGAAAGAGGTTCAATTCTTGTTAAGAAGGCTTCAGGGCGTCCAAGAAAGTCCAGCAAGCGCCAGGATCATCTCCTAAAGAGGATTCAGCTGCAGGATCGGAGTGCCACCAGTGCAGAGCTTGCTCAGGAATGACAGCAGGCAGGTGTGAGCGCATCTGCACGCACAGTGAGGCGAAGATTTTTGGAAGATGGCCTGGTGTCAAGAAGGGCAGCAAAGAAGCCACTTCTCTCCAAAAAAAACATCAGGGAAAGATTGATCTTCTGCAGAAAATATGGTGACTGGACTGCTGAGGACTGGGGCAAAGTCATATTCTGCGATGAAGCCTATTTCCGATTGTTTGGGGCATCAGGAAAAAGGCTTGTCTGGAGAAGAAAAGGGGACCACTAGCATCAGTCCTGTGTCATGCCAACAGTAAAGCATCCTGAGACCATTCATGTGTGGGGTTGCTTCTCATCCAAGGGAGTGGGCTCACTCACAATTTTGCCCAAAAACACAGCCATGAATAAAGAATGGTACTAAAACACCCTCCAACAGCAACTTCTTCCAACAATCCAACAACAGTTTGGTGAAGAACAATGTATTTTCCAGCACGATGGAGCACCGTGCCATTAGGCAAAAGTGATAACTATGTAACAGACAAATTAGTGAAATGTACAGTATTTTCTTGTCCACTAGGTAGAGCAGGGGTATATCATAGCCAAAAATCTGTGAATTTTACCCGACAATGTAACAGACAAATTAGTGAAATTTATTAACCTGTCTACTAGGTATAGCAGGGGTATATCGCAGCCAAAAATGTGTGAATTTCACCCGACAATGTACCAGACAAAATAGTTAAATTTATTAACCTGTCCACTAGGTAGAGCAGGAATATATTACAGCCAAAAATTGGTGAATTTCACCTGACAATGTAACAGACAAATTAGTGAAATTTATTAACCTGTCCACTAGGTAGAGCAGGGGTATATAACAGCCAAATATTTGGGATATGTAGCCCATCAATGTATAAAAATTAGTGAAATTAATTAAAATAAAAATAAAATCTGGAAAAAAATAAAATAATTTGATCTATGAGGTGGAGGTCCATATGGAGTAGGAGGTTGAGGAGGCGGTGTAGGTGGAAGCGGCCGTGGAGGAGGACGAGGCAGCCAACACATTTTTTTTTTTTTATTAGGGTACACTCCAAAAGAGTGGGAAATATCCAAAATACAACAATGAGCAATTGTGCTGTAGTATAACAAT
This sequence comes from Bufo gargarizans, assembly GCF_014858855.1. NCBI lineage: Eukaryota > Metazoa > Chordata > Amphibia > Anura > Bufonidae > Bufo > Bufo gargarizans. Next base: position 521,810,199 of record NC_058082.1, on the reverse strand, counting down.
GGCTGGGTAAGGCCGGTATACATGTCTATTCTGCATAAGGTATTGACAAGTCCTGTGGGATTCATGCCTTGTTCATTTTAATGAACGTGAGCTTGTCCATATTGGCTGTGGACAGGCGGCTGCGCTTGTCTGTGATAACTCCCCCTGCCGTGCTAAACATACGTTCAGACAAAACACTGGCAGCAGAGCAGGATAGCACCTCCAAGGCGTAAAGGGCAAGCTCAGGCCATGTGCCCAATTTGGAGACACAGAAGTTGAAGGGGGCAGACCCATCAGTCAGTACGTCTAGGCGTGTGCACACATACTGCTCCACCATGTTGCTGAAATGCTGCCTCCTGCTAAGACGTTCCATATCAGCTGGTGGTGCTGGTTGTTGTGGCATGCTAACAAAGCTTTTCCACAATTCGGCCATGCTAACCCTCCCTTCTAAGGTGCTGGTGGTGCCCCAGCTGTGTTGGCAAACACTTCCTCCTCCTCTGCCTTTGCCTTGTGCTTCCACTGTGCACCCGCTGTCAGATGGGATTGCCATAAGAAGCGTGTCTACCAGCGTGCACTTGTACTTGCGCATCTTACGATAACACTCCAGTAACAGAATTAAGAATGGTACGTTGTCCTTGTAACGTGGTTCCAGCAGCGTGGCCACCCAGTAATCAGCACAAGTTAGAATGTGGGAAACTCGGTGGTCGTTGCGGAGACACTGCAGCATGTAATCTCTCATGTGTGCCAGGCTGCCAAGAGGCAAAAACAAGCTGTCCTCTGTGTGAGGTATATAAGATAAGATAAGATGCCTTTATTGTCACTGTACAATACAATGTAATACAATGTACAATACAATGAAATGTTGTTTGGAGCAATCCTAGATGCCATGGACAGAGGAACAAGAACTGACATTTAAACTAAAACATTACACTACAAAAAAACAAAACATTGCACTAGAAGGCATTACTATTCACAGTTCACAGCATATATATAGTAAGTGCTTGTGAGTATATATACACTGATTCAGACAACACTGCAGACAAGAGGTCATCATGGGTTCATGAATGCAGCAGTCACTTTCAGTCTGTGGTAGTTTCTATCCTAGGAAGGGGCAATAATCTCCGAGCATTTAGGAGACTGATTGCTTTGGGGTAAAAACTGTTCTTCAGTCTAGTGGTGCGGGCATGTAGGGCTCTAAGATGCCTACCAGAGGGTAGGGGAGTGAAAAGGCTGTGGCCGGGGTGAGTTGGATCCCCGCAGATAATTTTTGCCCTGTTGCTGCAGGGAGCAGTGAAGATGTCATCCAGTGATGGTAACTGAGTACCAGTAATTCTTCCAGCCATTCTGATGATGCGCTTGAGGGTCTTCTTGTCCTCAGTATCATCTGTGTCCTCTGTATCCCCCCAGCCACACATCAGTGATGGCTATGAACTGGTTTGGGTGCTACCCTGCTGTGAACACGGTTCCTTCTCCTCCTCCTCCACCTCATCATCCTCCAGAACAGTTTTACTGGCGTTTGTGGGTACAGGAACCCACCCTCGGAGCCACTTGTGAATGACTGGCCTTAAACCCTATGAAATGATCCCTATTCCTCCTCCTCATCCTGTGCCACATCCTCTTCCATCATCGCAGCAGCGTTTTTCCAAGGAGGCATAGAAGTGGGATAGTAACACTGAGAAAGCCGTCTTTGGCACTGGCCATGTTGGTGGAGTACTCGAAACAGCGCAACAAGGCACACAGGTCTCGCATGGAGGCCCACTCATTGGTGAAGTGGTGCTGTTCCGCATAGCGACTCACCCGTGCATGCTGCAGCTGAAACTCCACTATCGCCTGCTGCTGCTCGCACTGTCTGGCCAGCATTTGCAAGGTGGATTTCAACCTTGTGGGCAAGTCGCATATGAGGTGGTGAGCGGGAAGGCCGAAGTTACACTGCAGCGCTGACAGGCGAGCAGCAGCAGAGTTAGAACGCCGAAAGCGCTCACAGACGGCCTGTACTTTCTGCAGCAGCTATGACAAATCAGGGTTATTTTTGAGGAACCTCTGCACCACCAAATTCAGCACATGCGCCAGGCAAGGGATGTGCATCAAACCAGCTAGTCCCAGAGCTGCTTCAAGATTTCTCCCATTATCGCACATCATTGGTCTGTTGCCTATGCCCGTCAACAGCTCCTGCTCGGGGTGGAGTTTGTCCCCCAAACAGATAAGTTTTAAAACTGCCTGCTGTCGTTTACACCTGGCTATGCTGAAGTTTGTGGTGAAGGTGTTATACTGACCGGGTGAGGAGGCGGTAGAGGAGGAGGAAGCAACAGGAGGCAAAGAGTAGCACCCTGCAATTCTTAGTGATGGAAGGACATGTGCTAAACTGCTTTCTGCCTCAGGCCCAGCCGCCACTGCATTTACCCACTGTGCTGTTAGGGAGATATAACATCCCTGACCATGTTTATTGGTCCACGTATCTGTAGTTAGGTGGACCTTGCCACAGATGGCATTGCACAGTGCACACCTGATTTTATCCCCCACTTGGTTGTGCAGGGAAGGGATGGCTCACCTGAAAAAGTAGTGGTGGCTGGGCACAACATACTGTGGGACAGCCACCGCCATAAGGCTTTTAAAACTCTCAGTCTCCACCAGATGGAATGACAGCATTTCAAAGGCCAGGAATTTTGAAATGCTAGCATTCAGGGCCAGGGATCGCGGGTGGGTAGGGGGTACTTCCTCTTTTGCTCCAGTGTTTGGGAGATAGACAGCTGAATGCTTCCAAGGGACATTGTGGAGATGCTTTGTGACCTAGCTGGTGGCGTTGCTGGCAGATCCTCTGTTTGCAAGGTAGCAGGTGCCACTGTCACTCCAGAGGTGGATGAAGAGGCTGAGACTGCAGCAGAAGCTAAATCAGGAGGGGCCAGAGACTTTTCTTTGTTTTTGAGGTGTCTACTCCACTTAGATGCCTGGTCATGCAGGTTGTGCTCAGGTTGAGAACATTTATGCCTCGCTTCAGGCTCTGATTGCACAGCATGTAAACTACTAGTGTCTTCTTGTCAACACATTGTCTGAAGAACTGCCACGCCAGAGAACTCCTTGGAGCTGGCTTTGGTGTGCTCGGTCCCTTGCTGCAGTGGGCAGTAGCAGGCATACTGTCTAGGGGACGGCCGCTCTGCTTTTGCATCCTGCTCCCTCTTCTGCTGTTCTGGTGGCTCTGTGTGACCACTGCCTCTTACTCCGAACTAGACAGGTCACTAGCATGACCTTGAAGGTTCTGTTGCCTACTCGCACCTGAGGAAGATGTTTTACTTGTGCATGTAGCTGGCACAGATCGACTATGTCCTCTCCCTGCAACAGGAGCTCCACCAGCAGCACTACAAGGGCCATGTCCATTATTTGATACTCTCCTCATTCTTTCGGTTCACCCACCAAACTAACAGACGGTTTATTTCATGTGACAATGTAACCGCCAATTGTCAACAATTAAGTTTACTGAGAATAAGGCAGTGTCGGTGTCATAAAGAGGACAAATTTCTCAAGCTCACACAACAGTGTGCCAGGCGAATTTTAGACAATTACTTCACGGTCACAAAAAATTTGTGACACAACAATGTAACTGCAGTATTGACTGGTTGTATTTGACTGTGACAAATGCAGCAAAGGCCCCAGATGTAGGGTCTTTCCAAAAATTGGTGTTTTTTTAAAACCAAAAATATAACTGCAGTATTTAAACTTTGTATTTGACTGTCATGTGATGAGCGCAGTGACGTCACCAAAGGTCCTTTACCTCCCAGGTCATCAAAGAAGAAGAAAGAAGATGAGCCGGGCAGCGAGAACAAGTGGATGAGGTGAGTTAATTTATTATTTATTATTTTTTAACTCCTCCATCCCTATTTTACTTAGCATTCTGCATTAAGAATGCTATTATTTTCCCTTATAACCATGTTAAAAGGGAAAATAATAATGATCGGCTCCCCATACTGATCATCTCCTAGCAACCAAGCATGAAAATCGCACTGCATCCACACTTGCTTGTGGATGCTTGCGATTTTCATGCAGTTCCATTCACTTCTATGGTGAACCGCAGAATATAGAGCATGCTGCGATTTTCACGCAACGCACAAGTGATGCGTGAAAATCACCGCTCATGTGCACAGCCCCATAGAAATGAATGGGTCCGGATTCAGTGTGGGTGCAATGCATTCACCTCATGCATTGCAACCACACGGAAAACTCGCCCTTGTGACAATCACCCAAAAACTGAAAAAACTATGGCTCTCAGACTGTGGAGATACTAAAACATGTTTTATTTTTTTATTTTTTATTATATCATTGCGTAATACTAAAAGTATACATATTAGGTATTGCCACATCGATAATGACCTGCTCTATAAAATATCACATGACCTAACCCCTCAGGTGAACACCGTAAAAAATATATATATCTAAAAACAGTGTCAAAAAAGGATTTTTTTTGTCACCTTTCATCACAAAAAGTATAATACCAAGTGATCAAAAAGTCATACTAACCTCAAAATAGTGCCAATCTAACTGTCACATCATCTTGCAAAAATAATACTCTACCTAAGGCAATCGCCCAAAAACTGAAAAAACTATAGCTCGACTATGGGGACACTAAAACATGATTTTCTTTTGTTTCAAAAATTATATCATTGTGTAAAACTTACATAAATAAAAAATGTATACATATTAGGTATTGCCACGTCTGTAATGACCTGCTCTATAAATGTATCACATGATCTAACCCTCAGATGAACACCGTGAAAAAATAAAATAAAAAAAGTTAAAAAAAGGCTTTTTTTGTCACCTTACATAACAAAAAGTGTATTACCAAGCAATCAAAAAGTCATACACACCCCAAAATAGTATCAATCAAACCATCATCTCACCCTGCAAAAAATGAGACCCTACGTAAGACATTGCCCAAAAAATATAAAAAAAACTAGGGCTCTCAGAATATGGAGACGTATTTTTTTTTTATTAAAAAATGCTGTTATTGTGTAAAACATAAATAAATAAAAAATAATATACATATTAGGTATTGCCACGTTGGTAACAACCTGCTCTATGAAAATAGCTTGTGATTTAACCTGTCAGATGAACATTGTAAATAACAAAAAACGGTGCCAAAACAGCTATTTTTTGTTTACTTGCCTCATCAAAAGTGTAATATAGAGCAACCAAAAATCATATGTACCCTAAAATAGTACCAACAAAACTGCCACCAAATCCCATAGTTTACAAAATGGGGTCTTATTTTGGAGTTTCTACTCTAGGGGTGCATCGGGGGTCTTCAAATGTGACATGGCAGCTTAAAAACCATATGGTGTTTCTTTCCTTCTGCGCCCTGCCGTGTCACCGTACAGCAATTTACAACCACATATGGGGTGTTTATGTAAACTACAGAATCAGGGCAATAAATATTGTATTTTGTTTGGCTGATAACCCTTGCTTTGTTAGTGGAAAAAATTTATTAAAATGGAAAATCTGACAAAAAAGTGAAATTCTGAAATGTAATCTCCATTTTCCATTAATTATTGTGGAACACCTAAAAGGTTAACGAAGTTTGTAAAATCTATTTTGAATACCTTGAGGGGTGTAGTTTCCAAAACAGGGTAAATTTTTGGAGTTTCTACTCTAGAGGTGCATCAGGGGGTCTTCAAATGTGACATGGCAGCTTAAAATTATCCCGGTGAAACCTGCTTTCCAAAAACCATATGGCATTCCTTTCTTTCTGCGCAATGCCGTGTGCCCGTTTGACCGTACTGCCAAAAAAGTGAAATTCTGAAATGTTATCTCCATTTTCCATTAATTCTTGTAGAACACCTAAAGGGTTAACAAAGTTTGTAAAATCAGTTTTGAATACTTTGAGGGGTATAGTTTCTTAAATTTAGTCATTTTTTGTGGTTTACACTATGTAAGCCCCACAAAGTAACTTCAGACCTGAACTGGTCCTTAAAAGTGGGTTTTGGAAATTTTCTGATAAATTTCAAGATTTGCTTCTAAACTTCTAAGCCTTCTAACATCCCCCAAAAATAAAATGGCATTCACAAAATTATCCAAACATGTAGTAGACATATGAAGAATGTAAAGTAGTAACTTGTTTTTGGAGTTATTACTATGTATTATAAAAGTAGAGAAATTGAAATTTGGAAATTTGCTAATTTTTTCCAAATATTACCACTATCATGAAGTAGAATATGTGACGAGAAAACAATCTCAGAATGGCCTGGATAAGTAAAAGCGTTCTAAAATTATTACCACATAAATTGACATGTCAGTTCGGCAAAAATTGGCCTGGGATTTAAGGTGAAAAGTTGCTCATTAGTGAAGGGGATTAGGAACATTTTCAGTTATTAAGAATAAAATAGAAACAATATAAAGAGTTTTTACTAGAGATCAGTGAATATCTTAAAAATTAGTTTGCTTTGTGTCCGATTTGTCAAGTTTCTTTCTTTATTTTTATTCTACATGCATTGAAGTTACTACAATTGCCCTGAATATTGGTATATCACACCCTCTAGTCTTCTAGGTTTCATATTTTTTTAATGAATATATGCTATAGCTTTTTTTTTTTTTTTTACGAATGTTTGCTCTTTCTCCATCCTCTCCCTCAGCTCTTGGCACTGACATATATAGCTAAGGTTAAACACATGGTTGAAGGTGTTAACTAACAGCCTATTTAAAAACAATGCATGCTCAAATGTGGTATCTCTTTTATATTAGAAAGCTTTCAACAATGTCCCTTATCAGTGGCAAATGGTGTTTGTTGAAACAGGTGCTTGTTGAAACCAAGCATCCAAAAATTATGCCTCAGGACTAGGGATGAGCGAACTCGAACTGTATAGTTCGGGTTCGTACCGAATTTTGGGGTGTCCGTGACACGGACCCGAACCCGGACATTTTCGTAAAAGTCCGGGTTCGGGTTCGGTGTTCGTCGCTTTCTTCGCGCTTTTGTGACGCTTTCTTGGCGCTTTTTGAAAGGCTGCAAAGCAGCCAATCAACAAGCGTCATACTACTTGCCCCAAGAGGCCATCACAGCCATGCCTACTATTGGCATGGCTGTGATTGGCCAGAGCACCATGTGACCCAGCCTCTATTTAAGCTGGAGTCACATAGCGCCGCCCGTCACTCTGCTCTGATTAGCGTAGGGAGAGGTTGCGGCTGCGACAGTAGGGCGAGATTAGGCAGATTAACTCCTCCAAAGGACTTGATTAACTGATCGATCTGCAGCTGTGGATCATTGAGCTGCTGATCCTCAATTGCTCACTGTTTTTAGGCTCCCCAGACCGTTTGTCAGTCACATTTTTCTGGGGTGATCGGCGGCCATTTTGTGTCTTGTGGTGCGCCAGCACAAGCTGCGACCAAGTGCATTTAACCCTCAATGGTGTGGTTGTTTTTTGGCTAAAGCCTACATCAGGGTGAAGCTGTCACACCAAGTGCATTTAACCAGCAATAGTCTGTTCATTTTTTGGCCATATACAAAATCAGGGGCAAGCTGCGCCTGTCACCAAGTGCATTTAACCCTCAATGGTGTGGTTGTTTTTTGGCTAAAGCCTACATCAGGGTGAAGCTGTCACACCAAGTGCATTTAACCAGCAATAGTCTGTTCATTTTTTGGCCATATACTAAATCAGGGGCAAGCTGCGCCTGTCACCAAGTGCATTTAACCCTCAATGGTGTGGTTGTTTTTTGGCTAAAGCCTACATCAGGGTGAAGCTGTCACACCAAGTGCATTTAACCAGCAATAGTCTGTTTATTTTTTGGCCATATCCCAGTCTAATTCTGTCACTAAATCCATACCGGTCACCCAGCGCCTAAATACTAGGCCTCAAATTTATATCCCGCTAAATCTGTCCTTAGTGCTGTAGCTGGGCGAGTTATTTAGTGTCCGTTCAAGCACATTTCTTGTTCTGGGTTGAAATACAATTCCCAATTTAGCAATTTCATAATTTAGTGGTTTCTGCTATATCAGAGCTATTTGAAATCTATCCCTAAAAGGGTATATAATATTCAAGGTGCACATTGGGTCATTCAGAATAACTTCACACACACCCGCTACTGTGTATTTCCAAGTCTAATTCTGGCACTAAACCCATACCTGTCACCCAGCGCCTAAATACTAGGCCTCAAATTTATATCCCGCTAAATCTGTCCTTAGTGCTGTAGCTGGGCGAGTTATTTAGTGTCCGTTCAAGCACATTTCTTGTTCTGGGTTGAAATACAATTCCCAATTTAGCAATTTCATAATTTAGTGGTTTCTGCTATATCAGAGCTATTTGAAATCTATCCCTAAAAGGGTATATAATATTCAAGGTGCACATTGGGTCATTCAGAATAACTTCACACACACCCGCTACTGTGTATTTCCAAGTCTAATTCTGGCACTAAACCCATACCTGTCACCCAGCGCCTAAATACTAGGCCTCAAATTTATATCCCGCTAAATCTGTCCTTAGTGCTGTAGCTGGGCGAGTTATTTAGTGTCCGTTCAAGCACATTTCTTGTTCTGGGTTGAAATACAATTCCCAATTTAGCAATTTCATAATTTAGTGGTTTCTGCTATATCAGAGCTATTTGAAATCTATCCCTAAAAGGGTATATAATATTCAAGGTGCACATTGGGTCATTCAGAATAACTTCACACACACCCGCTACTGTGTATTTCCAAGTCTAATTCTGGCACTAAACCCATACCTGTCACCCAGCGCCTAAATACTAGGCCTCAAATTTATATCCCGCTAAATCTGTCCTTAGTGCTGTAGCTGGGCGAGTTATTTAGTGTCCGTTCAAGCACATTTCTTGTTCTGGGTTGAAATACAATTCCCAATTTAGCAATTTCATAATTTAGTGGTTTCTGCTATATCAGAGCTATTTGAAATCTATCCCTAAAAGGGTATATAATATTCAAGGTGCACATTGGGTCATTCAGAATAACTTCACACACACCCGCTACTGTGTATTTCCAAGTCTAATTCTGGCACTAAACCCATACCTGTCACCCAGCGCCTAAATACTAGGCCTCAAATTTATATCCCGCTAAATCTGTCCTTAGTGCTGTAGCTGGGCGAGTTATTTAGTGTCCGTTCAAGCACATTTCTTGTTCTGGGTTGAAATACAATTCCCAATTTAGCAATTTCATAATTTAGTGGTTTCTGCTATATCAGAGCTATTTGAAATCTATCCCTAAAAGGGTATATAATATTCAAGGTGCACATTGGGTCATTCAGAATAACTTCACACACACCCGCTACTGTGTATTTCCAAGTCTAATTCTGGCACTAAACCCATACCTGTCACCCAGCGCCTAAATACTAGGCCTCAAATTTATATCCCGCTAAATCTGTCCCTAGTGCTGTAGCTGGGCGAGTTATTTAGTGTCCGTTCAAGCACATTTCTTGTTCTGGGTTGAAATACAATTCCCAATTTAGCAATTTCATAATTTAGTGGTTTCTGCTATATCAGAGCTATTTGAAATCTATCCCTAAAAGGGTATATAATATTCAAGGTGCACATTGGGTCATTCAGAATAACTTCACACACACCCGCTACTGTGTATTTCCAAGTCTAATTCTGGCACTAAACCCATACCTGTCACCCAGCGCCTAAATACTAGGCCTCAAATTTATATCCCGCTAAATCTGTCCCTAGTGCTGTAGCTGGGCGAGTTATTTAGTGTCCGTTCAAGCACATTTCTTGTTCTGGGTTGAAATACAATTCCCAATTTAGCAATTTCATAATTTAGTGGTTTCTGCTATATCAGAGCTATTTGAAATCTATCCCTAAAAGGGTATATAATATTCAAGGTGCACATTGGGTCATTCAGAATAACTTCACACACACCCGCTACTGTGTATTTCCAAGTCTAATTCTGGCACTAAACCCATACCTGTCACCCAGCGCCTAAATACTAGGCCTCAAATTTATATCCCGCTAAATCTGTCCCTAGTGCTGTAGCTGGGCGAGTTATTTAGTGTCCGTTCAAGCACATTTCTTGTTCTGGGTTGAAATACAATTCCCAATTTAGCAATTTCATAATTTAGTGGTTTCTGCTATATCAGAGCTATTTGAAATCTATCCCTAAAAGGGTATATAATATTCAAGGTGCACATTGGGTCATTCAGAATAACTTCACACACACCCGCTACTGTGTATTTCCAAGTCTAATTCTGGCACTAAACCCATACCTGTCACCCAGCGCCTAAATACTAGGCCTCAAATTTATATCCCGCTAAATCTGTCCCTAGTGCTGTAGCTGGGCGAGTTATTTAGTGTCCGTTCAAGCACATTTCTTGTTCTGGGTTGAAATACAATTCCCAATTTAGCAATTTCATAATTTAGTGGTTTCTGCTATATCAGAGCTATTTGAAATCTATCCCTAAAAGGGTATATAATATTCAAGGTGCACATTGGGTCATTCAGAATAACTTCACACACACCCGCTACTGTGTATTTCCAAGTCTAATTCTGGCACTAAACCCATACCTGTCACCCAGCGCCTAAATACTAGGCCTCAAATTTATATCCCGCTAAATCTGTCCTTAGTGCTGTAGCTGGGCGAGTTATTTAGTGTCCGTTCAAGCACATTTCTTGTTCTGGGTTGAAATACAATTCCCAATTTAGCAATTTCATAATTTAGTGGTTTCTGCTATATCAGAGCTATTTGAAATCTATCCCTAAAAGGGTATATAATATTCAAGGTGCACATTGGGTCATTCAGAATAACTTCACACACACCCGCTACTGTGTATTTCCAAGTCTAATTCTGGCACTAAACCCATACCTGTCACCCAGCGCCTAAATACTAGGCCTCAAATTTATATCCCGCTAAATCTGTCCCTAGTGCTGTAGCTGGGCGAGTTATTTAGTGTCCGTTCAAGCACATTTCTTGTTCTGGGTTGAAATACAATTCCCAATTTAGCAATTTCATAATTTAGTGGTTTCTGCTATATCAGAGCTATTTGAAATCTATCCCTAAAAGGGTATATAATATTCAAGGTGCACATAGGGTCATTCAGAATAACTTCACACACCCGCTACTGTGCATTTCCAAATCTAATTCTGTCACTAAACCCATACCTGTCACCCAGCGCCTAAATACTAGGCCTCAAATTTATATCCCGCTAAATCTCTCGTTACCGCTGTCCTGTTGTGGCTGGGAAAGTTATTTAGTGTCCGTCAAAGCACATTTTTTGTTCTGGGTTGAAATACAATTCCCAATTTAGCAATTTCATAATTTAGTCGTTTCTGCTATATCAGAGCTATTTGAAATCTATCCCTAAAAGGGTAGATCATATTGAAGGTGCACATAGGGTCATTCAGAATAACTTCACACACACGCTTCTGTGCATTTCCAAGTCTAATTCTGTCACTAAATCCATACCGGTCACCCAGCGCCTAAATACTAGGCCTCAAATTTATATCCCGCTGAATTTGAATACAATACATTGGGCCAAATAATATATTTGTTGTTGTGGTGAACCATAACAATGAGAAAAACATCTAGTAAGGGACGCGGACGTGGACATGGTCGTGGTGGTGTTAGTGGACCCTCTGGTGCTGGGAGAGGACGTGGCCGTTCTGCCACATCCACACGTCCTAGTGTACCAACTACCTCAGGTCCCAGTAGCCGCCAGAATTTACAGCGATATATGGTGGGGCCCAATGCCGTTCTAAGGATGGTAAGGCCTGAGCAGGTACAGGCATTAGTCAATTGGGTGGCCGACAGTGGATCCAGCACGTTCACATTATCTCCCACCCAGTCTTCTGCAGAAAGCGCACAGATGGCGCCTGAAAACCAACCCCATCAGTCTGTCACATCACCCCCATGCATACCAGGGAAACTGTCTCAGCCTCAAGTTATGCAGCAGTCTCTTATGCTGTTTGAAGACTCCGCTGGCAGGGTTTCCCAAGGGCATCCACCTAGCCCTTCCCCAGCGGTGAAAGACATAGAATGCACTGACGCACAACCACTTATGTTTCCTGATGATGAGGACATGGGAATACCACCTCAGCATGTCTCTGATGATGACGAAACACAGGTGCCAACTGCTGCGTCTTTCTGCAGTGTGCAGACTGAACAGGAGGTCAGGGATCAAGACTGGGTGGAAGACGATGCAGGGGACGATGAGGTCCTAGACCCCACATGGAATGAAGGTCGTGCCACTGACTTTCACAGTTCGGAGGAAGAGGCAGTGGTGAGACCGAGCCAACAGCGTAGCAAAAGAGGGAGCAGTGGGCAAAAGCAGAACACCCGCCGCCAAGAGACTCCGCCTGCTACTGACCGCCGCCATCTGGGACCGAGCACCCCAAAGGCAGCTTCAAGGAGTTCCCTGGCATGGCACTTCTTCAAACAATGTGCTGACGACAAGACCCGAGTGGTTTGCACGCTGTGCCATCAGAGCCTGAAGCGAGGCATTAACGTTCTGAACCTGAGCACAACCTGCATGACCAGGCACCTGCATGCAAAGCATGAACTGCAGTGGAGTAAACACCTTAAAACCAAGGAAGTCACTCAGGCTCCCCCTGCTACCTCTTCTGCTGCTGCCGCCTCGGCCTATTCTGCTGCTGCCGCCTCGGCCTCTTCCTCCGCCTCTGGAGGAACGTTGGCACCTGCCGCCCAGCAAACAGGGGATGTACCACCAACACCACCACCACCACCTCCGTCACCAAGCGTCTCAACCATGTCACACGCCAGCGTTCAGCTCTCCATCTCACAAACATTTGATAGAAAGCGTAAATTCCCACCTAGCCACCCTCGATCCCTGGCCCTGAATGCCAGCATTTCTAAACTACTGGCCTATGAAATGCTGTCATTTAGGCTGGTGGACACAGACAGCTTCAAACAGCTCATGTCGCTTGCTGTCCCACAGTATGTTGTTCCCAGCCGGCACTACTTCTCCAAGAGAGCCGTGCCTTCCCTGCACAACCAAGTATCCGATAAAATCAAGTGTGCACTGCGCAACGCCATCTGTGGCAAGGTCCACCTAACCACAGATACGTGGACCAGTAAGCACGGCCAGGGACGCTATATCTCCCTAACTGCACACTGGGTAAATGTAGTGGCAGCTGGGCCCCAGGCGGAGAGCTGTTTGGCGCACGTCCTTCCGCCGCCAAGGATCGCAGGGCAACATTCTTTGCCTCCTGTTGCCACCTCCTCCTTCTCGGCTTCCTCCTCCTCTTCTTCCACCTGCTCATCCAGTCAGCCACACACCTTCACCACCAACTTCAGCACAGCCCGGGGTAAACGTCAGCAGGCCATTCTGAAACTCATATGTTTGGGGGACAGGCCCCACACCGCACAGGAGTTGTGGCGGGGTATAGAACAACAGACCGACGAGTGGTTGCTGCCGGTGAGCCTCAAGCCCGGCCTGGTGGTGTGTGATAATGGGCGAAATCTCGTTGCAGCTCTGGGACTAGCCAATTTGACGCACATCCCTTGCTTGGCGCATGTGCTGAATTTGGTGGTGCAGAAGTTCATTCACAACTACCCCGACATGTCAGAGCTGCTGCATAAAGTGCGGGCCGTCTGTTCGCGCTTCCGGCGTTCACATCCTGCTGCTGCTCGCCTGTCTGCGCTACAGCGTAACTTCGGCCTTCCCGCTCACCGCCTCATATGCGACGTGCCCACCAGGTGGAACTCCACCTTGCACATGCTGGACAGACTGTGCGAGCAGCAGCAGGCCATAGTGGAGTTTCAGCTGCAGCACGCACGGGTCAGTCGCACTACAGAACAGCACCACTTCACCACCAATGACTGGGCCTCCATGCGAGACCTGTGTGCCCTGTTGCGCTGTTTCGAGTACTCCACCAACATGGCCAGTGGCGATGACACCGTTATCAGCGTTACAATACCACTTCTATGTCTCCTTGAGAAAACACTTAGGGCGATGATGGAAGAGGAGGTGGCCCAGGAGGAGGAGGAGGAGGAGGAAGAGGGGTCATTTTTAGCACTTTCAGGCCAGTCTCTTCGAAGTGACTCAGAGGGAGGTTTTTGGCAACAGCAGAGGCCAGGTACAAATGTGGCCAGCCAGGGCCCACTACTGGAGGACGAGGAGGACGAGGATGAGGAGGAGGTGGAGGAGGATGAGGATGAAGCATGGTCACAGCGGGGTGGCACCCAACGCAGCTCGGGTCCATCACTGGTGCGTGGCTGGGGGGAAAGGCAGGACGATGACGATACGCCTCCCACAGAGGACAGCTTGTCCTTACCCCTGGGCAGCCTGGCACACATGAGCGACTACATGCTGCAGTGCCTGCGCAACGACAGCAGAGTTGCCCACATTTTAACCTGTGCGGACTACTGGGTTGCCACCCTGCTGGATCCACGCTACAAAGACAATGTGCCCACCTTACTTCCTGCACTGGAGCGTGATAGGAAGATGCGCGAGTACAAGCGCACGTTGGTAGACGCGCTACTGAGAGCATTCCCAAATGTCACAGGGGAACAAGTGGAAGCCCAAGGCCAAGGCAGAGGAGGAGCAAGAGGTCGCCAAGGCAGCTGTGTCACGGCCAGCTCCTCTGAGGGCAGGGTTAGCATGGCAGAGATGTGGAAAACTTTTGTCAACACGCCACAGCTAACTGCACCACCACCTGATACGCAACGTGTTAGCAGGAGGCAACATTTCACTAACATGGTGGAACAGTACGTGTGCACACCCCTCCACGTACTGACTGATGGTTCGGCCCCATTCAACTTCTGGGTCTCTAAATTGTCCACGTGGCCAGAGCTAGCCTTTTATGCCTTGGAGGTGCTGGCCTGCCCGGCAGCCAGCGTTTTGTCTGAACGTGTATTCAGCACGGCAGGGGGCGTCATTACAGACAAACGCAGCCGCCTGTCTACAGCCAATGTGGACAAGCCGACGTTCATAAAAATGAACCAGGCATGGATCCCACAGGACCTGTCCGTCCCTTGTCCAGATTAGACATTAACTACCTCCCCATAACCATATATTATTGGACTCCAGGGCACTTCCTCATTCAATCCTATTTTTATTTTCATTTTACCATTATATTGCGAGGCTACCCAAAGTTGAATGAACCTCTCCTCTGCCTGTGTGCTAGGCCTAAATATATGCCAATGGACTGTTGCAGTGGTGGGTGACGTGAAGCCTCATTCTCTGCTATGACATGCAGACTAATTCTCTGCTGACATGAAGACAGATTCTCTGTTACGGGACCTCCCTCCTCTGCCTGGGTGCTGGGCCTAAATATATGCCAATGGACTGTTGCAGTGGTGGGTGACGTGAAGCCTGATTCTCTGCTATGACATGCAGACTAATTCTCTGCTGACATGAAGACAGATTCTCTGTTACGGGACCTCTCTCCTCTGCCTGTGTGTGTGCTGGGCCTAAATATATGCCAATGGACTGTTGCAGTGGTGGCTGACGTGAAGCCTCATTCTCTGCTATGACATGCAGACTAATTCTCTGCTGACATGAAGCCAGATTGTCTGTTACGGGACCTCTCTCCTCTGCCTGTGTGTGTGCTGGGCCTAAATATATGCCAATGGACTGTTGCAGTGGTGGCTGACGTGAAGCCTCATTCTCTGCTATGACATGCAGACTAATTCTCTGCTGACATGAAGACAGATTCTCTGTTACGGGACCTCTCTCCTCTGCCTGTGTGTGTGCTGGGCCTAAATATATGCCAATGGACTGTTGCAGTGGTGGCTGACGTGAAGCCTCATTCTCTGCTATGACATGCAGACTGATTCTCTGCTGACATGAAGCCAGATTCTCTGTTACGGGACCTCTCTCCTCTGCCTGTGTGTGTGCTGGGCCTAAATATATGCCAATGGACTGTTGCAGTGGTGGCTGACGTGAAGCCTCATTCTCTGCTATGACATGCAGACTAATTCTCTGCTGACATGAAGACAGATTCTCTGTTACGGGACCTCCCTCCTCTGCCTGGGTGCTGGGCCTAAATATATGCCAATGGACTGTTGCAGTGGTGGCTGACGTGAAGCCTCATTCTCTGCTATGACATGCAGACTAATTCTCTGCTGACATGAAGACAGATTCTCTGTTACGGGACCTCCCTCCTCTGCCTGGGTGCTGGGCCTAAATATATGCCAATGGACTGTTGCAGTGGTGGCTGACGTGAAGCCTCATTCTCTGCTATGACATGCAGACTAATTCTCTGCTGACATGAAGACAGATTCTCTGTTACGGGACCTCCCTCCTCTGCCTGGGTGCTGGGCCTAAATATATGCCAATGGACTGTTGCAGTGGTGGGTGACGTGAAGCCTCATTCTCTGCTATGACATGCAGACTGATTCTCTGCTGACATGAAGCCAGATTGTCTGTTACGGGACCTCCCTCCTCTGCCTGGGTGCTGGGCCTAAATATATGCCAATGGACTGTTGCAGTGGTGGCTGACGTGAAGCCTCATTCTCTGCTATGACATGCAGACTAATTCTCTGCTGACATGAAGACAGATTCTCTGTTACGGGACCTCCCTCCTCTGCCTGGGTGCTGGGCCTAAATATATGCCAATGGACTGTTGCAGTGGTGGCTGACGTGAAGCCTCATTCTCTGCTATGACATGCAGACTAATTCTCTGCTGACATGAAGACAGATTCTCTGTTACGGGACCTCCCTCCTCTGCCTGGGTGCTGGGCCTAAATATATGCCAATGGACTGTTGCAGTGGTGGGTGACGTGAAGCCTCATTCTCTGCTATGACATGCAGACTGATTCTCTGCTGACATGAAGCCAGATTGTCTGTTACGGGACCTCTCTCCTCTGCCTGTGTGCTAGGCCTAAATATATGCCAATGGACTGTTGCAGTGGTGGCTGACGTGAAGCCTCATTCTCTGCTATGACATGCAGACTGATTCTCTGCTGACATGAAGCCAGATCGTCTGTTACGGGACCTCTCTGCTCTGCCTGTGTGCTAGGCCTAAATATATGCCAATGGACTGTTGCAGTGGTGGGTGACGTGAAGCCTCATTCTCTGCTATGACATGCAGACTGATTCTCTGCTGTCATGAAGCCAGATTGTCTGTTACGGGACCTCTCTGCTCTGCCTGTGTGCTAGGCCTAAATATATGCCAATGGACTGTTGCAGTGGTGGGTGACGTGAAGCCTCATTCTCTGCTATGACATGCAGACTGATTCTCTGCTGACATGAAGCCAGATTGTCTGTTACGGGACCTCTCTCCTCTGCCTGTGTGCTAGGCCTAAATATATGCCAATGGACTGTTGCAGTGGTGGCTGACGTGAAGCCTCATTCTCTGCTATGACATGCAGACTAATTCTCTGCTGACATGAAGCCAGATTGTCTGTTACGGGACCTCTCTCCTCTGCCTGGGTGCTGGGCCTAAATTTATGACAATGGACTGTTGCAGTGGTGGCTGACGTGAAGCCTGATTCTCTGCTATGACATGCAGACTGATTCTCTGCTGACATGAAGCCAGATCCTCTGTTACGGGACCTCTCTCCTCTGCCTGTGTGTGTGCTGGGCCTAAATATATGCCAATGGACTGTTGCAGTGGTGGCTGACGTGAAGCCTCATTCTCTGCTATGACATGCAGACTGATTCTCTGCTGACATGAAGCCAGATTCTCTGTTACGGGACCTCTCTCCTCTGCCTGTGTGTGTGCTGGGCCTAAATATATGCCAATGGACTGTTGCAGTGGTGGCTGACGTGAAGCCTCATTCTCTGCTATGACATGCAGACTAATTCTCTGCTGACATGAAGACAGATTCTCTGTTACGGGACCTCCCTCCTCTGCCTGGGTGCTGGGCCTAAATATATGCCAATGGACTGTTGCAGTGGTGGCTGACGTGAAGCCTCATTCTCTGCTATGACATGCAGACTAATTCTCTGCTGACATGAAGACAGATTCTCTGTTACGGGACCTCTCTCCTCTGCCTGGGTGCCGGGGCCTAAATATCTGAGAATGGACTGTTCCAGTGGTGGGTGACGGGAAGCCAGATTCTCTGCTATGGAACCTCTCTCCAATTGATTTTGGTTAATTTTTATTTATTTAATTTTTATTTTAATTCATTTCCCTATCCACATTTGTTTGCAGGGGATTTACCTACATGTTGCTGCCTTTTGCAGCCCTCTAGCTCTTTCCTGGGCTGTTTTACAGCCTTTTTAGTGCCGAAAAGTTCGGGTCCCCATTGACTTCAATGGGGTTCGGGTTCGGGACGAAGTTCGGATCGGGTTCGGATCCCGAACCCGAACATTTCCGGGATGTTCGGCCGAACTTCTCGAACCCGAACATCCAGGTGTTCGCTCAACTCTACTCAGGACCCCTGCCTTTATTTATACACACACATTTTAATTGTTAGAAGGTCACAGCACACTTTTTGAAAATAATAAAGGCCTAACACTCTTCCTGCCTGCAGCAGCATCCTGTCCAGGGGCGGACTGACCGGTCGGGCACTTCGGACATGGTCCAAGGGCCCGGCCGGGATGGGGGCCCGCCGCAGAATAACATAACACCGGGCCCCGCTCACTGTAATAGTAATATTTATATGTGAACAACTTGAAATCCTCTGTGATCCTCTCCCTCTGAGCTCTCTGTACTTACAAACTCACTAGCAGGCAGGGCGGCAGCGCAATTCACTGACGTCACGCACCTGCTCCTCCTACTTCAATCATAAAGTGGGAGGAGCAGGCGTGTTACGTCAGTGAGTTGCGCTGCCGCCGGGCCTGCTACTGAGTTTGTGAGTACAGAGAGCTCAGAGGGAGAGGATCACAGAGGGTTTCAAGTTGTTCATATATGAATATTACTATTACAGTGAGCGGGGCCCGGTGTAATAGAATACAGTGACTGCACCGGGCCCCGCTGCCATTACAACCACAGATGCCGGCCCGCAGTCCCTGTTTTGGGGATCATTCACTCACAGGGACACTGTTATGGGGGGGATCTGTGGATTACACATATATAGCATAAGGTGCTATATATGTGTCAACCACAGACCCCCCCCCACAACAGTGTCACCCACAGATCCCCATAACAGTGCCATCCACAGAGCCCCGATAACAGTGCCATCCACAGAGCCCCAATAACAGTGCCATCCACAGATCCCCCCATAACAGTGCCATCCACAGATCCCCCCCATTACAGTGCCATCCACAGATCCCCCATAACAGAGCCATCCACAGATCCCCCATAACAGTGCCATCCACAGATCCCCCCATAACAGTGCCATCCATAGATCCCCCCATACCAGTGCCATCCACAGATCCCCCCATAACAGTGCCATCCACAGATCCCCCCCATAACAGTGTCATCCACAGATCCCCCCATAACAGTGCCATCCACAGAGCCCCCATAACACCTTTTGGTTCAATATATTTTTTAATTTGGCTATTCCCCACCCCTCTTGTAATTGTTCCGCTACTTGTGGGCTGCGCGGGAATGAGTTCAGTCACTTTGGTGGGCAATCCCGTCCTGCAGCGCGTGATCCCGCAAGACCTGCCGCTGTAGGTCACGGGTCTCATGGGATTGCGCACTGAAGTGACTGAACTCATGCCCATGTAGCCCGCAAGTAGCGGATCAGTGGAACAAGTACAAGGTGGGTGGGGGGGATTATCTGTGGGGTTGCCCAGACGGCTAGGCCCTTCACAGTAGATATTAACTCCTTTCAGCAGTCCCCCATTCACTGAAGGGGGGACTGCTCAAAGGGATTAATAACTACTGTGAAGGTCCTCCCCCTCTTTCACAGTAGTTATGTCCAGATATGTGCCCCCTTCACAGTAGTTATGCCCAGATATGTGCTCCCTTCACAGTAGTTATGCCAAGATATGTGCCCCCTTCACAGTAGTTATGCCTACACTGCTTCTAACAGAGGCTCACTAATGGACGCTGAGATTAGATCACCCCATACGAAAGCATTGAATTAATTTGACCCTGGAGGTCATCATGCAGGGTGTGAGGACGTCCAGCGTCAGATACCAGACCAAAGGTCTGTTTTAATCCAGGAAGCCCTCAGGTGGCTACCAGCCACTAGAGGCTGACTTATTGCTGGAACGTAAACAATGCAGTTTCTCTAGAACATTGCAGCTCGATTTGCAAAAGGGACACTGTACCCAGACCACTTCAATGAGCTGAAGTGGTCTGGGTGCCTTTTGTGTCACGTTAACTTTGAAATCGTATTAAAGATTGTGTAGGGTGTGGCTGGAGGTGGGACATGGAGGCGGGACAAGGGTGGGGCTTGCAGCAGAACATGGGTGGGGTCTGTAAGGGGGCCCTTGCTTTATTTTGCTCGGGGGCCCTGAGGGTTCTCAGTCCGCCACCTGATCCTGTCCCTCCACTATTTTGAGCAGAATGGCGGTGCACCATATGATCCAGCAGTTATGTATGCATGGTCACATGGTGTGCAGGCCAATCACAGCCATGCCAACACTAGGAATGACTGTGATGGCTTAAATTCTTATTGATTGGCTCTGCTGCAGCCTTTCAACAAGCTTTATTTAAACCACAAAGATATTTGGTGCAAAAGTCCATGTTCGGGTTCAGTATCTGGACACCATAATGCCTGGTACAGTCACAAACATGGCAGTCCGGGTTTGCTAGTCCTTAATAATACATCTTTCGGAAATCAGGATGATCTATGACCTACTGCTAATACTACTGGCTGAATGGCTGATGCTCCTGATAATAATGATAATAATAACATTTTTGCACACTCTGATGCTGCAATGCCAGCTATGTATGTGCTATGTATGTGCTTGCCCGAACATTGTAAAGGACTGTAGTGGGATTTTGGCAATCATCAATCAACATTTGCAATTCTCAATCAATGAGAATTCCTGGAAACCTGTTTCCTCTTCTGTCATGTTTGCTTTAGAGCTCATGCACACAAATGTATTTTCTGTCCGTGTCCGTTTCATTTGCGGAACCATTCATTTCAATGGGTCCGTAAAAAAAATAATGAAGTTACTTTGTGTGCATTCCATTCCCGTATGTCCGTTCTGCAAAAAAGTAGAACATGCCCTATTACTGTCCGCATTATGGACAAGGGTAGGACTGTTCCATTAGGGGCTAGCTGTTGCACACGGACATCATCCATATTTTTTTGCTGATCCGTTTTTTGCAGACCGCAAAATACATATGGTCGTGTGCATGAGCCCTTAGTATGTAATTACCTGCATTCCTCGTATATACTGACCATTCTGCAGCAGCTTTTCATATACACCTAATGTTATGCTATTCATCTATTATTCCTATTAGAAGTTTAAAAATGCATTTCTCAGCCATCTGCAATGAAGATTCATTTTGATATTACCTTTTTTTTTTGGGGGGGGGGGGGGGGCAAACATCTATGACACATTGCAGCTACCTTTGTTTAACTCCTTCCTTCGTCCTCTGCATAGAAATTGGCCCCTCGCTTATAGCCCCAAAGATACATATGGCATGGAATGCCCACACAATTATCTTCTTTACATTCTAGAGACAGAGATATAGCTATATACGTCTATCACTTTAGAAGTAGGGATGAATGAATAAAAAGTGATCATTTCACCAATTTCAGTATGAGATCACTACACCAGCAGTGAGAGGAAGAAGAGAGCAGAAAAACTACTGCAGGTTATTCCCCCAGTGAATTCAGGAGAAAGTGGAACAGAATGATATGCTACCAGAGCGAAAAATGTAATGTTTCACTTGTTGCCATTGTTCCATGTGCAGAGGTGCCAGCTTCTTTTTGGTTTGAATATGGTCCATTGTGTTCAATGGCAGTTCATGTTTGCCACTGTTCTGTGAACCCTGGCATTGGTGTCTTGTGGGCGTGAATTGGAGCCATTGTGCTTTGTATCTCACCTCAGTTCGGCGCCAATTCGGTTAACTTTCCCTTACTTTGTGTGTGTACCTGTTTGTCTTATGTGTTCATTTGCTGTGCTATATATTCTGCATTCGGCGCTCTGACCCTGTTTGTGAAACAAGTTATGCTTGTATCTGTTTAGATTTTACTTGTTCTGTGTCTGAATTTTGAACTAAGTTCTGTTTGTCATTCCCCAGTGTCTGTTCCATGGATTTGTATGCATTCTATGTGCCTAACTTTCTCTTGTTCAGACTGTGGTTGCTTTGGTCTCAAATGTACTCTGCCAGCCTATTCTCTGCCTGATTCTGTTTGTGTGTTTTGCCAGTGGTGGGTTGCACTGGAATCTCTGACCTCTTTGTGTCCGCTGCCATCTACATTGGGACTATACACAGAGGTTATGTCCTGGTAGCTCCCATGCAAAGAAGTCCAGATCCCTGTATAGGAATTAAATGGTGAAAACCATAGGACCCCTGGAGTAATGCCCTCAGGACACTAGTTAGCATAATGGTTCCACAACCATTGTCCGTAACAAGAATATTTTTATTGCATGTATATTGCAATAACACTTAATTTTAAACACCCTATCCATAGTAATCCTTTTTTATGGGATAACCCCTTTAACACTGCTGAGTGCCTGTAAAATATAACTTGGCTCAATGACATGATTATCATATTTAAGGACTTATATAGGATTAGACAAGCATAGTTATTTTCTTCCAGAACCAGTCCCACTAGTGTCCATGGGTTTATCTAGCATTGCAGCTCAGCTCTATTGAAGCACATGAGGCTGAGCTACAATACTGACGACAACCCATGAACAGATGCAGCACTGTTATTCATATGAAGGATCTTTCTTTTTCTAATACTAAATAATCCATTATAGTTAAAGAACGGAGCCTTATCTACATCCTTTGATTTAGCCAGTGGCCATCCATATTGAGACTTGATGGATTTACATGCTGATATCAGACTTTGCACATTTGTTCCATTTCAGCCTGTTAATGTCTGAGTATTGAGCATATTAGAAAAATTCTGCCATTTTGCATGTTTCCCGTTTCTAACTATTACTGTTTTGTCATTCTTTATAGTTTATGCTCAACAAAAGCAGATTTGTTACACACAGTGGTCATATAAAATATGTTATGCTAAAAAGGAACATGACAGTATTAATGTGCATAAAAGTTATAAACTTAATTAACTGTCTAAAAGAGTCACTTGATATGTTTGCAACAGATGCTAAACATTCACACATCTAGAACCATATTAGCATAATTTAAATCCAGATGGTAATAACACTCCTAAACTAAATTCCTAAATTAAAACCATGTCATAACCACTAAAATGAAACAGTCAAGATAAAAGATTTTGTATAATTCACTAGGACATACTCATGATGCCCTGATTAAATTGTGGGACAAAATCACTCATGGAACATTTTAACCACTACCCGACCGCCTAATGCAGGATTGCGTCTTGCGGGGCGGCTGGGTTATTCCTCTTGGACACGCCGGCGCGTCATCTCGCGAGAGGCGAGATTTCCTGTGAACGCACGCACACAGGAGCGCGCGTTCACAGGATCGGACGGTAAACCAGTGGATCTACAATTAGAGCCTACAATAACCCAAAAACAGAACCTCACTCCCCAACCTACTGCAACTTGTACAAAAAAAGAGCAAGGATTTATACAAGGTAAGAAAAAAACACATTTTATGCAATATAAATCACATGATCATTACAGGTAATGCTCAAAAGGGACAGGACATGGAGACTGGGCCAAAAAGGGCTATACAATGTGGAGAATCACAATGGGGGATGATGTGACCACAAACAGCAGGGAACAACAATCAAGCAGAGGCCGTGAACAAAGGTGTGGTTGCGGGTGCAAGTGCTGATCCCTAATATTGAACAACTACCTGACTCATGTTCACAGCATCTGACCATAGGATGCTGTAAGGAGTCAATGGACGGTGCAATATTACGAATAAAGATGGCATATAACAATGAACTGCAAGCCTCTCGTCCCACCCTGATCCAGCTACCAAGTTACCTACCCATGTTGCTGCTGTGGAATGGTGACACAATTCCCCCACTGCTTCAACCTCGACATGTGTTTTGCCACGTAGGCTTCGTCAGGAGGTATAAACACAAACTTAGGCATATAAAGGCTAAAGAGGAGGGATTAATTATCACTCACCATGATCATCTGTACTGGGGGTGTGTTCCAGCGCGAACCGCTCATGTTGCAAGACTGCCTCCTTCAGCGCTCCCGGGTCATCAAATTGCAACCTGATTCCAGCACTTCCGGGTGGCAGTCATACAGAGCATGCTCCAGCCGCGTCATCCCCCAATCACATGATCGCTAACCGGTCACATGGTCCTAACATCATGGACATGTGACCATCTCCTAGGTCCTTCAACCATAGCTAAAAGTACTCCCAGGTCCTGAATACAACTATTATAAATAACTACCAATCATTGAGCTAAAGCTAGCTATCCATAACTCAGCATACCTCTCAATTATCTTCATTTCAGCTCATAGGAAAATTCATAAATTACAAATATAATCTCAAGATCATTTCATAGTAGAATATATATATTTACATTACCATGATTAAGTGGTAGGGAGAAAGAAAGGGGAGGGTGTGGGGGAAACCATCCTCTTATCCATTCATACAGGGAAGGCAAAAATCTAAATCACTAAATGGATACATGATCTTTACATTTAGCCAAAACCTCCTCATCCACATCCTGGTCTTTACATTGTGAGGCTGTGCGGATTTTGCTGGCATGTTCCAATATCCGAGTTTTCAAGGCTCTTGTTGTCATGCCGATATAAATCAGTCGGAACGGACAAGTTAGCCAGTATACGACTCTCTCAGTGATGCAGGTTATATAGTAAACTATCTTAAACTCCGCGTCCCCGGAGGCGTCATAGAAAGTGGTGGAACGTTCCATGTACATGCATGCGGCACATTTACCACAAGCTTTCGAACGCCATGGAGGACCTTTGCCCCCAAAGATTCCCCTGGGAATGTCTGCTACATAATGGCTCCTTGTCAACATATCCTTCAGGGTTCTGGACCTTCTCCAAGTGATTTGGGGATAATTGGGTAGGGATGACCGCAGATCACTGTCAGTCATCAACACTGACCAATGCCTTTTCATTATTTCCTGCATTCTACGCCATTCACTGTTAAAGGGAGTGATGAATCTAACTGAGCCATCTTTAGGTTTCTCAAATGGCTTTTTTTCTACAGAGTAAGGCCTCCCTCGTCTTGGTTTTGGCCATCTCATAGCCCCTGGTCACCACCCCTATCTGATATCCCCTGTCTAGAAAGCGTTTCGTGAGGTCTGAAGATTGTTGTTCAAACCTCTCCTCCTTGGAGCATATATGCCTCATCCTCATAAATTGGCCTTTTGGTATGGCCTGTATTACCTTGGGGTAGTGTGATGAAGTGGCATGCAACAATGCATTCACCGAAGTGGGTTTTCTATGCACATCTGTCGCTACCATCCCCCTATTCTCCTTTTTAATGATAATATCAAGGCAGTCTTCCTCAACTGGGCTGTACTTCCAAGTGAGCCTGATATTAAACTCATTAACATTGAGGGCGGCCAGGAAGTCATCCAACTGCGACGCGGAGCCCTGCCAGATGAAAGACACGTCATCGATATACCTCGACCAGAGCTGGGCCGCATCAAACCCCACCGAATTCTGGACGATTTCTCCCTCCCACAGCCCCAGGAACAAATTTGCATACGAGGGGGCACAAGGCGCCCCCATCGCAGTCCCCTGGAGCTGTAGGAAGAAGCGATCTTTGAAAAGAAAATAATTATGAGTCAATAATAGGGATGAGCGAACTCGAACTGTATAGTTCGGGTTCGTACCGAATTTTGGGGTGTCCGTGACACGGACCCGAACCCGGACATTTTCGTAAAAGTCCGGGTTCGGGTTCGGTGTTCGTCGCTTTCTTGTCGCTTTTGTGACGCTTTCTTGGCGCTATTTGAAAGGCTGCAAAGCAGCCAATCAACAAGCGTCATACTACTTGCCCCAAGAGGCCATCACAGCCATGCCTACTATTGGCATGGCTGTGATTGGCCAGAGCACCATGTGACCCAGCCTCTATTTAAGCTGGAGTCACATAGCGCCGCCCGTCACTCTGCTCTGATTAGCGTAGGGAGAGGTTGCGGCTGCGACAGTAGGGCGAGATTAGGCAGATTAACTCCTCCAAAGTACTTGATTATTGATCGATCTGCAGCTGTGGATCATTGAGCTGCTGATACTCAATTGCTCACTGTTTTTAGGCTGCCCAGACCGTTTGTCAGTCACATTTTTCTGGGGTGATCGGTGGCCATTTTGTGTCTTGTGGTGCGCCAGCACAAGCTGCGACCAAGTGCATTTAACCCTCAATGGTGTGGTTGTTTATTGGCTAAAGCCTACATCAGGGTGAAGCTGTCACACCAAGTGCATTTAACCAGCAATAGTCTGTTTATTTTTTGGCCATATACTACATCAGGGGCAAGCTGCGCCCGTCACCAAGTGCATTTAACCCTCAATGGTGTGGTTGTTTTTTGGCTAAAGCCTACATCAGGGTGAAGCTGTCACACCAAGTGCATTTAACCAGCAATAGTCTGTTTATTTTTTGGCCATATACTACATCAGGGGCAAGCTGCGCCCGTCACCAAGTGCATTTAACCCTCAGTAGTGTGGTTGGTCAAGCTGTGACACCAAGTGCATTTAACCAGCAATAGTCTGTTCATTTTTTGGCCATATACTAAATCAGGGGCAAGCTGCGCCCGTCACCAAGTGCATTTAACCAGCAATAGTCTGTTCATTTTTTGGCCATATACTACATTAGGGGCAAGCTGCGCCCGTCACCAAGTGCATTTAACCCTCAGTAGTGTGGTTGGTCAAGCTGTGACACCAAGTGCATTTAACCAGCAATAGTCTGTTCATTTTTTGGCCATATACTACATCAGGGGCAAGCTGCGCCCGTCACCAAGTGCATTTAACCCTCAGTAGTGTGGTTGGTCAAGCTATCACACCAAGTGCATTTAACCAGCAATAGTCTGTTCATTTTTTGGCCATATACTACATCAGGGGCAAGCTGCGCCCGTCACCAAGTGCATTTAACCCTCAGTAGTGTGGATGGTCAAGCTGTCACACCAAGTGCATTTAACCAGCAATAGTCTGTTCATTTTTTGGCCATATACTACATCAGGGGCAAGCTGCGCCCGTCACCAAGTGCATTTAACCCTCAGTAGTGTGGTTGGTCAAGCTGTCACACCAAGTGCATTTAACCAGCAATAGTCTGTTCATTTTTTGGCCATATACTACATCAGGGGCAAGCTGCGCCTGTCACCAAGTGCATTCAACCCTCAATGGTGTGGTTGTTTTTTGGCTAAAGCCTACATCAGGGTGAAGCTGTCACACCAAGTGCATTTAACCAGCAATAGTCTGTTCATTTTTTGGCCATATACTAAATCAGGGGCAAGCTGCGCCCGTCACCAAGTGCATTTAACCCTCAGTAGTGTGGTTGGTCAAGCTATCACACCAAGTGCATTTAACCAGCAATAGTCTGTTCATTTTTTGGCCATATACTAACTCAGGGGCAAGCTGCGCCCGTCACCAAGTGCATTTAACCAGCAATAGTTTGTTCATTTTTTGGCCATATACTAAATCAGGGGCAAGCTGCGCCCGTCACCAAGTGCATTTAACCAGCAATAGTCTGTTCATTTTTTGGCCATATACTACATCAGGGGCAAGCTGCGCCCGTCACCAAGTGCATTTAACCCTCAGTAGTGTGGTTGGTCAAGCTATCACACCAAGTGCATTTAACCAGCAATAGTCTGTTCATTTTTTGGCCATATACTACATCAGGGGCAAGCTGCGCCCGTCACCAAGTGCATTTAACCA
Organism: Bufo gargarizans; assembly: GCF_014858855.1. Lineage (NCBI taxonomy): Eukaryota > Metazoa > Chordata > Amphibia > Anura > Bufonidae > Bufo > Bufo gargarizans. Next base: position 521,782,522 of record NC_058082.1, on the reverse strand, counting down.
GCAATAGTGTGGTTATTTTTTGGCCATATCCCAGTCTAATTCTGTCACTAAATCCATACCGGTCACCCAGCGCCTAAATACTAGGCCTCAAATTTATATCCCGCTAAATCTGTCGTTACCGCTGTACTGTTGTGGCTGGGAAAGTTATTTTGTGTCCGTCAAAGCACATTTTTTGTTCAGGGTTGAAATACAATTCCCAATTTAGCAATTTCATAATTTAGTGGTTTCTGCTATATCAGAGCTATTTGAAATCTATCCCTAAAAGGGTATATAATATTCAAGGTGCACATAGGGTCATTCAGAATAACTTCACACACACGCTACTGTGCATTTCCAAGTCTAATTCTGTCACTAAATCCATACCGGTCACCCAGTGCCTAAATACTAGGCCTCAAATTTATATCCCGCTAAATCTCTCGTTACCGCTGTCCTGTTGTGGCTGGGAAAGTTATTTAGTGTCCGTCAAAGCACATTTTTTGTTCTGGGTTGAAATACAATTCCCAATTTAGCAATTTCATAATTTTGTGGTTTCTGCTATATCAGAGCTATTTGAAATCTATCCCTAAAAGGGTATATAATATTCAAAGTGCACATAGGGTCATTCAGAATAACTTCACACACACGCTACTGTGCATTTCCAAGTCCAATTTTGTTAGTAAATCCATACCGGTCACCCAGCGCCTAAATACTAGGCCTCAAATTTATATCCCGCTGAATTTGAATACAATACATTGGGCCAAATAATATTTTTGTTGTTGTGGTGAACCATAACAATGAGGAAAACATCTAGTAAGGGACGCGGACGTGGACATGGTCGTGGTGGTGTTAGTGGACCCTCTGGTGCTGGGAGAGGACGTGGCCGTTCTGCCACATCCACACGTCCTAGTGTACCAACTACCTCAGGTCCCAGTAGCCGCCAGAATTTACAGCGATATATGGTGGGGCCCAATGCCGTTCTAAGGATGGTAAGGCCTGAGCAGGTACAGGCATTAGTCAATTGGGTGGCCGACAGTGGATCCAGCACGTTCACATTATCACCCACCCAGTCTTCTGCAGAAAGCGCACAGATGGCGCCTGAAAACCAACCCCATCAGTCTGTCACATCACCCCCATGCATACCAGGGAAACTGTCTCAGCCTCAAGTTATGCAGCAGTCTCTTATGCTGTTTGAAGACTCCGCTGGCAGGGTTTCCCAAGGGCATCCACCTAGCCCTTCCCCAGCGGTGAAAGACATAGAATGCACTGACGCACAACCACTTATGTTTCCTGATGATGAGGACATGGGAATACCACCTCAGCATGTCTCTGATGATGACGAAACACAGGTGCCAACTGCTGCGTCTTTCTGCAGTGTGCAGACTGAACAGGAGGTCAGGGATCAAGACTGGGTGGAAGACGATGCAGGGGATGATGAGGTCCTAGACCCCACATGGAATGAAGGTCGTGCCACTGACTTTCACAGTTCGGAGGAAGAGGCAGTGGTGAGACCGAGCCAACAGCGTAGCAAAAGAGGGAGCAGTGGGCAAAAGCAGAACACCCGCCGCCAAGAGACTCCGCCTGCTACTGACCGCCGCCATCTGGGACCGAGCACCCCAAAGGCAGCTTCAAGGAGTTCCCTGGCATGGCACTTCTTCAAACAATGTGCTGACGACAAGACCCGAGTGGTTTGCACGCTGTGCCATCAGAGTCTGAAGCGAGGCATTAACGTTCTGAACCTGAGCACAACCTGCATGACCAGGCACCTGCATGCAAAGCATGAACTGCAGTGGAGTAAACACCTTAAAACCAAGGAAGTCACTCAGGCTCCCCCTGCTACCTCTTCTGCTGCTGCCGCCTTGGCCTCTTCTGCTGCTGCCGCCTCGGCCTCTTCCTCCGCCTCTGGAGGAACGTTGGCACCTGCCGCCCAGCAAACAGGGGATGTACCACCAACACCACCACCACCACCTCCGTCACCAAGCGTCTCAACCATGTCACACGCCAGCGTTCAGCTCTCCATCTCGCAAACATTTGATAGAAAGCGTAAATTCCCACCTAGCCACCCTCGATCCCTGGCCCTGAATGCCAGCATTTCTAAACTACTGGCCTATGAAATGCTGTCATTTAGGCTGGTGGACACAGACAGCTTCAAACAGCTCATGTCGCTTGCTGTCCCACAGTATGTTGTTCCCAGCCGCCACTACTTCTCCAAGATAGCCGTGCCTTCCCTGCACAGCCAAGTATCCGATAAAATCAAGTGTGCACTGCGCAACGCCATCTGTAGCAAGGTCCACCTAACCACAGATACGTGGACCAGTAAGCACGGCCAGGGACGCTATATCTCCCTAACTGCACACTGGGTAAATGTAGTGGCAGCTGGGCCCCAGGCGGAGAGCTGTTTGGCGCACGTCCTTCCGCCGCCAAGGATCGCAGGGCAACATTCTTTGACTCCTGTTGCCACCTCCTCCTTCTCGGCTTCCTCCTCCTCTTCTTCCACCTGCTCATCCAGTCAGCCACACACCTTCACCACCAACTTCAGCACAGCCCGGGGTAAACGTCAGCAGGCCATTCTGAAACTCATATGTTTGGGGGACAGGCCCCACACCGCACAGAAGTTGTGGCGGGGTATAGAACAACAGACCGACGAGTGGTTGCTGCCGGTGAGCCTCAAGCCCGGCCTGGTGGTGTGTGATAATGGGCGAAATCTCGTTGCAGCTCTGGGACTAGCCAATTTGACGCACATCCCTTGCTTGGCGCATGTGCTGAATTTGGTGGTGCAGAAGTTCATACACAACTACCCCGACATGTCAGAGCTGCTGCATAAAGTGCGGGCCGTCTGTTCGCGCTTCCGGCGTTCACATCCTGCTGCTGCTCGCCTGTCTGCGCTACAGCGTAACTTCGGCCTTCCCGCTCACCGCCTCATATGCGACGTGCCCACCAGGTGGAACTCCACCTTGCACATGCTGGACAGACTGTGCGAGCAGCAGCAGGCCATAGTGGAGTTTCAGCTGCAGCACGCACGGGTCAGTCGCACTACAGAACAGCACCACTTCACCACCAATGACTGGGCCTCCATGCGAGACCTGTGTGCCCTGTTGCGCTGTTTCGAGTACTCCACCAACATGGCCAGTGGCGATGACGCCGTTATCAGCGTTACAATACCACTTCTATGTCTCCTTGAGAAAACACTTAGGGCGATGATGGAAGAGGAGGTGGCCCAGGAGGAGGAGGAGGAGGAGGAGGAAGAGGGGTCATTTTTAGCACTTTCAGGCCAGTCTCTTCGAAGTGACTCAGAGGGAGGTTTTTGGCAACAGCAGAGGCCAGGTACAAATGTGGCCAGCCAGGGCCCACTACTGGAGGACGAGGAGGACGAGGATGAGGAGGAGGTGGTGGAGGATGAGGATGAAGCATGGTCACAGCTGGGTGGCACCCAACGCAGCTCGGGTCCATCACTGGTGCGTGGCTGGGGGGAAAGGCAGGACGATGATGATACGCCTCCCACAGAGGACAGCTTGTCCTTACCCCTGGGCAGCCTGGCACACATGAGCGACTACATGCTGCAGTGCCTGCGCAACGACAGCAGAGTTGCCCACATTTTAACCTGTGCAGACTACTGGGTTGCCACCCTGCTGGATCCACGCTACAAAGACAATGTGCCCACCTTACTTCCTGCACTGGAGCGTGATAGGAAGATGCGCGAGTACAAGCGCACGTTGGTAGACGCGCTACTGAGAGCATTCCCAAATGTCACAGGGGAACAAGTGGAAGCCCAAGGCCAAGGCAGAGGAGGAGCAAGAGGTCGCCAAGGCAGCTGTGTCAATGCCAGCTCCTTTGAGGGCAGGATTAGCATGGCAGAGATGTGGAAAACTTTTGTAAACACGCCACAGCTAACTGCACCACCACCTGATACGCAACGTGTTAGCAGGAGGCAACATTTCACTAACATGGTGGAACAGTACATGTGCACACCCCTCCACGTACTGACTGATGGTTCGGCCCCATTCAACTTCTGGGTCTCTAAATTGTCCACGTGGCCAGAGCTAGCCTTTTATGCCTTGGAGGTGCTGGCCTGCCCGGCGGCCAGCGTTTTGTCTGAACGTGTATTCAGCACGGCAGGGGGCGTCATTACAGACAAACGCAGCCGCCTGTCTACAGCCAATGTGGACAAGCTGACGTTCATAAAAATGAACCAGGCATGGATCCCACAGGATCTGTCCGTCCCTTGTCCAGATTAGACATTAACTAACTCCCCTTAACCATATATTATTGGACTCCAGGGCACTTCCTCATTCAATCCTATTTTTATTTTCATTTTACCATTATATTGCGAGGCTACCCAAAGTTGAATGAACCTCTCCTCTGTCTGGGTGCCGGGGCCTAAATATATGCCAATGGACTGTTCCAATGTTGGGTGACGTGAAGCCTGATTCTCTGCTATGACATGCAGAATGATTCTCTGCTGACATGAAGCCAGATCCTCTGTTACGGGACCTCTCTCCTCTGCCTGGGTGCTGGGCCTAAATTTATGAAAATGGACTCTTACAGTGGTGGGTGACGTGAAGCCTGATTCTCTGCTATGATATGAAGACTGATTCTCTGCTGACATGAAGCCAGATTGTCTGTTACGGGACCTCTCTCCTCTGCCTGGGTGCTGGGCCTAAATATATGCCAATGGACTGTTGCAGTGGTGGCTGACGTGAAGCCTCATTCTCTGCTATGACATGCAGACTAATTCTCTGCTGACATGAAGTCAGATCCTCTGTTACGGGACCTCGCTCCTCTGCCTGTGTGCTGGGCCTAAATATATGCCAATGGACTGTTGCAGTGGTGGCTGACGGGAAGCCTCATTCTCTGCTATGACATGCAGACTAATTCTCTGCTGACATGAAGCCAGATTGTCTGTTACGGGACCTCTCTCCTCTGCCTGTGTGCTGGGCCTAAATATATGCCAATGGACTGTTGCAGTGGTGGCTGACGTGAAGCCTCATTCTCTGCTATGACATGCAGACTGATTCTCTGCTGACATGAAGCCAGATTGTCTGTTACGGGACCTCTCTCCTCTGCCTGGGTGCTGGGCCTAAATATATGCCAATGGACTGTTGCAGTGGTGGGTGACGTGAAGCCTCATTCTCTGCTATGACATGCAGACTAATTCTCTGCTGACATGAAGCCAGATTGTCTGTTACGGGACCTCTCTCCTCTGCCTGGGTGCTTGGCCTAAACTTATGAAAATGGACTGTTGCAGTGGTGGGTGACGTGAAGCCTGATTCTCTGCTATGACATGCAGACTGATTCTCTGCTGACATGAAGCCAGATTGTCTGTTACGGGACCTCTCTCCTCTGCCTGTGTGCTGGGCCTAAATATATGCCAATGGACTGTTGCAGTGGTGGCTGACGTGAAGCCTCATTCTCTGCTATGACATGCAGACTGATTCTCTGCTGACATGAAGCCAGATTGTCTGTTACGGGACCTCTCTCCTCTGCCTGGGTGCTGGGCCTAAATATATGCCAATGGACTGTTGCAGTGGTGGCTGACGTGAAGCCTCATTCTCTGCTATGACATGCAGACTAATTCTCTGCTGACATGAAGCCAGATTCTCTGTTACGGGACCTCTCTCCTCTGCCTGGGTTCCGGGGCCTAAATATCTGAGAATGGACTGTTCCAGTGGTGGGTGACGGGAAGCCAGATTCTCTGCTATGGGACCTCTCTCCAATTGATTTTGGTTAATTTTTATTTATTTAATTTTTATTTTAATTCATTTCCCTATCCACATTTGTTTGCAGGGGATTTACCTACATGTTGCTGCCTTTTGCAGCCCTCTAGCCCTTTCCTGGGCTGTTTTACAGCCTTTTTAGTGCCGAAAAGTTCGGGTCCCCATTGACTTCAATGGGGTTCGGGTTCGGGACGAAGTTCGGATCGGGTTCGGATCCCGAACCCGAACATTTTCGGGAAGTTCGGCCGAACTTCTCGAACCCGAACATCCAGGTGTTCGCTCAACTCTAGTCAATAAGAATTCCAATAACCTCAAAATTAACTCAATTAGATCATCGTCCAGATTCGTCATTGTAAGAAAGTATCTAGACGTCGCAGGTGACTAACAGCATGTCATCATCAAGGCACAAACTATCCAATCGCCTCAACATATCAGATGTATCCTGCACAAAGGATGGGTCTCCACACAGCCCTTGAGATAGAAATCAATGAATTTCCCAATATTGGCACACAATCCACCAATCCCTGAGATGATAGGTCGTCCCCGGTAGATTGGTGGCATTTTTGTGTACCTTGGGCAACAAATATAATGTGGGGCTGACTGGAGACTCCACCATCAACCCTTCCATCATTTTGGAACTGATAACATTATGTGTCACTGCCTCCTGTAATAGCATATATAATTCCGCCTGGTATTTAACCGAGGGGTTACCATCCAGGTGCATGTAGCATGCATTTTCATTGAGTTGCCTGAAGGCCTCCCGCTCGTACATCTGCACCTGCCAGATCACGACATTACCCCCCTTGTCTGCCTGTTTAATAACCACCTCTTTGAGATATTTTAATTCCCTCAAGGCATTCCTTTGTGGTGGAGTTAGGTTGTCTCTATATTTTTTAGGTGAGATTTTCTTCAAATCCTCTTTCACCAACTTGGTGAATATATCCACCACTGGACAGAGTGATCTAGGGAGGAACGTCTGTGATCTCCGGTGCTGGTGCACGGGGGCAGGCATCCCAGGCTGGCTCTCCTGTTCATCTAAGAGGGACATGAGATCCTGAAGTGCCTGTTGTTCAGTTACATTCATAGGTACTGATATGTCATCCTTCTTGTTGAAGTATTTCTTCAACAATAATTTACGGGAGAAAAGTTCTAAATCTTTCACTGCCTCAGACAAGTCAAATTTCCCAACAGGGGAAAAGGATAGGCCTTTTTGTAACACTTGTATCTGGGGAGCACTAAGGGTAATACTAGATAAATTCATTACTAGTGTTGATCACGAATATTCGAATTGCGAATTTTAATCGCGAATATCGGCACTTCGAGAATTCGCGAATATTTAGAATATCGCAAAATATGTTCGTAATTGCGAATATTCGATTTTTGTGAAAATACCAGTTCATGTGAATTTTTATGCAAAAAATTGTATGCGAATTTCATGCAAATCTTCGCAATCAAGGAAATAATGCCTGGAGATCATAAATTCGCAAATTTGTGAATATATGGCGAATATTCGCCCAAATATTCGTGAAATATCGCGAATTTGAATATTGCCCCTGCCGCTCATCACTATTCATTACCTTCAGTTCTTGGATTTTTTGTTCTTGTCGCTGTTGTTCCCATTTGTTCTCTTCTGAGATGGGGTACGTAAGTTGTACTTCTCTTTGTCCGCGTCTGGGCCTCGCCAGGCTTTGGACGCTCTCCTAAAAAAGGTGGTCCACATTCTTCTTCAGAGGTGACCGAATTGCTAGATACGGAGCGTCTCCTATCCCACGTTTTCTGCCACCTAAAGACCTTATTTTGTTGGTAGTCTCTTAGGTCACGCTGGAATTTTGTGGCTTTGGTGTTTTGGATCTCCTTCTCACATTTTAGCAAATCCTGCTCTACTATTTTGTCAAAATCATCCAGCTCCTCCTTAGTTAAGGCCTGTGTCATGACCCTTGGTCATGGTCGTGACTCTTGTGGCCGCATGCAGTTGCCTGCGGTCTTGGTGTTGTTGTCAATCACAGGTGAGGGCTATAGTATGTTGCCCCACCTGTGATTGCCGCTGGCAACATTGGGTATGTGGCAGCAGTGCAGCCTGAGCGGTGTTAGGCAGCTTGCTGCAGTAGGCATGCGGTTGCACCTGGCAACCTCTCCTATAGGTGTGCCTTTTATCGGTATGCACGGGGTGTTATATGTGTTGTGTGCACTTCCCCTTTAAGTTGATGTTTTCCCTTCCCTGGTGTTGGAAGGGTTAACTTCTTCCTAGTGTGTGTGTGTGTGTGTGCACTGGGTGTGTCGGACTGTGGGTGTGGCTACTTGGCCCTATAAAGCCTCAGTGGAAGGCAGTAGTCAGAGAGGGTGCTTCAGCCATGCTTGCTGGAGACATCCTCCTGGTTACTTACCATCTGCCAGTGAGGGCCACCCTGGTGGTCATAAACTTTATGTCTGGTGTTAGTTTATGGTTTATGTGTTATTGCAGCATATGGTTTACTGGGTTCCCGTGTGATGTCTGTTGTGTGCTGTGTCCTTGGTGTTGGTTGTGGATAATAGCACTTGCACGTGGGTTCCAGGTTGTGGGTCTGTGGCAGGTAAGTGTGGTACTAGTCTCACTTACCTGTCAATGCCATATGACTGTTTATGTTCCCCCTTTCTATGTAGCTTGGCCAGTGAGACTCCTGTTCCTCCGTGTCTAGGAGGAACGGGTCGTCTTACCCTGCTCCTAGTCCAGGGCCACCCTGAGGGCGAGCAGGAATATCAGGTTCCGGAGTATGAGCCCTCCTACCTTCAGGGTTGGCTCATACGGATGGGAGACAGGGTCAGAATTAGGGACGTGTAGGAGGTGACCAGCTCCCTAATTCTCTGTCCTGGCCTTGCAGCGACTCCATCTGCTGATACCGCACGGCTGAGTTATGGATAGCTAGCTTTAGCTCAATGATTGGTAGTTGTTTATAATAGTTGTATTCAGGACCTGGGAGTACTTTTAGCTATGGTTGAAGGACCTAGGAGATGGTCACATGTCCATGATGTCAGGACCATGTGACCGGTTAGCGATCATGTGATTGGGGGATGACGCGACTGGAGCATGCTCTGTATGACGGCCACCCGGAAGTGCTGGAAACAGGTCGCAATTTGATGACATGGGAGCGCTGAAGGAGGCAGTCTTGCAACATGAGCGGTTCGTGCCGGAATACACCCCCGGTACAGATGATCATGGTGAGTGATAATTCATCCCTCCTCTTTAGCCTTTATATGCCCAAGTTTGTCTTAGTGTGTTTATACCTCCTGACGAAGCCTACATGGTGAAACACGTGTCGAGGTTGAAGCAGTGGGGGCATCGTGTCACCATTCCACAGCAGCAACATGGGTAGGTAACTTAGTAGCTGGATCAGGGTGGGACGAGAGGCTTTCAGTTCATTGTTATATGCCATCTTTATTAGTAATATTGCACCGACCATTGACACCTTACAGCATCCTATGGTCAGATGCGTTCAGCTCTCCATCTTACAAATGCTGGAGAGGAAGAGGAAGTACCCCCCCGACCCACCCGTGATCCCTAGCCCTGAATGCCAGCATTTCTAAATTACTGGCCTTTGAAATTCTGTCATTCCATCTGGTGGAGACGGATAGTTTTAAAGGCCTTATGGCGGTGGCTGTCCCACAGTACGTCGTGCCCAGCCGCCACTACTTTTACTGTAGAGCCATCCTTTCCCTTCATTACTAAATAAGGGACAAAATCAGGTGTGCACTGCGCAACGCCATCTGTGGCAAGGTGCACCTCACTACGAATACGTGGACCAATAAGCACCGTCAGGGATGTTATATTTCCATAAAAGCACACTATTGGCGGCTGGGCCTGATACGGATAGCAGTTCGGCGCTTGTCCTTCAACCACCGAGGATTGCAGGGCGCTTCAGTTTGCCTCCTGTTGCTTCCTCCTCCTACTCTGCTTCCTCATCCTCTATCAGCTCCTCATCCGGTCAGCGTAACACCTTCACCACTAACCTCAGCACAGCCAGGGGTAAATGACAGCAGGCAGTTTTAAAACGTATCTGTTTGGGGGACAGACCCCACACCGCGCAGGAGCTGTGGACGGGCCTTGAACAACAGACCGATGAGTGGTTTGTGCCAGTCAGCCTCAAGCCCGGCCTGGTGGTGTGCGATAACGGTCAAAACCTCGTAGCAGCTCTGGGACTAGCCAGCTTGACGCACATCCCTTGCCTGGCGCATGTGCTGAATTTGGTGGTGCAGAGATTCCTTAAAAAGTACCCCGATATGTCAAAGCTGCTGCATAAAGTGCGGGCCGTCTGTGCGTGCTTTCTGCGTTCTCACCTTGCTGCTGCTCGCCTGTCAGCGCTGCAGCATAACTTCGGCCTTCCCGCTCACCACCTCATATGCGACGTGTCCACAATGTGGAACTCCACCTTGCACATGCTGGGCAGACTGTGCGAGCAGCAGCAGGCGATAGTGTAGTTTCAGCAGCAGCACGCACGGGTGAGTCGCTCGGCGGAACAGCACCACTTGACCAACAATGACTGGGCCTCCATGCGAGACCTGTGTGCCTTGTTGCGCTGTTTCGAGTACTCTACCAACATGGCCAGTGCCGATAACGCCGTTCTCAGCATTACTATCCCACTTCTATGCCTCCTTGAAAAAACGCTCCTGGCAATGATGGAAGAGGATGTGGCACAGGAGGAGGAGGAGGAAGAGGGATCATTTCGTAGGGTTTTCCGGCCAGTCATTCACAAGTAGCTCCAAGGGTGGGTTCCTGCACCCACAAACGCCAGGTACACAATTGTCCAGCCAGGGCTCAGTTCTGGAGGATGACGAGGTGGAGGATGAGGAGGAGGAGATGGAGGAGGAGGAACCATGTTCACAGCAGGGTGGCACCCAGACCAGCTCATGGCTATCACTGGTGCATGGATGTGGGATACAGAGGACACAGACGATACACCTCCCACAGAGGACAGCTTTTTGTTGCCTTTGGGCAGCCGGCACACATGAGTGATTACATGCTGCAGTGTCTCCGCAAAACAACCGCCGAGTTGCCCACATTCTAACTTGTGCTGATTACTGGGTGGCCACGCTGCTGGATCCCCATTACAAGGACAACGTACCATCTTTAATTCCCTCACTAGAGCGTGATTGTAAGATGCGTGAGTCCAAGCACACGCTCGTAGATGCGCTGGTGGTGGCATTCCCACCTGACAGCGGGGGCACTGTGGAAGCACAAGGCAAAGGCAGGTGAAGAGGTCGCCAACGCAGCTGGGGCACTGCCAGCACCTCAAAAGGCAGGGTTAGCATGGCCGAAATGTGGAAAAGCTTTGTCAGCATGCCACAACAACCAGCACCACCAGCTGATATGGAACGTCTAAGGGCCCTTTCACACTTGCGTTGTCCGGATCCGGCATAGAGTTCCGTCGTCGGGGCTCTATGCCGGAAGAATCCTGATCAGGATTATCCAAATGCATTCTGAATGGAGAGAAATCCGTTCAGGATGCATCAGGATGTCTTCAGTTCCGGAACGGAACGTTTTTTGGCCGGAGAAAATACCGCAGCATGCTGCGCTTTTTGCTCCGGCCAAAAATCCTAAAGACTTGCCGGATCTGGAATTAATGCCTATTGAAAGGCATTGATCCGGATCCGGCCTTAAGCTAAACGTCGTTTCGGCGCATTGCCGGATCCGACGTTTAGCTTTTTTGGAGTGGTTACCATGGCTGCCGGGACGCTAAAGTCCTGGCAGCCATGGTAAAGTGTAGTGGGGAGCGGGGGAGCAGCATACTTACCGTCCGTGTGGCTCCCCGGGCGCTCCAGAGTGACGTCAGGGCGCCCCAAGCGCATGGATCACATGATCACATGGAACACGTCATCCATGCGCACGGGGCGCTCTGACGTCATTCTGGAGCGCCCCGGGAGCCACACGGACTGTAAGTATACCGCTCCCCCGCTCCTACTATGGCAACCAAGACATTAATAGCGTCCTGGGTGCCATAGTAACACTGAACGCATTTTGAAGACGGCTCCGTCTTCAAATGCTTTCAGTACACTTGCGTTTTTCCGGATCCGGCGTGTAATTCCGGCAAGTGGAGTACAAGCCGGATCCGGACAACGCAAGTGTGAAAGGGCCCTTAGCAGACGGCAGCATTTCACCAACATGGTGGAGCAATATGTGTGCACACTCCTAGACGTACTGAATAACGGGTCTGCCCCCTTCAACTTCTGTTTCTCCAAATTGGGCACATGGCCTGATCTTGCCCTTTACGCCTTGGAGGTGCTGGCCTGCCCTGAAGTCAGTTTATTATCTGAGCATGTGTTTAACATGGCAGGGGGCATCATCACAGACAAGCTCAGCCGCCTGTCCACAGCCAATGTGGACAAGCTCACATTCATTAAAATGAACCAGGCATGGATCCCTCAGGACTTGCCTGTACATTCTGCAGAATAGGCATGTATACCGGCACAAACCAGCCATTGTTATACCATAGCACAATTGCTCATTCTTGTATTTTAGATATTTCACACTCTTTTAGAGTGTACCCTAATTTTAAAAAATAAAATTAAAACCAAAAACCTGTGTTGGCTACCTTGTCCTCCTCCACCGCCGCTTCAACCTACACTGCTACATCCACCGCCTCCTCAAACTCCTACTCCATATTGAACTCCACCTCATAAATAAAAATAAAAAAATGTATTTGTACGTATAATTTTATATCATTTCACTACTTTGTCAGTTACATTTTCGGGTGAAATTCACAATTTTTTGGGTGTTATGTACCACTGCTATACCTAGTAGACAGGTAAAAAAAAATCTATAATTTGTCTGTAACATTTTCTGGTGAAATTCACCAATTTTTGGGTGTGATGTACTACTGCTATACCTAATAGACCAGTAAAATAAAAAATACTAATTAACAGTTACATTTTCTGGAGAAATTTAACAATTTTTGGTTGTGAAGTACCACTTCTATAGCTAGTAGACCGTTAAAAATAAAAATAAAATTGTCAGTTATATTTTCTGGCGAAATTCACCATTTTTTTGTGGGTATAGTAGCACTGCTATACCTAGTAGACAGGTTAAATAAATAAAAATAATTGTCATTTACATTTTCTTGTGAAATTCACCAATTTTTGGGTGTGATGTACCACTGCTATACCTAGTAGGCAGGTTAAAAAATAAAATAAAAATTGTCAGTTACATTTTAAGTTAAAATTCAATTAGGCTAGAATTAACGAATATGGAATATAGCAGTGTTAAGTTGAAATCGCAATTCGATTATTATAACTTGAATTAATCGGATTGTGATTTCAATTTAACACTGCTATATTCCATATTCGTTAATTCTAGCCTAATATGGAATATAGCAGTGCTAAGTTGAAATCGCCCTGCGATTACTTTGAGTTATATTAATTGCATATTCTTAATATTGCTCTAACTTCGTCTTTTAGAATATTCGTAATATTCTAAAAGACAAAGTTAGAGCAATATTACGAATATTCTAAAAGACGAAGTTAGAGCAATATTACGAAATTTCGTAAAATACACATAGATTGTAATTTAGCTAATATACTGCTATATTAATTATTTTAATAGTGTACATATTTTACAAAACTTACGTTCAGAAGAGGCAAAAAAAATTGAGAAAAAAAAGGATTATAGCACTATATTAGCTAAATTACAATCTATATGTGTATTTTACGAAATTTCGTAATATTGCTCTAACTTCGTCTTTTAGAATATTCGTAAAATACACATATTAGCCTAGCCATAGTCAATTAGTCATAGGAACGTTGCCTTATACTATCAAAAGAAAAATCGCAATACGCAATAAATTAAATCGCATATTATTCGCGATAATTGGAATAATTACGAATATTCTATTTCGACGAATATAACACGAATATTTATTTGAATATTCGCAAAATATCGTGAAATTGAATATGGCACCTCCCGCTCATCACTAGTTCCAACCACCGTGTCTTTGTGCGACGCAGAAAAGGTGAACGGATGGACTCTACATGCCTGGTTCCCACCGTGAAGCATGGAGGAGGAGGTGTGATGGTGTGGGGGTGCTTTGCTGGTGACACTGTTGCGGCATGCTATTCCATCCGGTTTGCGTTTAGTTGGACCATCATTTATTTTTCAACAGTACAATGACCCCAAACACACCTCCAGGCTGTGTAAGGGCTATTTGACCATGAAGGAGAGTGATGGGGTGCTGCGCCAGATGACCTGGCCTCCACAGTCACCGGACCTGAACCCAATCGATATGGTTTGGGGTGAGCTGGACCGCAGAGTGAAGGCAAAAGGGCCAACAAGTGCTAAGCATCTCTGGGAACTCCTTCAAGACTGTTGGAAGACCATTTCAGGTAACTACCTCTTGAAGCTCATCAAGAGAATGCCAAGAGTGTGCAAAGCAGTAATCAAAGCAAAAGGTGGCTACTTTGAAGAACCTAGAATATGACATATTTTCTGTTGTTTCACACTTTTTTGTTATATATATAATTCCACATAGTTTTGATGCCTTCAGTGTGAATCTACAATTTCCATAGTAATGATAATAAAGTAAACTCTTTGAATGAGAAGGTGTGTCCAAACTTTTCGTCTGTACTGTATGTCAAATGAACGTAGGTGATTAAGGTAGACTAATGGCTGTATTGCATTGAGTGATGCTTCAGGCGATTATAGGGAATGAAATAAACATCCCTGATAATTGCTTGATCATTAGTGAAGATAAAGCTACATTTACATGCAACAGTCATCTCCTCTTTATTGGGATGAGCAATTGCTACAGCGATCACTTGTCCCCCTAGAGAATAATTGTTTCTGTATAGCATATCCTAACTAGGGATCAGTGGCTAACCCCTCTCAATTTGACAGTTGGTAAAGTGGTGTGCGACTATGGTGCCAATCTGCTGAGCGCACTGAAACAGAGAAAAATGACACATGTGTCATGCATGGCACACGTCCTGAACTTAATCGTTGCCAAATACCCCGGGGTCCAGGAAGTTCTGCGGCAGGCCAGGAAAATCTCTGGCCATTTTAAAAGATCTTACACAGCCATGGCTCGCCTTGCTGACATTCAATGGCGACACCACCTACCCGTCAGAAGTCTGATTTGTGACAGCCTGACGCGCTGGAACTCCACCTTGTATATGCTTGATAGGCTGCTCCATCAGAAATGTGCCATTAACGACTACCTGTACGAACTCTGCAGCCGGACAAGTTCTGGGGAGCTTGGTTTCTTTTCACCGTGCCAGTGGCTGCTCATGCACGATGCATGCAGACTTCTGCGGCCATTTCATGAGATCACCAAACTGGAAAGTCGCAGCCAGGGCACCATCAGTGACATCGTACCTTACGCCTTCTTTTTGGAACATGCATTGCATCGTATCTTTGATCAAGCCATTGAGGAGTAGGAGCTGTAAGATGAGGAAGTCGCAATGCTGAATGAATTCCCAGGGGGGGCTATTCCATCTGAGACAAGTCAGCACGAGTCTGAAGAGGAGACAGAGGAGGATGGTGCCTGGGGTGGAGGAGGATGAGGAGGATCAAGACGAGCAGGCTTTGAGGGGGACTTTAAACCTGTCGGCGATCCCTGGTGTTGTCCGTAGTGATGTCGCAAACATAAAATTTTCCGTTCGCGAACAGCGAACGCAAATTTCTGCAAATGTTCGCGAACGGGCGAACCGCAATAGACATCTAAAGTACATTAAAAACACTTTATTTGATAATGTTAAAAATAATAAATCTCCACATGAATAGGCTGATAAGGTGAACTGGAATATTTCGGACTATTTATATGCTGGTTCCTAGTCCCTACCACAAAGACTCCTTTATATTTAGGAGTATATGGATAATGGAAAAAATCCTCTAGTGATCTTACAGGGATATTTTTGCACTACATATACGGGGCTGTAAACCCTTTGAGTGCTGTATAGGGCCTCACACTTAGAGGATTAATCCCTAATAGGCTCAGTATGGAAGCGAGAGTCAGTCTGCATGTATTTCTGTACTGCAGTCTAATGCTCAACGCGTTTCCCTATCCGACTATTGTCGATATTTCATCAGGAGCATTAGACTGCAGTACAGAAATACATGCAGACTGACTCTCGCTTCCATACTGAGCCTATTAGGGATTAATCCTCTAAGTGTGAGACCCTATACAGCACTCAAAGGGTTTACAGCCCCGTATATGTAGTGCAAAAATATCCCTGCAAGATCACTAGAGGATTTTTTCCATTATCCATATACTCCTAAATATAAAGGAGTCTTTGTGGTAGGGTGTTACTAGGAACCAGCATATAAATAGTCTGAAATATTCCAGTTCACCTTATCAGCCTATTCATGTGGGGATTTATTATTTTTAACATTATCAAATAAAGTGTTTTTAATGTACTTTAGATAGGCAGTAAATAATAATTTTTGAGCAGTACGTCTACAACATTATCATATTCAAGTGAATTAGTGACCATGTCACCATGAATGATGACCTCCCTGAGTCTGTGTGTGGGGGGGGGGGGATGGTGGCTGGTGGGTTTACAGTGTGCACCACTGCCTGGGCATACAATAATAAGGGTAATAAATCAGTAAGTGAAGTGCCAGAGCTCTGCCAGGCCAAATAGGTGGCATGGCAGTCTGGCATTCATGGTTCTGATGTGGCAGGATAACGGTAGAGAGGCACTGAGACAGTACTGCCTCTGGGATGCCATCTGCCCATCTCTATACCAGGCCTACCCTGGGCCTGGGCTGGTATGGACAGCAGAGATGGGCAGAAGATGGCATCCTAGAGTCAGTACTGTCTCTGGTCACCCTTCACCAGCACCCTGACTGCCACCTCCTGGCTCTCATGGCACTTCACTGCATACCTGCTGTTTGGCTATCAGCTTCCTCTTCACCTCATATCCAGACAAGTATCTCTGCAGTCACTGACCAAGTTTTAGGCTAATTTCTCATTAGCGGCAGGGCATGCTGTCCGTCGGGTGAACAGCCTGACGGATCGTGACGGTGATTTCATGTGCCCCCGGAATGACGAATTATCCCCATTGACTATAATGGGGGCGGTGGTGGAGTTGTGGTGGCCTCTTACTGTGCGCTGCCGTACTGCCGCCAGAACTCAGCCAACACCCCCATTATAGTCAATGGGTATGGAGCGGCAGTCCAGAGGCACGTGTAAACTAGTGGTGGGACAGATATGTCAGGCTGTTGAACCGCCGGAATGCTGTTGCCTGGAGCAACGTCCAGTACTGCAGCCTGTGCTTTCACTTCAGTATTCATGCGGGCTCTCCCCCCCTGTTTAATTATGATGGGGTTAATAGAACCCTGTATTTTATGAGATCCTGCAATGAATTGCGGTATATGTCTCTTTTATAGTGTTAGTGGTAATATTGGTTTTGGTATGCCTGTGGGGCGTCATTCTATAAAAAGGCGCATGCACAAAAGTTAGGGGGCGCCATACTATGTTCGCCCCGGGTGCTGGCAACACACGCTACGCCACTGGGTGGCAACATACGTAGAACCCCAGTACAAACACAAAATGGCAGACATGTTATCAGCATCACAGAGGGTTGTCAGAATGAAGCATTTCCAGGCCTTTCTGCGAGAGATGCTGCATTCTGCTGTTACGTGCGCTTGCAGAGGAATTTCCACCCACTGCAAAACAGGTGCGGATACCAATCCTACTGCACCTGCAAGAAGAGGGTGGTTTGAAGATATGTTGGCTACTTCGGATATGAGATCATTCTTGGAGCAAACCCATCAAGAGCTGCCCTCCAGATCCAGCCTCAGGGAACGCCTAGACCGACTGATGTCTGACTACATCGGGTTAACGGCTGATGTGGATGCCCTGAGAAGCGAAGAAGCCCTGGACTACTAGGTGTGCAGGCTTGTCCTGTGGCCAGAGCTGGCACAATTTGCCATGGAACTCTTGGCTTGCCCCTTGTTCTGTGTCCTGTCCAAAAGGATGTTTAGCGCAGCAGGGGGAATCATTACCGATAAGCTCACTCGACTAGCTCATGACAGTGTGGACTACCTCACATTTCTAAAAATGAATCCGGTATGGATCTCGGAGGAATTCAATACCTGTGACGACCACGTGTAATAAAATTTCCTCATGCCAGCCCACACATATCCGCCACCATCCAGAACAAAGAATGGTCCTTGTCTTATGTATTTACAGCGGCATAAAAGGCCATTTCTGTCAGTTGTATGCCTAATTTTTGGGGCCTCTACTCCACTTTCCTGCAGTAAAATTGTTATCCAGTGACAGCCTAATGTACCTCCAGACACATAATCACTTGTTCTTTTCTTTCAGGTTTAATGCCTATTTTTTGGGGCCTGTACTGGCCTACAGTAAAATTTTTAGCCGGTGACTGCCTATACTCCACTGGCCAACATTTTTAAGAGTTTCCCTTTAAGACGCATAAAAATGGCCCCTGATTAAAATACATACTTCCTTTCTCTCCCCAGTGTTTGGTGGGAGATAGACAGCTGAATGCTTCCATGGGATAGTGTTGACATGCTGGGCGACGGTGGTGGAGGCGGTGGTGCTGCTGTCACATCCTCTGTTTGCGGGGTGGGAGGTGCCACTGTCACTCAAGAGGGGGAGGAAGCGGCCGAGACCACAGCAGAAGAGGAAGCAAGAGGAGCCTGACATCTTTTGTGGTTTTTGAGGTGTGTACTCCACTGCAGCTTGTGCTTTCCATTTAGATGCCTGGCCATGCAGGTGGTGCTCAGGTTTTGAGCATTTATGCCTCGCTTCAGGCTTCAGGCTTCAGGCTAAACCACTCACATCTTGTCGTCAGCACATTGTCTGAAGAATTGCCACGCCAGGGAACTCCTTGGAGCTGGCTTTAGTGTGCTCAGTCCCTGGGTGCGGTGGGCAGTAGCAGGAATACTGGCTATGGGACGGCCACTCTGCTTTTGCACCCTGCACCCTCTTTTGCTGTGCGGCTGGCACTGTGTGACCACCACCTCTTCCTCCGAACTGCACACGTCACTCACATGACCTTGATTCCATGTGAGGTCTAGGACCTCATCCTCCACCCACTCTTCACCCCTGCACTGTGGTATATCTATACATGGTTTTCCATCACATCCATTTTAGGCCCAGGATATCTGTTGGGTCGTTATTACATCTTGATATTTAGTGACTGACTTTATTTGAGATACTTTTCATTATATGTTTTGGTCTTGACTGTCTATTTTTCTTGGATGTGAGGTGTTATTCATGGACACCCAGTTATTTATTTATTCTGCCATATAGTATATAGCCCTTATTGAGGGTCACCACTACTATTTGTTATGCAGATTTGGTTGTCCGTCACTATAACTACCTTTACCTGTAGGCCATCTATGCTCATAATTGCATGGATATACATGTAAACGCAGTTGTGTATACTGCCCTTTGCTTCTCTGTATACTGTCTACCATCCTGTCTTTTCCCCATTTTTATATTTGATAATAAATTGATATTTTGGTATATTATCTCCACTTGCTTTTTTGTTAATACCTCACACTAAAACTGGTAATATGTCACCCACCGAACTGACGAATTAACTATATTCATTTCTCTGTCACATATGCAGTGTAAGTGTATCTCACAGCCAAAAATGGGTATATGTCACCCACCAAACCCATTTTTTCAGATTAACTATATTAATTTCCCTGTCACATATGCAGTGCACGTGTGTCTCACACAAAAAATGGGTATATGTCTCCCACTGAACTAACAAATGGATTAATTATATTAATTTCCCTGTCCTGTATGTAGTGCATGTGCACCTCACACCAAAAATGGGAATATGTCACACACTGAACTAACAGACAGATTAACTATAATTATTTTCCTGTCACATATGCAGTGCACATGTATTTCACACCAAAAATGGTTAAATGTCACCAGTCGAACTAACAGTCAGATTAACTATATTAATTTCCCTGTCACGTATAAAATCGCTATAGGTCATCCACAGAATTAACGGCCAGATTTATTATTATATTTCTATGTCAGGGGTGCAAAGCTAGTGTATTGCACCCACCAAAAATGTTTATAGGTCACCCACAAAACAAATAGCCAAATTCCTAAAACTCTCCCTCGCTTCAGCTGCCTGCTTCCTGTCCCTGCACTACTCAGAGCTGATGGGCGGTGCTACACGTGATACAGCTTGTATAGAGACTGGGTCACATGATACACCGGCCAATCAAAGCCATGCCATTACTAGGCATGGCTGTTATGGCTTCTTAGTGTCCACAGTTAAAAGCTTGTTGATTGGCTGCCCTGCTGCCTTTTTAAAAGCTTTATTAAATGCCCGAACACCAAACTCGAACCTGAACTTTTCCGGCAAAGTTCGGGTTCAGGTACTCAAACTCACAAAGTTCAGTACGAACCCGAAGTTTACAGTTCGGGTTTGCTCAACACTAATCCTAACTTCTACAGAATGATCTGCTGCCCATAAAAATACTATTTGTGGTGCCAACTTCAAATCACCTGATAAACAATTATTTGCTTATTGATTGAATGATTGCCAGGCCATTACATGGGCCATTTAAAAATAGCACTTCTACAAGCACTTTTAATAGTTTTTTTTTTTGTTTTGCTTTCCAGATGCATCACTATTTTTGTTTGTAGGTTGTGCTTCATAGTCAAGTGAATAGGGTTGAGCTGCAATACCAGATAAAACTCATGGGCATGTCTCATTCAAAGAGATTTCTTTATTTTCATGACTATGAAAATTGTAGATTCACACTGAAGGCATCAAAACTATGAATTAACACATGTGGAATTATATACATAACAAAAAAGTGTGAAACAACTGAAAATGTCATATTCTAGGTTCTTAAAAGTAGCCACCTTTTGCTTTGATTACTGCTTTGCACACTCTTGGCATTCTCTTGATGAGCTATAAGAGGTAGTCACCTGAAATGGTCTTCCAACAGTCTTGAAGGAGCTCCCAGAGATGCTTAGCACTTGTTGGCCCTTTTGCCTTCACTCTGCGGTCCAGCTCACCCCAAACCATCTCGATTGGGTTCAGGTCATCTGGCGCAGCACCCCATCACTCTCCTTCATGGTCAAATAGCCCTTACACAGCCTGGAGGTGTGTTTGGGGTCATTGTCCTGTTGAAAAATAAATGATGGTCCAACTAAACGCAAACCGGATGGAATAGCATGCCGCTGCAAGATGCTGTGGTAGCCATGCTGGTTCAGTATGCCTTCAATTTTGAATAAATCCCCAACAGTGTCACCAGCAAAGCACCCCCACACCATCACACCTCCTCCTCCATGCTTCACGGTGGGAACCAGGCACGTAGAGTCCATCCGTTCACCTTTTCTGCGTCGCACAAAGACATGGTGGTTGGAACCAAAGATCTCAAATTTGGACTCATAAGACCAAAGCACAGATTTCCACTGGTCTAATGTCCATTCCTTGTGTTCTTTAGCCCAAACAAGTCTCTCCTGCTTGTCCCCTGTCCTTAGCAGTGGTTTCCTAGCAGATATTCTACCATGAAGGCCTGATTCACACAGTCTCTTCTTAACAGTTGTTCTAGAGATGTGTCTGCTGCTAGAACTCTGTGTAGCATTGACCTGGTCTCTAATCTGAGCTGCTGTTAACCTGCAATTTCTGAGGCTGGTGACTCGGATGAACTTATCCTCCGCAGCAGGGGTGAGTCTTGGTATTCCTTTCCTGGGGCGGTCCACATGTGAGCCAGTTTCTTTGTAGCACTTGATGGTTTTTGTGACTGCACTTGGGGACACTTTCAAAGTTTTCCCAATTTTTTGGACTGACTGACCTTAATTTCTTAAAGTAATGATGGCCCCTAGTTTTTCTTTACTTAGCTGCTTTTTTCTTGCCATAATACAAATTCTAACAGTCTATTCAGTAGGACTATCAGCTGTGTATCCACCTGACTTCTCCACAACGCAACTGATGGTCCCAACCCCATTTATAAGGCAAAAAATCCCACTTATTAAACCTGACAGGGCACACCTGTGAAGTGAAAACCATTTCAGGTGACTACCTCTTGAAGCTCATCAAGAGAATGCCAAGAGTGTGTAAAGCATTAATCAAAGCAAAAGGTGTCTACTTTGAAGAACCTAGAATATGACATATTTTCTGTTGTTTCGCACTTTTTTGTTATGTATATAATTCCACATGTGTTAATTCATAGTTTTGATGCCTTCAGTGTGAATCTACAATTTTCATAGTCATGCAAATAAAGAAAACTCTTTGAATGAGAAGGTGTGTCCAAACTTTTGGTCTGTACTGTATATATATATATATATATATATAATTATAATATATATATATTTTTTTTAAGAAAAGCATTATGTTTTCTTATCCTCGTTAGCCTTCTTCAGATTATTGTATGTTAGTTCATTTATAGATAAACCAAACTCACTACAAATGCAAGATAAGTAAATTACTGAGTAATTACTCAACTTTATGTGGCTACAGATATTCAAAGACATACTTGCCTTTTAAACAAAATGAGAAATTCCCAGTAATCATATGCATAAAGTGCAATTTCTCTCTTTTGTCATGATTATTTCCAAACATTACATTTACAAACATCTCCTTACCACAAATCTTTTTTGACTGAAGAGTTACTGAATGTATTGCCAGCAAGTTCCTGAGCTCCACAGCATAATGAATACCACCAAATAGCCCTATATTCAGCCAAATAATGAATAATACAATATTACTGCCACTATCTCTCTTTCTATCAATCTTTTCCACACCTACTCAATAATATAGAAAATGACTGAAAATAGGAATGTGGTATAAATGAAGCCTTTGGGAGGAATTTGTTGAATGTAATCTAGCCTGAAATTAAAATTTGTAAGAACTATACCAATTAGGGTGAATAGGCAATAAAATGAATGCTTGCTGAGAATCAAACTTAGCTACAGTAATTTAGCGTATTTACTGCATATCCTTATCCGTGCCAATGCTAATATCTCTCCCACAAAAAATTCAAAATTGAACAAGGGCCATAAATCCAACTATGTTTTTCGATGATGATATGCTTGCTAGTATTATTTATGGATCCCAACCTTTACAATCTTATGCAACAGTATGTATGAATTTATGGCAAGCAATAAAGAAAGCTTAATATACATCATATTGCAAATATCAGTGAAGTATAAATTGTCTTAACAGCTGAAGACAAACAAATTAGGTCTAGCCGGTAATCTTTTTTATAGCTGGGAATCATGCATAATTTGTAATCTGTTCTGCCCCAAATTTAATCTCAGTTTGTTTAGTATACTGGGTCTGAAATCCCATCGCCATACTGCTACAGTGTGCTGTGCCCGCCCGATCAGCTGCAGGGAAACGGGGCAGTCACTGATAGCCGGACCCCTGCTGTATGCGCCAGCATTCGTGAAAACACTGATGCCGGTGCATTAGCCCTCGCACATGCCGCGGTCAGCGCTACCCGTGGCATGTTTGGTATCCTGACAGGTCCCGGGTGTCCATCAGGTCCCCGCGCTGCTGTGACGGGGACCCGATGGCTTGGATGACAGCCTGATGCATGGATCTCACATGGATCTCACCCCTGACGCAAATTTGCGTTCCAGCGGCCACGTGACTTCTGGTCACATGACCGGAACTACACGGGAGGCCGTACACTTAAGACAGGGACAGGCAAGACGAGATGCCATGCATTTAAGCCCAGATGTCCATACCCTCCTACCAGAACAGGTAATAAGCTGTATTAATATCTTCCTTTCAGGTAATAGAAGACCAGGATACTGCTCATAGCGATACCTGTCACCGCTGATTTCCGGCCTGGTACAGCAGGTTGTGTCACCCATCAGGGAGTCATTCCCTTTAGAGGTCTGAACCCACCACCCTGGTTTATTATGTCTGACATGAATGTAGAGGCATGAATATATGGATATATGTATGTATATACATACATAATATTTGCTATTATAAAATACTGAGCGCCACCGCTTATCCTAGAAAGCCACGGTCACTATAACCTACATATGGAGAAGGATATATACACTCGCCTAAAGAATTATTAGGAACACCATACTAATACGGTGTTGGACCCCCTTTTGCCTTCAGAACTGCCTTAATTCTACGTGGCATTGATTCAACAAGTTGCTGATAGCATTCTTTAGAAATGTTGGCCCATATTGATAGGATAGCATCTTGCAGTTGATGGAGATTTGAGGGATGCACATCCAGGGCACGAAGCTCCTGTTCCACCACATCCCAAAGATGCTCTATTGGGTTGAGATCTGGTGACTGTGGGGGCCATTTTAGTGCAGTGAACTCATTGTCATGTTCAAGAAACCAATTTGAAATGATTCGAGCTTTGTGACATGGTGCATTATCCTGCAGGAAGTAGCCATCAGAGGATGGGTACATGGTGGTCATGAAGGGATGGACATGGTCAGAAACAATGCTCAGGTAGCCCGTGGCATTTAAACGATGGCCAATTGGCACTAAGGGGCCTAAAGTGTGGCCAGAAAACATCCCCCACTCCTTTACACCACCACCAGCCTGCACAGTGGTAATAAGGCATGATGGATACATGTTCTCATTCTGTTTACGCCAAATTCGGACTCTACCATTTGAATGTCTCAACAGAAATCGAGACTCATCAGACCAGGCAACATTTTTCCAGTCTTCAACAGTCCAATT
Organism: Bufo gargarizans; assembly: GCF_014858855.1. NCBI lineage: Eukaryota > Metazoa > Chordata > Amphibia > Anura > Bufonidae > Bufo > Bufo gargarizans. Next base: position 521,758,199 of record NC_058082.1, on the reverse strand, counting down.
TTTGTGAGCTCGTGCAAATTGTAGCCTCTTTTTCCTATTTGTAGTGGAGATGAGTGGTACCCGGTGGGGTCTTCTGCTATTGTAGCCCATCCGCCTCAAGGTTCTGCGTGTTGTGGCTTCACAAATGCTTTGCTGCATACCTCGGTTGTAACGAGTGGTTATTTCAGTCAACGTTGCTCTTCTATCAGCTTGAATCAGTCGGCCTATTCTCCTCTGACCTCTAGCATCAACAAGTTTTTTTTTCGCCCACAGGACTGCCGCATACTGGATGTTTTTCCCTTTTCACACCATTCTTTGTAAACCCTAGAAATGGTTGTGCGTGAAAATCCCAGTAACTGAGCAGATTGTGAAATACTCAGACCGGCCCGTCTGGCTCCAACAACCATGCCACGCTCAAAATTGCTTAAATCACCTTTCTTTCCCATTCTGACATTCAGTTTGGAGTTCAGGAGATTGTCTTGACCAGGACCACAACCCTACATGCATTGAAGCAACTGCCATGTGATTGGTTGACTAGATAATCGCATTAATGAAAAATAGAACAGGTGTTCCTAATAATTCTTTAGGGGAGTGTATATATACAAAAGTGTGTACATATGCCCAATATAGAATTGCTCCAATGATGTATATAATTTATACCAGGCATGTACCATGTAATGTCTACATACTATGATCCATATATTCTATACCACATTATATATTGTGTTGTCGATATAAACAGTATGAAACAGTATAAACCATTATTTCCTATATAGCCAACCGGGTTAACCATCAGTACCTGAATATACACTATGTGGGACTCTATATTATATGAGGGGTGCTATCCCAGTGCTATCCTATACCCGTACTTTTTACTGCGCAGGATACGGCGATGGATATAATCGATAACCAAGATATAACATGCTACGCAATTTTGCCATGACTTATACGTACCTCACTGCATCAATTTACAGAGATCCTGCATCCATCTGACCATAACCTGCATAGTACTGTCTTGATGTATCTTTTTCCTTTATCATTTATCATATATATTTAATTTGACCTGATTCTTCTCCATCCTGAGACGTCTGTAGTATGTTCCTTTATGTGTCAACCAAGCTATGTACTAAGCAACATATTGGATTACTATATATATATATATATATATATATATATTTACAAAAAAATATTTTTTATATAAAATAATATGTATTTTCAGTTGTTTTCGTACCAACTCATGTCTCGCACCATGTATTGTTTCAGATAAAATATGTGACCACTGATGAAGGTCTGAAATGACCGAAACGTCTGGTCTTAATACACTGTTTGTACCAAGGATCTAATTGGGCTTTTTTGGATGAAACTACTGCTAAAACTTGAAAAAATTTGAATGCAATAATCCAAATATGAGTGCCGCAATTTTCATTTTATATTAATAATATATGGGCATCTGCCATGTGAACTCAGTGCTGCTGATGCAGACCCATTGACTTCAATGAGTCCGCAATCCACAAAATACAGCCGAATATAGGACCTGTCCTAACTTTTGTGGTGTGGAGGCACATATCAGAAGCCCACGGAAACCCTACGAAGGGCTTCTATGGGCTTTTGGGTCTGTGTCTCCGCACCGCAAAAGATATGTACTATCTTTTGTCATAACTTGTGGATCACTGACCCATTCAAGTCAATAGGTCTGTATCTGCAGCGCATATTTCACACGGCAGGTGCCCATGCATTGCAGACCACTATTTGCGGCACGAGCCCCAAGGCTGAGTTCCCATCATCATTTAGCTTACTGCTTTTCTGATCTATCAGAAGAACAGACAAAAGAAGAAAAAAACAGATGTGTCATTTTGAGCATCAGTGATCAGTTTGTGCCTAAGATGAGTTCCTTTTGACAGGAAAAAAAGTCCTGCATCCAACACCTTTTCTCCTGTCAAAAATAGCTGATTTCTAATGGAAGTGACATAAACTGTTTATAACTGATGCTCATAAAAGACAGATCAGTTATTTTTAGTGCAAACTGAATGTTAAAGGTACTTTCACACTAGCGTTATTCTTTTCCGGCATTGAGTTCCATCCTAGGGGCTGAACTGATCAGTTTTATCCTAATGAATTCTGAATGGAGAGCAATCCGTTCAGGATGCATCAGGATGTCTTCAGTTCAGTCTTTTTTGACTTTTCAGGATGGAGATAATACCGCAGCATGCTACAGTTTTATCTCCCTTCGAAATTCCGGAACACTTGCAGGAATTTTTCCCATTCACACGCATTAATGCCGGATCCGTCCCCGAGTGTTCCGGCAAAATAGATCTGTTTTTGCGGTCTGCACATGCTCAGACCGCAAAAAATGTGAAAAATAATAAATGCCGGATCCGTTTTTTTCCGGATGACAGATCCGGCATTTCAATCCATTTGTCAGATGGATCAGGATCCTGATCCGTCTGACAAGTGCCATCAGTTTGCATACGTTCGAACTGCCTGCCGGAGTCCTCTGCCGCAAGTGTGAAAGTACCCTAACACAGCATAAGTAAGGCTCAGAATAACGGATCCAATAAAAAAAAATATTCTGTTCTCCTGACGGATCAGAAGAACTGAAAGCTAAACGGTGATGTGAACTCGCCCTTAGATACATAATTCAACGTCCTGACTTCTTCTCTTCTCCACTATAGGTGGAGTTAAGGAACTTATTCCCCTCACAATGTTCTAATGCTTTTACCATCACAAATAACAACTATGCTTCAGTCCTTTCTTTGAATTATTTTGAACAGAAGCTAATTAAACCAAATGATGCATTGTATGAGATCCTTCTGACATTTTTAAAATTACAACTATAATTTTTCATTTTCATGTAGAAATATTTGAAAATAAAATAATTATAAACAAAGAAAAAGATAAATCAAATGTCCTTGATTATAAAAGTCCCTAGTGCTTTTTGGCATTCAGTAAACTATGCATTATTCATCAAAAGCAAACTATCATAGGGGAACTGCTTACATAATATCACTTTGAATTATTTCTGTATTGGTTTAGTTAAACATTGATGTTGCAAAGCATCCACAATTCATGTCTGTTATATTGCATTTTTTTTTTTTTCTCTGCTCTCGATTTTGCTGCACACTAGTTTTAGTTTAGCCTCATAACAAGCTCAGAATTTAATATTCACATCAGAATTTTTCAAAACTTGACATAGTTAGTAAAATCATCAAAATGCACTGCTATTTAATTTATTAACTTCATCTATTATTTTCGACCAAACACGTTTAGAAATGTAGCTTTGAATGCCCTTTTGAAGGCCCAATGACATTTACTGTATGGCATTATGGAGGGTTTAAAGGAATATAGGGAATAACATTGATCATTTCATTACAGGGGGTGGGATATATTACACAGAAACGGAATAGTCAGCTCACAAAGTTGATATGTTGGAAGCAAGAGAAAATGAGCAAGTATAAGGTTCTGAATGACTTTGACTAGTGTTGAGTGAATCGAAGTATCTGACTTCGATCCGAATTTCAGGGAAAATTCAAATTACCGCAAAGCCAAATTTCCTCGCGTTTCATGGTAATGAATACATTTTCCCGAAATGGTGGTAAAAAAAAAAAAAATCATACACACTTCACTTGAGCGTGCAGAGGCAGTTGCGGTGATCTTGATTGAAGATCCCGCACAAAATCTTGTGCGTTGTGATGTATGATGTCACATGCGCCGCACAGGATTTTACACGGGATCTTTGATCAAGATTGCCGCAACGGCCTCTTTGCTCAAATGGATATTTCTTTTTCACTTATTAACTCTTGAAAGTCCTAATTTTTTATTTGAGGGGTTCAATGACAGGGGCGTCACATTCGCCATTCCCTGTCATTGTGCCCTCTATTCACAAAAAATGTGCTTCGCGACAGTCCAGGTGCTTGCGCTGGCACATTTACATTGTAATTGGCACAAGTTTCAGATTACATTACTTCTGGATTTTTTGTTCCTTGTATAAATTATGGTGAATTACAGTATAGTGTGCTGGTAGTGATGGTAGATTTGGATTTTTTTCAGTTTTGGATGAAGCCAAATCTTTTTTCAGTTTGCAGTAAATATGAGTTTCTGATCACTGTATGTAAGAGTTAACTTATGTGCTTCACTGCGGCCTAATGGACAAGGTCGCTAGTTAGACGAGACTTTGAAGCTTTCATAGGCAGCATATTGGAACAAAATCTAAATTGATGATTCACCATTTTTTATCATTTTCCTCCTAAAAAAATTAAGTGATCAAAAGGTCATACACTCCAAAATGGTATTGATAAAAAACTAAAATAAATAAATACAATATGAATATTAAAAGAAAAAAAAAGTTTTTTCCTAAGTTTTAGTTTTTTTAAAGTATTAAAACACAAGAAAAACGATATAAATGTTGTATTGTTCTGACCTAAAGAATAAAGGTCACGAGTCTGCTTAAAGGGAACCTGTCATCAACTTTATGCTGCCCGTACTAACAGCAGCAGTAGAGACAGGTGAGTTGATTTCAGACTGATGATTAACAGTCTTCTACCTAGTTTTCTCCCTTTCTCTCTAGGAGAGAACTTCCAATCATCAGCAGATAGGTAAGAGAGCAGGAGATTATGAATAACCAAGACTCTTCTCAGGTAGATTTGACTCTTTTCAAGGCCTGGGCTGCAATGATTATGATGCTGGTTCTCGGCAACCTTTTACTTTTAGCTCATAAGTGACACACCGCTGAAATCAGTCACTATTTTATGCTGCCCTCAGTGAGTTCAGCATAACGTTGATGACGGGTTCCCATTAAGGAACGCTGCAGAAACAAAATCCATAAAACTGTGTCAGAATTGTGTTTTTTTTCCAATTTCAACCCATTTGGAATATTTTTTCGGGCTTCCCACTGCATCATATGCAATATTAAATGGTGCCATTAGAAAGTACAACTTGTCCCGCAAGAAACAAGCCCTCATATAGCTATGTGAATGAAAAAAATTAAGAAGTTATGATTTTGGGAAGGCAGGGAGTGATAAACGAAGATGCAAAAATGAGAAATCGCGAGGGGTGGAAGGGGCTAATACAGTTTGGCATGCGTGGCTACTTACAATAATGGCTCATGTGCGAGGCCCTCATAGTCTTTTGTTACTAGTAACCTTGTTAATTCGGCGGCAGCAGGGAAAATAAGTTAAATCTTACATATAGTGATCAGGAACTTATATTTACTGTAAACAAAAAAAGATTCCGATTTATTCAAAATGGGATGAATTTTAATCTACCATTATTGTGTGCTGGCATAAACTTCCACTTTATTTACTGTATGCTGGGGCAGATAAATTCTAATGTAATACCACATCTGGTGTTTTCTGCATACTTTAGGATAGTTTATTTTGATCAGGGTCAGATACAGACAGCAGAGGGCCACTGTGCAAAGAATGTGCCTCCCCTCCCTTCCCTCAGTGCTTTGTGGCAAGGGGCAGGGGTGCACCTAGCCTTTCTGCTGCAAGAGGCAAAAATTTAAATGATGCCCACTTCATGCCAAATTCTCAACCTAACCCCTTCTGTCTAGCCATATTGTTACAGACATACTTGGAAACCATTAAATACAGTGCTACAAACATACAGGAGAATACAGCGCATATACCTTTGACATCCAGTGACGTCTTCTCTGATGTAGACGTTCTCTTTCCTCATCTTCTCTATTAAGATCGAACTGTTATGGACTACTGAAACAGTATGGATACTTGCTTGTGCTATATACAGTGCTCAGCCACCGTTTAGTAGAAAAATCCTGCTTCGGATGTACCAGGCGCACACAGCTTTTCCACTATCTGGAAGATGGGAGGGGGGAAGGAGCGCATTCCAAGGTCCTAGGCACAGTGAGGGGGTTGCGGTGCGGAGCTGTGCTGTGAAGCTGATATTTTAAGTCAGCCTGATGGAAAAGAAGTGTAAGATTGATCCAGTAAATGCTTGCTATTATTTTCCAGTAACCAATAAAAATGCATCACATTTTGTCACCTCCCACCGGGGGGCGGGTATATTCTGTGTAGAGATTTTGCTTTGAGATTTTGCTTTGACCCCAGCGTGTGTGTCTTTGCTTAATTTCTCCGTGCACGTAAAGACAATATCTACTCTAGAGATTTTGCTTTGACCTCAGCGTGTGTGTCTTTGCTTAATTTCTCCGTGCACGTAAAGACAATATCTACTCATTTTGAGCAGTACATCAACCTACCTGGTATTGATTCTTGACCAGATCCAAAACAAAACCACCAAGATGACTTCTTTGAGCCATCTCTTGTCTCTGTAGAGTCTAAAAAAAGGAACTAAATAAAAATAATAAACCCCATAGTTCCCCCACTAGTAATCATGTTCCCCATAGTACCCAGTAGTAATAATTCTTCTTACAATGTGTGCCAGTAGAAAAATGCACCCTTATCATGTGCAGCAGTACAACCCCCCCCCCCCCATTAATGTGTGGCAATACAAAAAATACACCCTTCCTTTCAGATTAAATCCCCACATCAGACCTCATATCAGATCCTGAAATCAAACCGCCATATCAGATCCTCAAATCAAACCACCATATCATATCCTTAGATCCCCATATTAGATCCAAAGACCCCTATATTATATCAGACCCTCATATCAGATCATCAGACCTCCTTATCAGATTCTCAGACCCTCATATCAGATCCTAAAACCCCCATATCAGATGCTCAGGCCCCCATATCAGATGCTCACGCCCCCATATTAATGCTTAGACCCTCATATCAGCCTTCCATATCAGATGCTCAGACCCCCATATCAGATGTCAGAACCCCATATTGATGCTCAGGCCCCAATATCAGATGCTAGACCCCCCATAATAGATGCCCAGGCCCCCATATTGATGCTCAGATCTCCATATCAGATGGTCAGACCCCCATATGAGATGCTCAGGCCACCATATCAGACCTCCAGTTCAGATGCTCAGAGCCCCATATCACATGCTTAGACCCCCACACCAGATGCGTAGACCCCCATACCAGATGCTCTAACCCCCATACCAGATGCTCAGACCCCCATATCAGATGCTCAGGCCTCCATATTAATGCTCAAACCCCATATCAGATGCTCAGACCCCCATATCAGATGCTCAGACCCCCATCAGACTGAAAATAAACTTACTTCTCCTGATCTGCCTCTATTCTCCATATCCATTGTCCTCTCCTGTAGTTGTGGCTCACTGGTCTCCTCCAACTCACGCTACACTGTCACCTGACTGCATGCAGTCTGCATTCTGTACGTCCTGACACTATACACAGTCAGGACATAGCAGCATGGCCCGGAGGAGACCAGGGAGGAGGGGTGAGTACAGCACTCACAGTTCTTCACTCCCCTGCCTCCTGTAGACTATTGAGTGCTTCCCTAATGGGAACGCTCATTAGTATTCAAGAATACGCCCCCTCCCACACTGCACAGGTGTTATGTCTGCCCCTGATTTTAATGGTAATCATGACACTCAGAAGCCTGGTGTATTTGTTTTTATAATCCATTGGCTTGTTTCTATGGCACCACACTTTCAACAAACATTGCATAAATCAATAGTACAGTAAAATTTGGAACCCTTTGATTGTACTACAAAACAAAAAGGACCTTAACCTATTGAATAATTTAGCTTCAGCCTATATTATTGACAATAATGTTAACTATGTTACTATTGATCTTCCCTTTGCTCATTATGTATGTCATATAGACAGATGTTACTGATAGATAGGGATGAGCGAACTCGAACTGTATAGTTCGGGTTCGTACCGAATTTTGGGGTGTCCGTGACACGGACCCGAACCCGGACATTTTCGTAAAAGTCCGGGTTCGGGTTCGGTGTTCGTCGCTTTCTTGGCGCTTTTGTGACGCTTTCTTGGCGCTTTTTGAAAGGCTGCAAAGCAGCCAATCAACAAGCGTCATACTACTTGCCCCAAGAGGCCGTCACAGCCATGCCTACTATTGGCATGGCTGTGATTGGCCAGAGCACCATGTGACCCAGCCTCTATTTAAGCTGGAGTCACATAGCGCCGCCCGTCACTCTGCTCTGATTAACGTAGGGAGAGGTTGCGGATGCGACAGTAGGGCGAGATTAGGCAGATTAACTCCTCCAAAGGACTTCACTTGATTAATCGATCGATCTGCAGCTGTGCATCATTGAGCTGCTGATACTCAAATGCTCACTCACTGTTTTTAGGCTGCCCAGACCGTTTGTCAGTCACTTTTTTATGGGGTGATCGGCGGCCATTTTGTGTCTTGTGCGGTGCTGCGACCAAGTGCATCCAAGCTGCGACCAAGTGCATTTAACCCTCAATGGTGTGGTTGTTTTTTGGCTAAAGCCTACATCAGGGTGAAGCTGTCACACCAAGTGCATTTAACCAGCAATAGTCTGTTCATTTTTTGGCCATATACTAAATCAGGGGCAAGCTGCGCCTGTCACCAAGTGCATTTAACCCTCAATGGTGTGGTTGTTTTTTGGCTAAAGCCTACATCAGGGTGAAGCTGTCACACCTGGTGCATTTAACCAGCAATAGTCTGTTCATTTTTTGGCCATATACTAAATCAGGGGCAAGCTGCGCCTGTCACCAAGTGCATTTAACCCTCAATGGTGTGGTTGTTTTTTGGCTAAAGTCTACATCAGGGTGAAGCTGTCACACCAAGTGCATTTAACCAGCAATAGTCTGTTCATTTTTTGGCCATATACTAAATCAGGGGCAAGCTGCGCCTGTCACCAAGTGCATTTAACCCTCAATGGTGTGGTTGTTTTTTGGCTAAAGCCTACATCAGGGTGAAGCTGTCACACCAAGTGCATTTAACCAGCAATAGTCTGTTCATTTTTTGGCCATATACTACATCAGGGGCAAGCTGCGCCCGTCACCAAGTGCATTTAACCCTCAGTAGTGTGGTTGGTCAAGCTGTGACACCAAGTGCATTTAACCAGCAATAGTCTGTTCATTTTTTGGCCATATACTACATCAGGGGCAAGCTGCGCCCGTCACCAAGTGCATTTAACCAGCAATAGTGTGGTTATTTTTTGGCCATATCCCAGTCTAATTCTGTCACTAAATCCATACCGGTCACCCAGCGCCTAAATACTAGGCCTCAAATTTATATCCCGCTAAATCTCTCGTTACCGCTGTCCTGTTGTGGCTGGGAAAGTTATTTAGTGTCCGTCAAAGCACATTTTTTGTTCTGGGTTGAAGTACAATTCCCAATTTAGCAATTTCATAATTTAGTGGTTCCTGCTATATCAGAGCTATTTGAAATCTATCCCTAAAAGGGTATATAATATTCAAGGTGCACATAGGGTCATTCAGAATAACTTCACACACACGCTTCTGTGCATTTCCAAGTCTAATTCTGTCACTAAATCCATACCGGTCACCCAGCGCCTAAATACTAGGCCTCAAATTTATATCCCGCTAAATCTCTCGTTACCGCTGTCCTGTTGTAGCTGGGAAAGTTATTTAGTGTCCGTCAAAGCACATTTTTTGTTCTTGGTTGAAGTACAATTCCCAATTTAGCAATTTCATAATTTAGTGGTTCCTGCTATATCAGAGCTATTTGAAATCTATCCCTAAAAGGGTATATAATATTCAAGGTGCACATAGGGTCATTCAGAATAACTTCACACACACGCTTCTGTGCATTTCCAAGTCTAATTCTGTCACTAAATCCATACCGGTCACCCAGCGCCTAAATACTAGGCCTCAAATTTATATCCCGCTAAATCTCTCGTTACCGCTGTCCTGTTGTGGCTGGGAAAGTTATTTAGTGTCCGTCAAAGCACATTTTTTGTTCTGGGTTGAAGTACAATTCCCAATTTAGCAATTTCATAATTTAGTGGTTCCTGCTATATCAGAGCTATTTGAAATCTATCCCTAAAAGGGTATATAATATTCAAGGTGCACATAGGGTCATTCAGAATAACTTCACACACACGCTTCTGTGCATTTCCAAGTCTAATTCTGTCACTAAATCCATACCGGTCACCCAGCGCCTAAATACTAGGCCTCAAATTTATATCCCGCTAAATCTCTCGTTACCGCTGTCCTGTTGTAGCTGGGAAAGTTATTTAGTGTCCGTCAAAGCACATTTTTTGTTCTGGGTTGAAGTACAATTCCCAATTTAGCAATTTCATAATTTAGTGGTTCCTGCTATATCAGAGCTATTTGAAATCTATCCCTAAAAGGGTATATAATATTCAAGGTGCACATAGGGTCATTCAGAATAACTTCACACACACGCTTCTGTGCATTTCCAAGTCTAATTCTGTCACTAAATCCATACCGGTCACCCAGCGCCTAAATACTAGGCCTCAAATTTATATCCCGCTAAATCTCTCGTTACCGCTGTCCTGTTGTGGCTGGGAAAGTTATTTAGTGTCCGTCAAAGCACATTTTTTGTTCTGGGTTGAAGTACAATTCCCAATTTAGCAATTTCATAATTTAGTGGTTCCTGCTATATCAGAGCTATTTGAAATCTATCCCTAAAAGGGTATATAATATTCAAGGTGCACATAGGGTCATTCAGAATAACTTCACACACACGCTTCTGTGCATTTCCAAGTCTAATTCTGTCACTAAATCCATACCGGTCACCCAGCGCCTAAATACTAGGCCTCAAATTTATATCCCGCTAAATCTCTCGTTACCGCTGTCCTGTTGTAGCTGGGAAAGTTATTTAGTGTCCGTCAAAGCACATTTTTTGTTCTTGGTTGAAGTACAATTCCCAATTTAGCAATTTCATAATTTAGTGGTTCCTGCTATATCAGAGCTATTTGAAATCTATCCCTAAAAGGGTATATAATATTCAAGGTGCACATAGGGTCATTCAGAATAACTTCACACACACGCTTCTGTGCATTTCCAAGTCTAATTCTGTCACTAAATCCATACCGGTCACCCAGCGCCTAAATACTAGGCCTCAAATTTATATCCCGCTAAATCTCTCGTTACCGCTGTCCTGTTGTGGCTGGGAAAGTTATTTAGTGTCCGTCAAAGCACATTTTTTGTTCTGGGTTGAAGTACAATTCCCAATTTAGCAATTTCATAATTTAGTGGTTCCTGCTATATCAGAGCTATTTGAAATCTATCCCTAAAAGGGTATATAATATTCAAGGTGCACATAGGGTCATTCAGAATAACTTCACACACACGCTTCTGTGCATTTCCAAGTCTAATTCTGTCACTAAATCCATACCGGTCACCCAGCGCCTAAATACTAGGCCTCAAATTTATATCCCGCTAAATCTCTCGTTACCGCTGTCCTGTTGTAGCTGGGAAAGTTATTTAGTGTCCGTCAAAGCACATTTTTTGTTCTGGGTTGAAGTACAATTCCCAATTTAGCAATTTCATAATTTAGTGGTTCCTGCTATATCAGAGCTATTTGAAATCTATCCCTAAAAGGGTATATAATATTCAAGGTGCACATAGGGTCATTCAGAATAACTTCACACACACGCTTCTGTGCATTTCCAAGTCTAATTCTGTCACTAAATCCATACCGGTCACCCAGCGCCTAAATACTAGGCCTCAAATTTATATCCCGCTAAATCTCTCGTTACCGCTGTCCTGTTGTGGCTGGGAAAGTTATTTAGTGTCCGTCAAAGCACATTTTTTGTTCTGGGTTGAAGTACAATTCCCAATTTAGCAATTTCATAATTTAGTGGTTCCTGCTATATCAGAGCTATTTGAAATCTATCCCTAAAAGGGTATATAATATTCAAGGTGCACATAGGGTCATTCAGAATAACTTCACACACACGCTTCTGTGCATTTCCAAGTCTAATTCTGTCACTAAATCCATACCGGTCACCCAGCGCCTAAATACTAGGCCTCAAATTTATATCCCGCTAAATCTCTCGTTACCGCTGTCCTGTTGTGGCTGGGAAAGTTATTTAGTGTCCGTCAAAGCACATTTTTTGTTCTGGGTTGAAGTACAATTCCCAATTTAGCAATTTCATAATTTAGTGGTTCCTGCTATATCAGAGCTATTTGAAATCTATCCCTAAAAGGGTATATAATATTCAAGGTGCACATAGGGTCATTCAGAATAACTTCACACACACGCTACTGTGCATTTCCAAGTCTAATTCTGTCACTAAATCCATACCGGTCACCCAGCGCCTAAATACTAGGCCTCAAATTTATATCCCGCTAAGGCCTCTTTCACACTACAGTATGTTGAATTCAGTGTTTTGCGTTCCGTTTTTCGCGGATCCGTTGTTCCGTTTTTTGCTTCCGTTGTGGTTCCGTTTCCGTTCCGTTGTTCCGTTCCGTTTTTCCGTATGGCAAATACAGTATACAGTAATTTCATATAAAAAATTGGGCTGGGCATAACATTTTCAATAGATGCTTCCGCAAAAAACGGAACGGATACGGAAGACATACGGATGCATTTCCGTATGTGTTCCGTTTTTTTTGCGGACCCATTGACTTGAATGGAGCCACGGACTGTGATTTGCGGCCAAATATAGGACATGTTCTATCTTTTCAACGGAACGGAAAAACGGAAATGGAATGCATACGGAACACATTCCGTTTTTTTGCGGAACCATTGAAATGAATGGTTCCGTATACGGACCGTATACGGAAAGCAAAAAACGGACCGTATACGGAACGCAAAATACTGTAGTGTGAAAGAGGCCTAAATCTCTCGTTACCGCTGTCCTGTTGTAGCTGGGAAAGTTATTTAGTGTCCGTCAAAGCACATTTTTTGTTCTGGGTTGAAGTACAATTCCCAATTTAGCAATTTCATAATTTAGTGGTTCCTGCTATATCAGAGCTATTTGAAATCTATCCCTAAAAGGGTATATAATATTCAAGGTGCACATAGGGTCATTCAGAATAACTTCACACACACGCTTCTGTGCATTTCCAAGTCTAATTCTGTCACTAAATCCATACCGGTCACCCAGCGCCTAAATACTAGGCCTCAAATTTATATCCCGCTAAATCTCTCGTTACCACTGTCCTGTTGTGGCTGGGAAAGTTATTTAGTGTCCGTCAAAGCACATTTTTTGTTCTGGGTTGAAGTACAATTCCCAATTTAGCAATTTCATAATTTAGTGGTTCCTGCTATATCAGAGCTATTTGAAATCTATCCCTAAAAGGGTATATAATATTCAAGGTGCACATAGGGTCATTCAGAATAACTTCACACACACGCTTCTGTGCATTTCCAAGTCTAATTCTGTCACTAAATCCATACCGGTCACCCAGCGCCTAAATACTAGGCCTCAAATTTATATCCCGCTAAATCTCTCGTTACCGCTGTCCTGTTGTGGCTGGGAAAGTTATTTAGTGTCCGTCAAAGCACATTTTTTGTTCTGGGTTGAAGTACAATTCCCAATTTAGCAATTTCATAATTTAGTGGTTCCTGCTATATAAGAGCTATTTGAAATCTATCCCTAAAAGGGTATATAATATTCAAGGTGCACATAGGGTCATTCAGAATAACTTCACACACACGCTTCTGTGCATTTCCAAGTCTAATTCTGTCACTAAATCCATACCGGTCACCCAGCGCCTAAATACTAGGCCTCAAATTTATATCCCGCTGAATTTGAATACAATACATTGGGCCAAATAATATATTTGTTGTTGTGGTGAACCATAACAATGAGAAAAACATCTAGTAAGGGACGCGGACGTGGACATGGTCGTGGTGGTGTTAGTGGACCCTCTGGTGCTGGGAGAGGACGTGGCCGTTCTGCCACATCCACACGTCCTAGTGTACCAACTACCTCAGGTCCCAGTAGCCGCCAGAATTTACAGCGATATATGGTGGGGCCCAATGCCGTTCTAAGGATGGTAAGGCCTGAGCAGGTACAGGCATTAGTCAATTGGGTGGCCGACAGTGGATCCAGCACGTTCACATTATCTCCCACCCAGTCTTCTGCAGAAAGCGCACAGATGGCGCCTGAAAACCAACCCCATCAGTCTGTCACATCACCCCCATGCATACCAGGGAAACTGTCTCAGCCTCAAGTTATGCAGCAGTCTCTTATGCTGTTTGAAGACTCCGCTGGCAGGGTTTCCCAAGGGCATCCACCTAGCCCTTCCCCAGCGGTGAAAGACATAGAATGCACTGACGCACAACCACTTATGTTTCCTGATGATGAGGACATGGGAATACCACCTCAGCATGTCTCTGATGATGACGAAACACAGGTGCCAACTGCTGCGTCTTTCTGCAGTGTGCAGACTGAACAGGAGGTCAGGGATCAAGACTGGGTGGAAGACGATGCAGGGGACGATGAGGTCCTAGACCCCACATGGAATGAAGGTCGTGCCACTGACTTTCACAGTTCGGAGGAAGAGGCAGTGGTGAGACCGAGCCAACAGCGTAGCAAAAGAGGGAGCAGTGGGCAAAAGCAGAACACCCGCCGCCAAGAGACTCCGCCTGCTACTGACCGCCGCCATCTGGGACCGAGCACCCCAAAGGCAGCTTCAAGGAGTTCCCTGGCATGGCACTTCTTCAAACAATGTGCTGACGACAAGACCCGAGTGGTTTGCACGCTGTGCCATCAGAGCCTGAAGCGAGGCATTAACGTTCTGAACCTGAGCACAACCTGCATGACCAGGCACCTGCATGCAAAGCATGAACTGCAGTGGAGTAAACACCTTAAAACCAAGGAAGTCACTCAGGCTCCCCCTGCTACCTCTTCTGCTGCTGCCGCCTCGGCCTATTCTGCTGCTGCCGCCTCGGCCTCTTCCTCCGCCTCTGGAGGAACGTTGGCACCTGCCGCCCAGCAAACAGGGGATGTACCACCAACACCACCACCACCACCTCCGTCACCAAGCGTCTCAACCATGTCACACGCCAGCGTTCAGCTCTCCATCTCACAAACATTTGATAGAAAGCGTAAATTCCCACCTAGCCACCCTCGATCCCTGGCCCTGAATGCCAGCATTTCTAAACTACTGGCCTATGAAATGCTGTCATTTAGGCTGGTGGACACAGACAGCTTCAAACAGCTCATGTCGCTTGCTGTCCCACAGTATGTTGTTCCCAGCCGGCACTACTTCTCCAAGAGAGCCGTGCCTTCCCTGCACAACCAAGTATCCGATAAAATCAAGTGTGCACTGCGCAACGCCATCTGTAGCAAGGTCCACCTAACCACAGATACGTGGACCAGTAAGCACGGCCAGGGACGCTATATCTCCCTAACTGCACACTGGGTAAATGTAGTGGCAGCTGGGCCCCAGGCGGAGAGCTGTTTGGCGCACGTCCTTCCGCCGCCAAGGATCGCAGGGCAACATTCTTTGCCTCCTGTTGCCACCTCCTCCTTCTCGGCTTCCTCCTCCTCTTCTTCCACCTGCTCATCCAGTCAGCCACACACCTTCACCACCAACTTCAGCACAGCCCGGGGTAAACGTCAGCAGGCCATTCTGAAACTCATATGTTTGGGGGACAGGCCCCACACCGCACAGGAGTTGTGGCGGGGTATTGAACAACAGACCGACGAGTGGTTGCTGCCGGTGAGCCTCAAGCCCGGCCTGGTGGTGTGTGATAATGGGCGAAATCTCGTTGCAGCTCTGGGACTAGCCAATTTGACGCACATCCCTTGCTTGGCGCATGTGCTGAATTTGGTGGTGCAGAAGTTCATTCACAACTACCCCGACATGTCAGAGCTGCTGCATAAAGTGCGGGCCGTCTGTTCGCGCTTCCGGCGTTCACATCCTGCTGCTGCTCGCCTGTCTGCGCTACAGCGTAACTTCGGCCTTCCCGCTCACCGCCTCATATGCGACGTGCCCACCAGGTGGAACTCCACCTTGCACATGCTGGACAGACTGTGCGAGCAGCAGCAGGCCATAGTGGAGTTTCAGCTGCAGCACGCACGGGTCAGTCGCACTACAGAACAGCACCACTTCACCACCAATGACTGGGCCTCCATGCGAGACCTGTGTGCCCTGTTGCGCTGTTTCGAGTACTCCACCAACATGGCCAGTGGCGATGACACCGTTATCAGCGTTACAATACCACTTCTATGTCTCCTTGAGAAAACACTTAGGGCGATGATGGAAGAGGAGGTGGCCCAGGAGGAGGAGGAGGAGGAGGAGGAAGAGGGGTCATTTTTAGCACTTTCAGGCCAGTCTCTTCGAAGTGACTCAGAGGGAGGTTTTTGGCAACAGCAGAGGCCAGGTACAAATGTGGCCAGCCAGGGCCCACTACTGGAGGACGAGGAGGACGAGGATGAGGAGGAGGTGGAGGAGGATGAGGATGAAGCATGGTCACAGCGGGGTGGCACCCAACGCAGCTCGGGTCCATCACTGGTGCGTGGCTGGGGGGAAAGGCAGGACGATGACGATACGCCTCCCACAGAGGACAGCTTGTCCTTACCCCTGGGCAGCCTGGCACACATGAGCGACTACATGCTGCAGTGCCTGCGCAACGACAGCAGAGTTGCCCACATTTTAACCTGTGCGGACTACTGGGTTGCCACCCTGCTGGATCCACGCTACAAAGACAATGTGCCCACCTTACTTCCTGCACTGGAGCGTGATAGGAAGATGCGCGAGTACAAGCGCACGTTGGTAGACGCGCTACTGAGAGCATTCCCAAATGTCACAGGGGAACAAGTGGAAGCCCAAGGCCAAGGCAGAGGAGGAGCAAGAGGTCGCCAAGGCAGCTGTGTCACGGCCAGCTCCTCTGAGGGCAGGGTTAGCATGGCAGAGATGTGGAAAACTTTTGTCAACACGCCACAGCTAACTGCACCACCACCTGATACGCAACGTGTTAGCAGGAGGCAACATTTCACTAACATGGTGGAACAGTACGTGTGCACACCCCTCCACGTACTGACTGATGGTTCGGCCCCATTCAACTTCTGGGTCTCTAAATTGTCCACGTGGCCAGAGCTAGCCTTTTATGCCTTGGAGGTGCTGGCCTGCCCGGCAGCCAGCGTTTTGTCTGAACGTGTATTCAGCACGGCAGGGGGCGTCATTACAGACAAACGCAGCCGCCTGTCTACAGCCAATGTGGACAAGCTGACGTTCATAAAAATGAACCAGGCATGGATCCCACAGGACCTGTCCGTCCCTTGTCCAGATTAGACATTAACTACCTCCCCATAACCATATATTATTGGACTCCAGGGCACTTCCTCATTCAATCCTATTTTTATTTTCATTTTACCATTATATTGCGAGGCTACCCAAAGTTGAATGAACCTCTCCTCTGCCTGTGTGCTAGGCCTAAATATATGCCAATGGACTGTTGCAGTGGTGGCTGACGTGAAGCCTCATTCTCTGCTATGACATGCAGACTAATTCTCTGCTGACATGAAGCCAGATTGTCTGTTACGGGACCTCTCTCCTCTGCCTGGGTGCTGGGCCTAAATTTATGACAATGGACTGTTGCAGTGGTGGCTGACGTGAAGCCTGATTCTCTGCTATGACATGCAGACTGATTCTCTGCTGACATGAAGCCAGATCCTCTGTTACGGGACCTCTCTCCTCTGCCTGGGTGCTGGGCCTAAATTTATGAAAATGGACTGTTGCAGTGGTGGGTGACGTTAAGCCTCATTCTCTGCTATGACATGCAGACTGATTCTCTGCTGACATGAAGCCAGATTGTCTGTTACGGGACCTCTCTGCTCTGCCTGTGTGCTAGGCCTAAATATATGCCAATGGACTGTTGCAGTGGTGGGTGACGTGAAGCCTCATTCTCTGCTATGACATGCAGACTGATTCTCTGCTGACATGAAGCCAGATTGTCTGTTACGGGACCTCTCTGCTCTGCCTGTGTGCTAGGCCTAAATATATGCCAATGGACTGTTGCAGTGGTGGGTGACGTGAAGCCTCATTCTCTGCTATGACATGCAGACTGATTCTCTGCTGACATGAAGCCAGATTGTCTGTTACGGGACCTCTCTCCTCTGCCTGTGTGCTAGGCCTAAATATATGCCAATGGACTGTTGCAGTGGTGGCTGACGTGAAGCCTCATTCTCTGCTATGACATGCAGACTAATTCTCTGCTGACATGAAGCCAGATTGTCTGTTACGGGACCTCTCTCCTCTGCCTGGGTGCTAGGCCTAAATATATGACAATGGACTGTTGCAGTGGTAGCTGACGTGAAGCCTGATTCTCTGCTATGACATGCAGACTGATTCTCTGCTGACATTAAGCCAGATCCTCTGTTATGGGACCTCTCTCCTCTGCCTGGGTGCTGGGCCTAAATATCTGACAATGGACTGTTGCAGTGGTGGCTGACGTGAAGCCTGATTCTCTGCTATGACATGCAGACTAATTCTCTGCTGACATGGGTGCTGGGCCTAAATATATGCCAATGGACTGTTGCAGTGGTGGCTGACGTGAAGCCTGATTCTCTGCTATGACATGCAGACTGATTCTCTGCTGACATGAAGACAGATTCTCTGTTACGGGAACTCTCTCCTCTGCCTGGGTGCTGGGCCTAAATATATGACAATGGACTGTTGCAGTGGTGGGTGACGTGAAGCCTGATTCTCTGCTATGACATGCAAACTGATTCTCTGCTGACATGAAGACAGATTCTCTGTTACGGGACCTCTCTCCTCTGCCTGGGTGCCTGGGCCAGTGGCGTACACACAATCCATGGGGCCCCGGTGCAAAACTGATCCATGGGGCCCCCTCCCGGTCAATCCCCCCCAAGTCACCGCCCCTCCCCCCCCCACAACCATTCAACCAACATGCTTCCCAACAGTACCGCTTTGTGCGGGACAGGCCGATTTTGGATGGCAATTCTGCTGTACTGCCATCTGTGGAGGACACTGTTATGGGATATGTGTGGAGGACACTGTTATGGGGGATCTGTGGATGACACACTTATGGGGGATCTGTGGATGACACACTTATGGGGAATCTGTGGATAACACACTTATGGGGGATCTGTGGATGACACACTTATGGGGACCTGTGGATGACACACTTATGGGGGACCTGTGGATGACACACTTATGGGGGACCTGTGGATGACACACTTATGGGGGACCTGTGGATGACACACTTATGGGGGATCTGTGGATGACACACTTATGGGGGATCTGTGGATGACACACTTATGGGGGATCTGTGGATGACACACTTATGAGGGATCTGTGGATGACACACTTATGGGGGATCTGTGGATAACACACTTATGGGGGATCTGTGGATGACACACTTATGGGGGATCTGTGAATGACACACTTATGGGGGATCTGTGGATGACACACTTATGGGGGATCTGTCGATGTCAGCTTTTCCTAAGCCGTGTAACATCACATTCATTGGTCACATGGCCTAGGTGCAATGAATGGCGCTGAGCTGTGACACCAAGTAGAGCCGCTATACCATGTACTGTACAGCGCTGTGTTTGATGAGCAGAGATAATATACTACAGGGGATTACAGAAGTATTGCTCATGTAGAAGTACTGTGCACACTGTTACACCAGACTCTTGTATTGCTCATAAACAATACCAGAGTTTACCTAATCCAGCCTAGGGTCAGTAAATTACAAGGTGTGATATAATGCACAGGACTACTTTCCATAGATAATGGAAGCACTGGCCTGTGTATGAAGTAGCACTGTGCACACGATAGCCATTGGGGGAGATTTATCAAAACTGGTGTATAGGAAAAGTGGCTTAGTTACCCATAGCAACCAGTCAGAATTCACCTTCCATTCTTCAGAGCTCCTTTGGGAAATGAAAGGTGGAATTTGATTGGTTGCTATGGGAAACTAAGCCAGGTTTCCTTTACACCAGTTTTAATAAATACCTCATTGTCTGTTATCAGCTGCCACTTATCCCAGATACCAAGAAGTGAATAAGCCTCCCCTGCCTATTATTACTGGAAGGACACAATCAGGAATCCTTCAGTGTCTGCAGTGCACCTTCTCCTCCCCTGACCACAGCAGTTGCAGGCTGTGCAGAGTATTGCACCTCACACTATCCCATGTCCTGCAGACCAGCCAGCTACGGCACTGTGCCTGTTATGGGTATTATACAGGCTTGCTGGTGACTACCTAGTGTAAATCTAGTACTTCACAGTTCATTATGGGATGTAGCTGCCAGGCTTCAGGTTTCAGCAGGAGGCAGATCACAACTTCTGCCGGCAGTTGAAGACAGGGGGTGGAGCCAGTGCTCTAGGGACAGCAGACAGTGCCACAGACTCCATATGACCAGCCCACGCCTGGTATGGGGTAACTGGGAGCAGTGGGGATAATGGCAAAGAGGTAGGGGGAACCTAGACCGGAGGCCAGCCAGAGGAGAGCACAAAAGGGAAGCTGAGACTCTGAGGAGCGTCCAGGTCAGATCTCCTATGTCAGGCCTGCTCTTCTATTCCTGCCTCTCCCTCACTCATTTTGGCCTGCTGTTGTAATGTGTCAGTGGGGAGGGAGGAGGCGGGGACACTGGCGGGGCCGGTGCAGTGACTCTACTGTAATACACCGGCCCCGCACACAGCTGTAAAGTTACTATATTCATAAAGCTTAATCCTTGTAAAAAAAAAAAAAAAAAACTGCTGTAATTACTAACTGGGGTGGCATGCAGACTCGCCGCCGGCAGCTTGAGCCTAACATCTCTCCCTCCGTCATGTGACTCCTGCCCCGCCTACCTGCTTCATTCATAAAGTGGGAGGAGCAGGAAAACGGGGCAGGATGCGCATGACGGAGATGTTTCTGACACTGACTGCTGGCATTTTGCTTGAGCAGCGCGATGGCTGAGCGAGTGAGCGAGGATTATAAAGTTGTGAGCGGGGCCACACAATAATTGCCTGCGACCCCTGTATGTACACCACTGGCCTGGGCCTAAATATGTGCCAATGGACTGTTCCAATGTTGGGTGACGTGAAGCCAGATTCTCTGCTATGACATGCAGACTGATTCTCTGCTGACATGAAGCCAGATTCTCTGTTACGAAACCTCTCTCCTCTGCCTGGGTGCTGGGCCTAAATATCTGACAATGGACTGTTGCAGTGGTGGCTGACGTGAAACATGATTCTCTGCTATGACATGCAGACTAATTCTCTGCTGACATGAAGACAGATTCTCTGTTACGGGACCTCTCTCCTCTGCCTGGGTGCCTGGGCCTAAATATATGCCAATGGACTGTTCCAATGTTGGGTGACGTGAAGCCTGATTCTCTGCTATGACATGCAGACTAATTCTCTGCTGACATGAAGACAGATTCTCTGTTACGGGACCTCTCTCCTCTGCCTGTGTGCTGGGCCTAAATATATGACAATGGACTGTTGCAGTGGTGGCTGACGTGAAGCCTGATTCTCTGCTATGACATGCAGACTGATTCTCTGCTGACATGAAGCCAGATCCTCTGTTACGGGACCTCTCTCCTCTGCCTGGGTGCTGGGCCTAAATATATGCCAATGGACTGTTGCAGTGGTGGCTGACGTGAAGCCTGATTCTCTGCTATGACATGCAGACTGATTCTCTGCTGACATGAAGCCAGATCCTCTTTTACGGGACCTCTCTCCTCTGCCTGGGTGCTGGGCCTAAATATATGCCAATGGACTGTTGCAGTGGTGGCTGACGTGAAGCCTGATTCTCTGCTATGACATGCAGACTGATTCTCTGCTGACATGAAGCCAGATTCTCTGTTACAGGACCTCTCTCCTCTGCCTGGGTGCCGGGGCCTAAATATCTGAGAATGGACTGTTCCAGTGGTGGGTGACGTGAAGCCAGATTCTCTGCTATGGGACCTCTCTCCAATTGATATTGGTTAATTTTTATTTATTTTATTTTTATTTTAATTCATTTCCCTATCCACATTTGTTTGCATGGGATTTACCTACATGTTGCTGCCTTTTGCAGCCCTCTAGCCCTTTCCTGGGCTGTTTTACAGCCTTTTTAGTGCCGAAAAATTCGGGTCCCCATTGACTTCAATGGGGTTCGGGTTCGGGACGAAGTTCGGATCGGGTTCGGATCCCGAACCCGAACATTTCCGGGAAGTTCGGCCGAACTTCTCGAACCCGAACATCCAGGTGTCCACTCAACTCTAGTCACGACCTATCGCTGACCCTGTTGTGTCTGGGGTCAGAAGGTCGCAGCGGGTGGCTACTCGCTCGGTTTCAAGAGATCGCTCCTGTGGTGGGAATGGATTCCGGTCCAGGTTTTCCAGCTTAGGCTTGCAATCCGTTTTGTCCCATTTAGGAATCTGTAGCTTTTCCTTTCAGCTGTTCTCTGTCAGCCACTCCCAGCTACTAAATATTCTCCCTTTCTGCTTCCCTTTTTTACCAGATATAGACCTTCCTTCCAGATCTTCTATTCTGACCTCAGGTGGACATTTGTTGTTGTGGAGCTGTTGGAACTGGAGCTGTTGGATCTCCGGTTCACTCCTGTTGTTGTCTCCCTTCAGGGATTGTTTGTGGTGTTTGTGTTGTTTGTCCTTTCCCTGTTGTTACCCTAGGTGTCAGTGGTGAGGACTAGTGCTCCCACCGCCCTATTCAATACCTAGGGCTTTTTTCAGGGTAAGCCAGGGACGAGCCACGTGATCAACATACTGGTTAGCAGCCCATCTAGGGACATCAGGGCAGCCAGGTGCCAGTGTCAAGTGAGCTAGGTGTCACCACTCCTCCCTCTCCCTAGTAGAAGGGTACTCCTCTCTCCTCCCCTCTGTACCACACGTCTGTTACTTGCCATCTCAGACGTGATACACCTATGTAAACATTGTTGCTGACAGACTTTGCACCCTACTGTTAACGTTATTGTCTAATGGCATTGGATTCTTGCAGCAGGATAATCAAATGTGTGCAGGAATTGTTTGAAAAACATAACAGAGATTTTAAGTTGTTTAATTCAAACTCCCCATATCTCAATTTGATTGATCATCTGTAGGATATGCAGGAAAAACATGTCTGATCCATGGAGGCCCCAGATACTATAAACTACTTTGACAGATGGAGGCAGGGATACCTACACATTTTTAGGCAAGTGGTACAAAGACATGCAAGTAACAGACTTTGTGGCAGAAATGGAAATGTATAGCCATGGATTTAACTATTGTGTACTGGATAAAAACGTCTGTAACTTAATTAAAATGTAGGCTTCTGTCAAAATTTGGATTTTCTGGCCTCTTAAGCTGCACTATATAAAGGCAGATTGGCATCCAGAGGGAGACATTGAGCACATAAACACCTAATTGACAACTTTTCATATATACACGCTCATTAGGACTCACAAGCTTATGTTTCCATAGCTTCTTCCATATAGTGAATTAAATAAAATAAATCTATTCACCCTGAGCTCAGCATCTCCCTCTCTATTTAATGTTGCCCTCAGATGGCACACTTTAGTGAATTTTTCTTTAATGTTGTTATTTTACTAAAGTTTCACAATTATATCACTTATAATTATATAATTACAAGTATGTACACTCTTGTAGACTAAAAAGCATATAGGAAATAGCTATGTAATAAATTTGAATGTGATAATAAAAATATGCATTGTGTATCTGAGCTTTCTATATTAAAATTCTATTAAAAACATTTTATTGAATGGCCTAGTGTAATATAAAAAGGCAATTTTTTGTGCCAGAATCTAACTGATGATTGGTTGGATGGTTCATGTCTTATTAATGATTTCTAATGAACAGCAATGGAATAATCAATGCTGAGACCCTTTACTTTGCCAGATGTCCTGTTAATTGCAAGTACAGATAGCAGTGGTTGAGCAATATTAGAAAATAATTAAAGAGATTTGTTTGGGCGTACCTTTTGCTGAGACATGTTGTCAGCACTGTAGCACTACATGTTTAAATAAAGCTGTTAACACATTGCTTTCCTTAAGTTGGTCGTCATGGTCTTTATTATAGCAATTTGTCTTATAAATTGTAGCAATTTCTTCTTTAAATGAATATTTTATTTTGTTGTTCCATTATTGTAACCTTTCAGAAGGCTGCATGAAAATGGTACAGCTAGGCGATATTAGCTGGATAAAATTAAAATGTTCTCCTTGTGGATGCTTGTTTGCCTTTATGGACTTGACGGAATAACATTGTTTCATAGTTTGTAAATGGAAATAGAACATTAAACGTATTCATCAGTGTATTAGGTTGTGATATAAACAAACAATAAAAAGTACTGGATCACTGACTAAAATGATATCACATTAGAATTTTATTACAAAATGACCTTGATGAAATTGCAAAGTGTCACACTGTCATTGTATTAGAGAGAGCGGAATGAATTGGTTTAAAAACATTAATCTGAATAATTTAGAAATGGAAGTGTTTAGTGTTGAGCAAAACTTGACAAACAAATGAAACTTGTTGTGAAATTCTATGACATTGTTTTCCCTAATTAAAGGGGTTCTCCAGGCAATAAGAGAATGAAAATACATAAATATTACTTTACTATAAATAAATTCCCAAATACCCTTCATTAGTTATAATAGCTCGTTTTGTCTGGAGAGCACTCATTAGGAGAAAAAAAATGGACGCCGTCCTATTAGTGCAAACAAAACCTGTCCTAATCACACAGGAGGACAAATTACTTCAGGGAACTGAGGTAAAGAGCTACCTCATCCTCCTCTCTGCTCTACCTGTAAAGGATTAATGCTCTGAATACTGTTTAATATGATCCTCAGCTGAATCTCTGTAGGAATGGAGTTCATGAGGAGGCGTGAAGTACAGAGAAGAGGTGGTGCTGTGGCTGTGTCCTAGTGTTTAATTAGGACAGGTTTTATGTGCACTAATAGGATAGCAGTCATTTTATTTCTCCTAATGATTGCTCCCCAGACAAAACGAGCCATTACATCAAATTAAAGATATTTGGGAATATATTTATAATAAAGTAATACTTAGGTATTTTCTAGTGATGATCTAGCACCAAAGTATTCGGGTGTTCGGGTGTTTGGCCCAAACACATTGCTACATTTGTGTGCTTGGCCGAGCACCTGAGCATAATGGAAGTAAATGGGAGACAACCAGGCATCCCCTGCTCTGATGAGGGGAGGGTGCCTGGTCCATTGGAAAAGGTCAGAAAGTGAAACACCACCAAAATGGATCGGGAACAGCATGGGGATGATGTGTGGATGCATCTTGGACTCCCAGGTCGCTGGGAACCATGTTGTCCAAGTTGTACGCCACTTTCACAGACTGACAAAAATACGCACAAACCCCCCCCCCCCCAAAAAAAAATTTTTTTTTTTATAGGAAAAATTGTTAGGAAAAATTATTTCCTGTATAATCAATTGTATATAAAGAGCAAGTGCTGCAAAAAATTACAAGCAAGAGGCACTCCGAAACAGCCTGTATATCACATAAAGGAGGGCCTTATTCACATTGTGGTACAATTGTTCAGGTAGTGGGACACCTTCACTCATAAAGCCTATGCACTAAGTGAAAGGGCTACCAAAAATTACAAGAAACCGGCACTCCAAAACACCTTTTGTTACACATAAAGGAGGGCATCATACACACTCTTGAAAAATTATGATTGATGGCCTGCTGGTGACTCTAAAAAACATTTGGAGCCTGCTGATCTGACCATCTAAAACCTTAGGGGCGAGGGCCTGCTGTCGCATTGGTGACTCTAGATAACCTCTTGGCGATTGCACGTACCCGTGACGGCGACAATCCATTTGGATGTCTGCCCTATCAGCTTTCAATTCTTTTCTCCGCCTACCATGGTGATCACGGGTAACGGGGAATCAGGGTTTGATGCCGTGGAGGGAGCTTGAGAAAGGGATATCACATCCAAGGGAGGTCAATGGCTGAAATCTGATTGGCTGTTGTTGCCTTGCCCCTTTTTTTTCTCCTAATTGTTCACCACCCATAGAGGGTGGGTCAAGTTATTAAAGCACAAAAATCCAAGGAAGGCAGCAGGCGCACGGCAATTACCCACTCCTGACTCAGGGAGGTAGTGACAATAAATATCAATACAGAACTCCTAAGCAGCCCTCTTATTGGAATGAGCACACTTTCCGTTAACTATGATCTATTGGAGGGCAAGTCTGGTGCCAGCAACCAACTTGCTCCAGGCCTCCACAACGTTCACCCAGTGTGCCATCATGGTGAGGATTGTGTTGACCAGACTCTTGGCTACTGAGACTGGACTTGTAGGTGAGGGCCTACTGCCGCTTTATTGACTCTAGATAACTTTTAGGCGATCATACGTCCCTGTGACGGCGACGATCCATTTGGAAGTCTGCACTATCAACTTTGGAGCAATTTTTCAACAAGGACCTTCTGGTATAGCACTGTTTTGCTTGTCCTCTCCACCAGAGGAATGAGAGATGAGAAGTTCTCTTTGTAGCAGGGGTCGAAAAGGGTGAACAACCAGTAATCAATGTTGTCTAAGGCTACTTTCCCACTTGCGTTCAGAGCGGATCCGTCTGAGACGGATCCGCTCATATAATGCAGACGGTGGCTCCGTTCAGTACGGATCCGTCTGCATTATATTGTTAAAAAATTTCTAAGTGTGAAAGTAGCTGCAGACGGATCCGTCCAGACTTTCAATGTAAAGTCAATGGGGGACGGATCCGTTTGAAGATTGAGCCATAGTGTGTCATCTTTAAATGGATCCGTCCCCAATGACTTACATTGTAAGTCTGGACGGATCCGGACGGATCCGCACGCCTCCGCACGGCCAGGCGGACACCCGAACGCTGCAAGCAGTGTTCAGGTGTCCGCCTGCTGAGCGGAGCGGAGGCTGAACGCTGCCAGACTGATGCATTCTGAGCGGATCCGCATCCACTCAAAATGCATTAGGGCAGTGCGTTCGGGTCCGCTTGTGAGCCCCTTCAAACGGCGCTCACAAGCGGACACCCGAACGCTAGTGTGAAAGTAGCCTAACATGTGTATAATGCGTGAGTTGTGGGAAAGGCACCCTAACATGAAGTAAGCCATTTGTGCCAGAGAACCAACAGAAAAGACTTTGCTGTCGTCATCAGAAGGTGAGCTGACCCTGTAAAAGATTGTAGGTGAGGGCCTGCAGGTGAGCTGACCCTGTAAAACATTATATGCGAGGGCCTGCAGTTGAGCTGAACCTGTAATTTTTTTTTTTCAGGTCAGGGCCTACAGTTGAGTTGACCCTGTAAAACATTATATGCGAGGGCCTGCAGTTGAGCTGACCCTGTAAAACATTATATGCGAGGGCCTGCAGGTGAGCTGACTCTGCAAAACATTATATGCGAGGGCCTGCAGCAGAGCTGACCCTGTAAAACATTAAATGCAAGGGCCTGCAGTAGAGCTGACCCTGTAAAACATTATATACGAGGGCCTGCGGGTTAGCTAACCCTGTAAAACATTATATATAGGGGGCCTGCAGGTTAGCTGACCCTGTAAAACATTATATGCGAGGGCCTGCAGTTGAGCTGACCCTGTAAAACATTATATGCGAGGGCCTGCAGATGAGCTGACCCTTTAAAATATTATATGCGAGGGCCTGTAGTTGAGCTGACCCTGTAAAACATAATATGCGAGGGCCTGCTGCTGAGCTGACCCTCTAAAACTTTATATGCAAGTTCCTGCTGGTGAGCAGACGCTGTGAAAAATTAAATGTGAGTGCCTGCAGGTGAGCTGATGCTCTAAAACATTATATGCAAGTGCATGCTGTTCAAAAGACGCTCTAAAACATCATATGCGAGTGCAAGCTGTACAGCTGACGCTCTAAAATATTATTTTCAAGTGAATGTTGTTCAGCTGACGTTCTAAAACATTATTTGAGAGTGCCTTTAGGTGAGCTGATGCTCTAAAACATTATTTTCAAGTGCATGTTGTTCAGCTGACACTGTAAAACATTATTTGCGAGTGCCTTCAGGTGAGCTGACGCTCTAAAACATTATATGCAAGTGCATGCTGTTCAGCTGACCCTATAAAAAATTTGAGTTGAGGGCCTGCAGTTGAGATGACCCTATTAAAAAAAATAGAGTGGATGAGGAGGAGGCGAAAACAAGTTTCAACCAGATACTCTTTTTTGTGGTGGAAAAGGTGCATGGGAATACACTACACTAGTTTGAGTACATTTTAAGTGATAGATTAAACGATAGATCAGCTCAGCTCTCCTCTGGTGGAGTTAAGAAGTCAGGGGCAATCCAGGCCTTATTCATTTTTATCTGAGTCAACCTATCAGCATTGCCAGTGGACAAGCGGATACGCTTATCTGTTATAATGCCACCAGCAGCACTAAATACACGCTCAGACAAAACGCTGGCGGCAGGGCAGGCCAGCACCTCCAAGGCGTAGAGCGCAAGTTTGTGAGGCAAGTAGGCAGGGCCAGGGGTAAGGGTGGAGCGCAGTGAGCACTATCCTCGCCCCTGTGTGTTTGTGTGGATGTGACCGTTACAGTGAGGTTGCTGGCGGGGTGTCATGAAAGTGTCCCATGCCTTGGAGAGTGTTGCCCTTCCTTTGTTGGACCTGCTGTGTGTTCCCCTTGTCTCCCTTCCTCGGTTGCCTAAGGAAGTACGGACTCTGCTGGGCGCGTTGTCAGATGGAAAATTTTGGAGCAATCCTCAACAAGTACCTTCTAGTATTGCCCCCTTTTACTTATCCTCTCCACCACAGAAATTAGAGATGAGAAATTCTCTTTCTAGCGGGGGTCAAGAAGGGTGAACACCCATTAATCTAAAATGTGTATAACGCAAGGGTCGCAGGAAAGGCAGCCTAACATAAAGTCAGCCATGTGTGCCAGAGTACCAACAGGCAAGACGTCGGTGTCGACATCAGGATGACTCTCCATCTCCTCATCCTCCTCCTCTTCTGCCCATCCATGCTGAACAAATGAAATTAAAGTTCTATGGGAACTATCCTCTGTAGCAGAGGCAACTGTCCCCAGTTCGACCTCCTCCTCCTACTCTTCATGGTCCAATTTGAGTAGACAAACTGTGGGTGGTCTGGCTATCGCTCTGTGTAATGTCCTCCCCATTTACTCATCTGCCACATTCATAGCGTTGTTCTTAATTGTGAGCAGCGATCGTATGAATAGACACAGCAGTGGGATAGTTATGCTGTTAATAGCATTATTGCCACTAACCATCTGTGTGGAATCATCAAAGTTTTTTAAAACCTCACAGAGGTCTGACATCAATGCCCACTCCTCGCTTGTGAATAGTGGCAGTTGACTCGAAAGGCGACAACCATGTTGCAGCTGATATTCCACAACTTCCCTCTGCTGCTCACAAGGCCTGGCAAACATGTGGAACGTAGAGTTCCAGTGCGTGCTCACGTCGCACAACAGTCGGTGAGCTGGAAGCCGCAAGAGTTGACAGACCGGCTGAACCTGTGGACGACTTGCGGAAATGGGCACACACGCGGAGCGCCTTCACTAGTAGCTCTGGCAAATTAGGGTAGGTTTTGATAAACCGCTGAACCACTAAGTTTAAGACGTGGCTAGGCATGGGATGTGTGTCAGGTTGCCAAGCTCCAAAGCTGCCAGCAAGTTACGGCTATTGTCAGACAAAACCATGCCTGGTTGTAGGTTGAGTGGCAAGAGCCACAGCTCGGTCTGGTCCCTTATACCCTGCCACAGCTCTGCGGCGGTGTGCTGTTTGTCCCCTGAGCAGATCAACTTCAGCACGGCCTGTTAACGCTTACCCACAGCAATGCTACACTGCGTCCAGCTCGCAACTAATGGCTGACTGCTGCTGGAGGTGTAACTGCAATGAGCAGGATATGGGTACACGCACTGATGCCAAATTATGCAATGTCTGGGTCAGGTGTTGATGATAGTCTATGTTTGCTCATGAGGCCAATTGCAGCACGTGCAGGGTACTATCACAGGGCCCCTATAACTCACGTCCCAGGTTAGGAATGCCAGAGTGGTGTAATGTCTCTGTATGGTAGTGGTAATTGTGTCAATGGTGTCTCCTACCTGGGTACGGCTGGACTCCTGGCTCACTTGCAATAAATTACGTGTAGTGATAGAAGGAGTAATAGAGGGATTTTGCAGCAGTAATTGAAATCAAGACCTTTGGTAAAGTTCAAACTCGTCTTTACTGAGGGTAACTTTTATCCAAGCAAGGTACAGCTTTAGTCTTAGTTCCCAGCAGGCTTTCAGCAATGGTTGGCAGGAATTTATCTTCTGCTCTATCAACCAGGAGCTTGCAGGAAAGGACGACTGCTTTGTAGCTCTAAACAAGTGGCGGGAATTTGGCTTCTGCACTTTCCATCTTCTGCTGTATGGGGACTGACTATCTGAGGAGGAATATGACTTCTCCTGGGTCTCTGGACTTTACTCACAGTTATCTTCTCAGGGTATCCTATCTTCCTGGAACTGGAGGTTGTCTGCTGTATCCAGCTGAGGCTGAAGGACTCAGGCTGGGGATTTGATAAATGTCTCAGCCGAGACAAGATCCTGGCTTGGTTCCCTATATTGGGAACTCCTGAACTCTATCACACAGCCTTCCCAAACATGGGTGGCTGGCACATTCCCTCTAACTTCCTTCTCCACCTAAGCTGCAGGGTGTGGGCACAGCCCACTCTGCTCAGAGGGGGAGCTAAGCTGGAATGAACTATTCCAGCTTAGAAATACTGAACTGAACCTAAGTCCTTAACAACACATTTCTGCCACTTGCTGGTGAACATGGAAATTGCAACAATATACATTTAACATGGTTTATAATGCACAGATGTAAAGACATAAGGTAAAATCATATCAGATGACAAGGTTAAGGCTCTTAGGAGATTGTAGCGGGGTATAATAGTTTAGTAACACAACTCTGGGGTGTTACAGAAGTGGAGGAGGAGGCGGCGGAGTAGGAGAAGTGGGGGTTAGAGCCAGTAACATAGCTGCTGGTGGAGACCCTGATAGACGTAGGGCCTGCAATACTGGGCTTTTGTAGCACCTGTGCCATCCCAGGGTACGACTCACTCCCGGCCTCCACAACATTAACCCAGTGTGCGTCAGGGAAATGTAGCATCCCTTGCCACCAGCACTTGTCCATGTGTCCGTGATTAAGTGGACCTTCCCAATAACTGCATTGATCAGGGCACGGGTGATGTTCGGGGTCACATGCTGAGGTATGGCGGGCATGGCACACAGTGAAAAATAGTGGCGGCTGGGAACTACGTACCAAGGGACGGCCGCCAACATCAGTCTGCAGAAGTCCTTAGTGTCCACAAGTCAAAATGGCAACATTTCAAGGGCCAGTAATTTTGAAAGTTGTGCATTTAGTGCTATGGCCTGTGGGTGGGTGGGTATTTGCGCTTGCTTTCAAATGACTGTGCTATGGACATTTAGACACTGCGCTGGGACAGGGAAGTGGATGTTGTTGCTGATGGTTCATGCGAAGGTCCAGGTGCAGGGCAAAGGGCATCCGGGCATGCACCTTCGAAAGTGGATTGGCCAGTAGTGCATAACACAGGGGAAGAGGAGACAGTGGTGTGACCTGCAGATCCAGATTGTGGACCCAGGCATTCAGCCCACTTATTAGGGTGCTTGGATGCCATGTGGCAGATCATGCTAGTGGTGGTGAGGTTGCAAAAAAGCGCCATACTTCGGAACACCTACCCCTTGGGAAGGTAGATTTATGCATAGTGGTGCTCGGTGGAGCGGTTGTGAGCCTGTTTGGTGTGGGCCGACTTCTCCCTTGTGCAACCCCACTGCCTCTTCCAGCCTGTTCCGGTGCTGCGGATCTATCCCCCTCTGTACTGCTGTCCTCGCTTGGCAACCACCTCCTATTCCACTTCCTCACTCTGCTCATCCTCCTGACTTGACCTATCCACAACCTCAGTGATTAACAACTGTGTCTTATCATTATCCACCTCATGAATGAACGATTGCCGTTCACCACCGTCATCTTCTTGAGACTGTAAAGGCTCAAGAGTTTGGGAATCAGGGCACAATATCTCAGGTCCCTCTTCAAGTGTGCTGGGCACGAGGGCCAAATATAATAGTGGCGCTGGAAAGAGCTCCTTGAAATATCCGAGTGTGGGATCACTCGTTTGGCAAGCCTCTCCATGGTAGGAGGAAGAATGATCAGAGTGAGGATTCAGTTGACCAGACTCTTGGCTACAGAGACTGGACTTGGTGGAAGAGAGGGCGGTGCTTAACAGACTGGAAGCATTATCTTCAGCAATCCAACCGACCAACTGTTCGCACTGGTCTGACTTTGACAGTTTTATTCTGCGCCGCCCAGCTAAGTTGGACATGAAGCTGGGTACGGTGGATAAATATTAGTTTTTTTCTGGTGCACTGGCAACAGGCATAGTTTCATTGTGCCCAGGGCCACGGCCTCTGTGTGCCCCAACAGCATCACGCCCACTTTCCCGTCCCTTAGTACTCGCCTTCTTCATATTAATGTTTTTGTCACTAGATGTGGCGCAGATTGTTTTACAGTCCGCTAAAGACACAGTTTTCAGATGCAGAACAGTATATGTCACAGAAACTTACTGAATATGGACACTATATTAGGCCCAAATTAGTTAAATTTGCCCTAAAGAAACAGTTTTCGAATGGAGTACTGTATATGTCACGGATATGTATTACACGCACACACTACAGAGACAGTAGATGAGGGCTGGCCCCTGATTATTTAAATTTACGCTAAAGAAAAATTTTTCAGATGGAGTACTGTATATGTCACGGATGTGTATTACACGCACACTCTACAGAGACAGTAGATGAGGGCTGGCCCCTGATTTTTTAAATTTACGCTAAAGAAACAGTTTTCGGATGGGGTACTGTAAATGTCACAGATGTGTATTACACACACACACACACACTACAGAGACAGTAGATGAGGGCTGGCCCCTAAATATTTAAATTTACGCTAAAAAAACAGTTTTCGGATGGCGTACTGTATATGTCACATAAAGCCACACACTTTTGAAACTAGATTAAGCCCAGATTAGCTACATTTGCCCTAAAGAAACAGTTTTCGGATGGTGTACTGTATATGTCACAGAAAACAACACACTATGGACGCTAGATTAGGCCCAGATTATTTAAATTTACACAAAAGAAAGTTTTCGGATGGCGTACTGTATATGTCACGGAAAGCCACACACTATGGACACTAGATTAGGCCCAGATTTGTTAAATTTGCCCTAAAGAAACAGTTTTTCGGATGGCGTACTGTATATGCCACAGAAAACAACACACTTTGGACACTAGATTAGGCCCAGATTAGTTAAATTTAATCTAAAGAAACAGTTTTCAGATGGAGTACTGTGTATGTCACGGATGTGTAATAAACGCACACTCTACAGAGACTACAGACAAAGGCGCGTCGGGGTAACGCCATCCCTGGCACTCAGACCCTATTATCCTTAGGTGAGTCTCTTGCATTCACATACTGTGTAGAGTATTAGTCTGTTTGTAGGACCCCAGGCTTTATTGTGATTTGGATGGCATATACTTAAGCCACCAGGTGTTCCACACCATAGGGTGTCTTTCATGAGGACTTTTGAAGTCTCTGGCTGTACTGACATTTGCTGTTTTTTATGTCATTCATTTTTGTGGGCTCACCTTTAAAATCCACTGTCATATAATGCAACTGATGGTCTGTATTATGCTGGGATGGTATTTTTCCCGTTCCCTACCCTCCTTTTTTAATGGCATTGCATACATTATTTATTATCTAACAATAAAGTATTTTTTCATAAATTGGATGTCCATGAGCTTCAGTTTTTCTAGTTTTTGACACTACAGAGACAGTAGATAAGGGCTGGCTCCTGATTATTTAAATTTACGCTAAAGAAACTGTTTTCGGATGGCGTACTGTTTATGTCACAGATGTGTATTAAACGCACACTATAGACAATAAATGTAGCGCTGATTATTTGAATTTATGTCAAAGACATATATAGCACCTGATGACGCATTCCGGGCAGCCAATAACTGTAATGCCAGCAGCCAACATGGCTACTGGCATTACAGTGATGGCAGTACTTACCTGCACGTTCGGGGAGGAGACTTGAGCATGGCGCTTGAGCACATGCGGCACTCGGCCGAGTACCGCCATGTGCCCAGCATAGCGATACTCAAGCCGAACAGGTATTTGGCCGAGCATGCTCGCTCATCACTAGTATTTTCATTTTCTTAATTCTCGGAGAACCCCTTTAAGAACACAAATCACTTGACTCTACTTACATAAAAGGGCGATGCACCTTCTATACATTCATTCTTACTGTGTATTTATAATGTCTATATGCCTGTGACTGATCACCTCTGCTCATTAAAGCAGGCCTAGATCCCATATTCAACCAAGTGTCTGATGACCAATATTTATTAATATCATGCTATCTGATACATCACAATATACTGTAGGAGACAATGAGGATTGTGTAATAACTTAAGGTAGTTATAAACAAATTATAATGGCCTACGACTATTAGCCCAGACTGCGCAACACTACAAGATCTGATGACACTACATAATTTCTGGACTGATTATTATCAATAAAAGTCACTATGAGTGCTAATTTAAGGTAATAGGCTTTTAAAAAAGCTGAGACTGATCACCCAACGAATGAGCAAAACTCTCGTTCATTGGGTGAAATTATTGTTGATGCAGACGCCTAAATAATCATTTCTGGGCAGCCAATTGGGCTGTGTGAACAGGGATCTGCTGCCCATAAGCAAATCTGAATGAGGATGAGCGATGGCAGTAGCCAGGGGCATTGCTAGGGTCTCAAAAGATCCAGGGCCCAAGCCACAATGCATATGGCCCAATTCTCTAAGTCGACCAACCGACCCCTAAGCCCCACGTAAATAACATTACCCCATCCCCAGCTGCCTTTAACATACAGTCTCATGTAAAGAACATAACCCTTCCCAAGCCGCCTTCAACACACAGTCCCATGTAAAAAACATCACCCCCTCAATATCCAGTCCCATGTAAATAACATCACTTCCTCCCCCAGTCAACTTCAACATACAGTCCCATGTAAATAAAATCACCCCCTCCCCAGCCACCTCCAACATGCAGTCCCATGTAAATCACATTACCCCTCAACATTCAGTCCCATATAAATAATATCACTTCCTTCCACAGCCGCCTTCAACATATAGTCCCATGTAAATAACATCACCCTGCCCTAGCCACCTCCAACATGCATTCCCATATAAATAACATCACTCTCTCAACTTTCAGTCCCATGTAAATAGCATAACTCCACCCACTGTCCTATGTAACTTACACTCTCCCTTCAGCCCTAACATACAGTCCCAGTTTAATAACTACAACTCCCAACATTGCTCTGCCTCTCACACTGAGTAATTTACACCTTCACTTACCTCTCGTCATGTAGCAGACCTCACCACAGCTTCTTCCCAGGACTTCTCTTCACTGCTGAGTCATCCTCTCCTGCATTGGTCACATGACAGTGACATCATCGCAGGTCCTTTTCAGCTACTGCATTTAGCACTGATCACATGACCTGTGATGTCATCACAGGTCCTTCAGCTCTTGCAGGGCATTAGATTAAATTGTATTTCTGTCCTGAGGATGGCAATACAGTTAAATCTAGCAGGCAGGCAGTACATTCATAGCCTGGGAGAAAACATCAGGGGCCAAGGCCCCGAATGTTTTAACCTAGCAACGCCCCTGGCATTATCCATCGCTCATCCACATGCAGTGGAGGTGATTGATGCATATAAATGCAGCTCTTTACCTCCACCGATGAGCAGGCAGCTATCAGGAAGGAAGGGTATCTTCATGATTATTGTCTGTTCAGTTGGCACATGTAAATGCACCTTTAGACAGGTAAAACCCAAACTTTTATATATATGACTCTATATGGGACACATATCTATCGTATATAGGGATTCCACTTTTTCAGTAATGTGTCATCTCAGGTCGTATCTTATGGTTGAAGGACAGATACACTGAGTTCTTGATATAGCCCCACAGAAATAAGTCACAGGGTATTAGATCTGGTGATCGTGGAGGCTAGCACCACATTGGTAAATTGTTTATTCTGGCATGGCAGATGCAACGTTCTTGAAGAGCATCATTCATATATCGGCGAACATCCAACTGGGAATGAGGAGGAGCACCATCCTGCTTAAAGACTGCGTTTGTCATCCTCTATCTGAGGAATAAGCCATTCCCTTAACATTTTTAGGTAGCAGTGGCCAGTGACAATATCCTCAGCAAAAAAGAAGGGACCGTAGACTGTGTCTGCTCATTGCACATAACATGTTTACTTTGGGTGAGCAAGATAAGCAATATCATGGTTTGTGGCACTTTTCTCATACACAACTCAAATTCTGTTCACTGTCTTTTCGCAAGTTTTTGGGCAGCACAGACTTTTCCCATGACATAGACAGTGGTCTCAAATTGCTTTATCCAATGTAAAAGTCTCTTGCAAAAAACGTTTTCTTGCTGTGATGTTGTCATCTTAAACTTGCCCCTTTGAGGTTTAAACTAACCTGTGAACAAATGGGCAGGTTTATGAAAATTGTCTAAAAGAAACAGACTTTGTTGCCCATAGCAACCACAACACAACTTTCATTTTTCAAGAGCAGAAATTGTTTACTTTAAATACAGGTCTTTAATTTAGCACCACCCTTTTTGTTTCTTCCTGTAATGTTTTTAGGCAAAGGTCTTTTTTTTTCAATTTATAATTTTTAATCATATGCTAAGATTAAGAAATTACTTTTTTAACTACCTAACTGTTCTGCCGGAGCTCAGCACAGCTGTGGGAAAAGTACTTTAAGTACTTTTTTTTGTTCTTTATATGTTTCTAACTAATCAAATGTAAGGGATTTATAATTCACTTACTTCATCTACAGTGGCTCCTTTCTCAAATTTCACTGAGGGTCACATGACCTGTGATGTCAGCCTTTCTCCCTGCTCTGATGATGTTTCGTGCACAAGCCTTGGGAGCAGGTCTGTGTCTGTGCACAAGACATCGCTGTGCTGTCCACGCCCCCCTGCACTGCTGCTGTCTGCCCTCCTGAATTCTTTAGGAAAGATTAATCCCTTTTGCAGCACAGTCTCAGGGCTGGAGGCTTTGCTGAGCAGCTAAAGGCATTGAAGAGACAAATGCTGTGCACAGGATCTTCCCTTCTACAAACACAGAGTTGACAGACTGGAGGAGTTCTGCAGAGCATTGCACAAGAACAGGTAGGATGAAGATCCTGTGTGCATCAGCAGTTTCTTCGTAGAGCTGGGACTTGTAGTCCTACACATACAACATGCAGCTGAGCATCCCAGCAGACATTTCACTTAGGGCAGCACTTTTATTCACTCCAGCACCAGTTCTAAATGTAAGATTACTTACTAGCCATCTTAAATTTGGACCATTTTCTATGCCTAAAACAGGCGTAGAAAATGATGAATGAGATGGCCCTTCTCCACCCACACCTTGTCCACAACCTTAGACCTGGCGTGAGCGCAGCAAAATCACAGATAGTGCACAAATAAACTTTGCACCGCCATCTGCGCCTGAAGTACGCCTAATTTAGGCATATTTCAGTATAATAAATTACCTCCTTTCTGCTCCAGTATTTTATAATGGATTATTGGAATTCTCTGGTTTGTGCAGTATTTCTAAAACAATACTGTCAAGTAATTATTTTAAATTCGCAAGTTAACTGGATCACCAAAGTTATTATTTGGATGTATCGAGAAATCTTTGCTACAGGAGATCTGACTTAGAAAGTAGAACTGACTTAGAAACCAGTCAAATCACAGCATGAAAAACATATCAGTTTAGCTATTAAGACATTCTTAGTATTCAATTGCCTTTACTATTTATTCCATGTCTCCTGTGTTTCTTTTGTTCCCTTACTATGCATCACATTATGATTTACACTTTATATCATTATAATGTGGAAACATCACATTGTATTTTTTCATGTTTATTTAGTTGAAGTATCTGCAAACTTGACACTCACAGTACATTTAATATACAGTTGCAGAAGATGTGATCAGGACTTTCAATGTCTCTTGTGTTAAAGACCAATAAAAAATGTACTGCAATTCCGAACCCGAACTTGACCCCGAACACCATTGAAGTCAAGTGGGACCTGAACTTTGGGGCACTAAAATGAAGCAAAATGTGTATAGGGAAATTACTTAAAATAACATAGAATAGAAAAAAAATAAAAATGTACAATCTTGAACTACCGTAGGATGCGGAGGTCAAAGTGGAGTAGGAGGTTGAGGAGGCGGTGTAGGTGGAAGCGGCGGTAAATCAGGAGGAGGTAGCCACTAGCCAACACAGCTTTTTTATTTATTTTTATATCTTTATTTATTTATTTTTTATAAATTTGGAAAGACCCCAAAACATTAGGAAATAGAAAAGAGAATGCAAAGAGAAAGTGCGCTAGAGTATAACAATGGCTGGGTGCGGCTGGTACACTTTTCTACTCAGCACAAGGTACGGACAAGTCCTGTGGGATCCATGTCTGGTTTGTTTTAATGAACGTGAGCTTGCCCACATTGGCTGTGGACAGGCAGCTGCGCTTGTCTGTGATCACACCGCCCTGCCGTGCTAAACACACATTCAGACAATACACTGGCCGCAGGGCAGGCCAGCACCTCCAAGGTATAAAGGGCAAGCTCAGGCCATGTGCCCAATTTGAATACCAAGAAGTTGAATGGGGCAGACCCATCAGTCAGTATGTGTAGGTGTGTGCACACGTACTGTTCCACCATGTTGCTGAAATGCTGCCTCCTGCTAAGACGTTCCACCAGCTGGTGGTGCTGGTTGTTGTAGCGTGGTGACAAAGCTTTTCCAAATTTCGGCCATGCTAACCCTCCCTTCTGAGGTCCTGGCGGTACCCCAGCTGCATTAGCAACTTCTTCCTCCTCCTCTGCCTTTGTCTTGTGCTTCCACTGAGCCCCCGCTGTCAGGTGGAAATGCCATCAGCCAGGGGAGTAGCTAAAAGTTCATGGGCCCTAGTGCAAGAGTTCAGCTTGGGCCCCCCTTCTCTCAGTGCTTGTTGGAAAGGGGCGGGGGAGCTCGTAGCCTTCCTGCTGCCTGAGGCAAACATTGAAAGGGAACCTCCTCATGCCAAATTCTTGACCTAACCCCTTCCCTCCAGATAGAGGTGTAAATTGACCAGCATGCACTTTCTAAAATGCCAGTGTCTTATGTGGCACAAGGGTCTTTGGGACCCTCAGGCTCCAAGGCCCGGTAACGACTGCAACCTCTGCACCACCTATAGCTACGCCCCTGCCATCAGCAGCACATATACCAGCGTGTGCTTGTACTCGCGCATCTTCCTATCGAGCTCCAGTGACGGAATTAGGATGGCACAGGGATTCAGAAGGCTGGCCACCCAGTAATCAGCACTGGTTAGAATGTGGGCAACTCGGCGGTCATTGAGCAAGCACTGCAGCATGTAGTAGCTCATGTGTGCCAGGCTTCCCATGGCAAGGACAAGTTGTCCTCTGTGGGAGGTGTATCGTCTGAGTCCTCTGTATCCCCTCAGCCATGCTCCAGTGATGCCCAGGAGCTGCTTTGGGTGCCACCCTGCTGTGAACACAGTTCCTCCTCCTCATCATCCTCCTCCTCCTTATCCTCCAGAACTGTGTCGTGGCTGGACAATTGTGTACCTGGCCTCTGTTGGTGCAGGAACCCACCCTCTGAGCCACTTGTGAATGACTGGCCTGATAACCGTGGAAATTATCCCTCTTCCTCCTCCTCTTCCTCATGTGCCACATCCTCTTCCTTCATCGCTCAAAGCATTTTTTTAAGGAGACATAGAAGTGAGATAGTAACGCTGAGGACGACATCATCGTCACTGGCCATGTTGGTGGAGTACTCGAAACAGCACAACACAGCACATAGGATCCGCATGGAGGCCCACTCATTGGTGGTGAAGTGGTGCTGATCCGCAGAGCAACTTACCCGTGCGTGCTGCAGCTGAAACTCCACTATTCCCTGCTGCTGCTCACACAGTCTCTCCAGCATGTGCAAGGTGGCAAGTGGACTTCCACCTTGTAGGTATGTCGCATATGAGGCAATGAACTGGAAGGCCAAAGTTACGCTGCAGGGCAGACAGGTGAGCAGCAGCAGGGTGAGAACGCTGAAAGCGCACAGAGACAGCCTGCGCATTCTGCAGTAGCTCTTACATATCGAGGTAATTTTTCAGGAACCTCTGCACCACCAAATTCAGCACATGCACCAGGCAAGGGATGTGCGTCAAACCGGCTAGGCCCAGAGCTGCTATGAGATTTTGCCCGTTATTGCACACCACCAGGCCCAGCTTGAGGCTCATTGGTACCAACCACTCATCGGTCTGTTGTTCCATGCCCATCCACAGCTCCTTTGTGGTGTGGTTTCCCCCCCCCCCAAACAGATGAGTTTCAAAACTGCCTGCTGTTGTTTCCCCCTAGCTGTGCTAAAGTCGGTGGTGAAGGAGTTACGCTGACCGGATGATGAGGTGGTAGAGGTGGAAGTGGAGTAGGAGGCAACAGGAGGCAAAGAGAAATGTCCTGCGATCCTCGGTGGCAGACGGACATGCGCCAAACTGCTATCCACCTCAGGCCCAGCCGCCACTGTATTAACCCAGTGTGCAGTTAGGGAGATATAACGTCCCTGCCCGTGCTTACTAGTCCACATATCGGTGGTTATATGGACCTTTCCACAGATATGGGACACATATCTATCGTATATAGGGATTCCACTTTTTCAGTAATGTGTCATCTCAGGTCGTATCTTATGGTTGAAGGACAGATACACTGAGTTCTTGATATAGCCCCACAGAAATAAGTCACAGGGTATTAGATCTGGTGATCGTGGAGGCTAGCACCACATTGGTAAATTGTTTATTCTGGCATGGCAGATGCAACGTTCTTGAAGAGCATCATTCATATATCGGCGAACATCCAACTGGGAATGAGGAGGAGCACCATCCTGCTTAAAGACTGCGTTTGTCATCCTCTATCTGAGGAATAAGCCATTCCCTTAACATTTTTAGGTAGCAGTGGCCAGTGACAATATCCTCAGCAAAAAAGAAGGGACCGTAGACTGTGTCTGCTCATTGCACATAACATGTTTACTTTGGGTGAGCAAGATAAGCAATATCATGGTTTGTGGCACTTTTCTCATACACAACTCAAATTCTGTTCACTGTCTTTTCGCAAGTTTTTGGGCAGCACAGACTTTTCCCATGACATAGACAGTGGTCTCAAATTGCTTTATCCAATGTAAAAGTCTCTTGCAAAAAACGTTTTCTTGCTGTGATGTTGTCATCTTAAACTTGCCCCTTTGAGGTTTAAACTAACCTGTGAACAAATGGGCAGGTTTATGAAAATTGTCTAAAAGAAACAGACTTTGTTGCCCATAGCAACCACAACACAACTTTCATTTTTCAAGAGCAGAAATTGTTTACTTTAAATACAGGTCTTTAATTTAGCACCACCCTTTTTGTTTCTTCCTGTAATGTTTTTAGGCAAAGGTCTTTTTTTTTCAATTTATAATTTTTAATCATATGCTAAGATTAAGAAATTACTTTTTTAACTACCTAACTGTTCTGCCGGAGCTCAGCACAGCTGTGGGAAAAGTACTTTAAGTACTTTTTTTTGTTCTTTATATGTTTCTAACTAATCAAATGTAAGGGATTTATAATTCACTTACTTCATCTACAGTGGCTCCTTTCTCAAATTTCACTGAGGGTCACATGACCTGTGATGTCAGCCTTTCTCCCTGCTCTGATGATGTTTCGTGCACAAGCCTTGGGAGCAGGTCTGTGTCTGTGCACAAGACATCGCTGTGCTGTCCACGCCCCCCTGCACTGCTGCTGTCTGCCCTCCTGAATTCTTTAGGAAAGATTAATCCCTTTTGCAGCACAGTCTCAGGGCTGGAGGCTTTGCTGAGCAGCTAAAGGCATTGAAGAGACAAATGCTGTGCACAGGATCTTCCCTTCTACAAACACAGAGTTGACAGACTGGAGGAGTTCTGCAGAGGTAGGATGAAGATCCTGTGTGCATCAGCAGTTTCTTCGTAGAGCTGGGACTTGTAGTCCTACACATACAACATGCAGCTGAGCATCCCAGCAGACATTTCACTTAGGGCAGCACTTTTATTCACTCCAGCACCAGTTCTAAATGTAAGATTACTTACTAGCCATCTTAAATTTGGACCATTTTCTATGCCTAAAACAGGCGTAGAAAATGATGAATGAGATGGCCCTTCTCCACCCACACCTTGTCCACAACCTTAGACCTGGCGTGAGCGCAGCAAAATCACAGATAGTGCACAAATAAACTTTGCACCGCCATCTGCGCCTGAAGTACGCCTAATTTAGGCATATTTCAGTATAATAAATTACCTCCTTTCTGCTCCAGTATTTTATAATGGATTATTGGAATTCTCTGGTTTGTGCAGTATTTCTAAAACAATACTGTCAAGTAATTATTTTAAATTCGCAAGTTAACTGGATCACCAAAGTTATTATTTGGATGTATCGAGAAATCTTTGCTACAGGAGATCTGACTTAGAAAGTAGAACTGACTTGGAAACCAGTCAAATCACAGCATGAAAAACATATCAGTTTAGCTATTAAGACATTCTTAGTATTCAATTGCCTTTACTATTTATTCCATGTCTCCTGTGTTTCTTTTGTTCCCTTACTATGCATCACATTATGATTTACACTTTATATCATTATAATGTGGAAACATCACATTGTATTTTTTCATGTTTATTTAGTTGAAGTATCTGCAAACTTGACACTCACAGTACATTTAATATACAGTTGCAGAAGATGTGATCAGGACTTTCAATGTCTCTTGTGTTAAAGACCAATAAAAAATGTACTGCAATTCCGAACCCGAACTTGACCCCGAACACCATTGAAGTCAAGTGGGACCTGAACTTTGGGGCACTAAAATGAAGCAAAATGTGTATAGGGAAATTACTTAAAATAACATAGAATAGAAAAAAAATAAAAATGTACAATCTTGAACTACCGTAGGATGCGGAGGTCAAAGTGGAGTAGGAGGTTGAGGAGGCGGTGTAGGTGGAAGCGGCGGTAAATCAGGAGGAGGTAGCCACTAGCCAACACAGCTTTTTTATTTATTTTTATATCTTTATTTATTTATTTTTTATAAATTTGGAAAGACCCCAAAACATTAGGAAATAGAAAAGAGAATGCAAAGAGAAAGTGCGCTAGAGTATAACAATGGCTGGGTGCGGCTGGTACACTTTTCTACTCAGCACAAGGTACGGACAAGTCCTGTGGGATCCATGTCTGGTTTGTTTTAATGAACGTGAGCTTGCCCACATTGGCTGTGGACAGGCAGCTGCGCTTGTCTGTGATCACACCGCCCTGCCGTGCTAAACACACATTCAGACAATACACTGGCCGCAGGGCAGGCCAGCACCTCCAAGGTATAAAGGGCAAGCTCAGGCCATGTGCCCAATTTGAATACCAAGAAGTTGAATGGGGCAGACCCATCAGTCAGTATGTGTAGGTGTGTGCACACGTACTGTTCCACCATGTTGCTGAAATGCTGCCTCCTGCTAAGACGTTCCACCAGCTGGTGGTGCTGGTTGTTGTAGCGTGGTGACAAAGCTTTTCCACATTTCGGCCATGCTAACCCTCCCTTCTGAGGTCCTGGCGGTACCCCAGCTGCATTAGCAACTTCTTCCTCCTCCTCTGCCTTTGTCTTGTGCTTCCACTGAGCCCCCGCTGTCAGGTGGAAATGCCATCAGCCAGGGGAGTAGCTAAAAGTTCATGGGCCCTAGTGCAAGAGTTCAGCTTGGGCCCCCCTTCTCTCAGTGCTTGTTGGAAAGGGGCGGGGGAGCTCGTAGCCTTCCTGCTGCCTGAGGCAAACATTGAAAGGGAACCTCCTCATGCCAAATTCTTGACCTAACCCCTTCCCTCCAGATAGAGGTGTAAATTGACCAGCATGCACTTTCTAAAATGCCAGTGTCTTATGTGGCACAAGGGTCTTTGGGACCCTCAGGCTCCAAGGCCCGGTAACCACTGCTACCTCTGCACCACCTATAGCTACGCCCCTGCCATCAGCAGCACATATACCAGCGTGTG
The DNA here is from genome assembly GCF_014858855.1 of Bufo gargarizans. Lineage (NCBI taxonomy): Eukaryota > Metazoa > Chordata > Amphibia > Anura > Bufonidae > Bufo > Bufo gargarizans. The sequence continues at coordinate 521,714,338 of NC_058082.1, read as the reverse complement.
CTTGTACTCGCGCATCTTCCTATCGAGCTCCAGTGACGGAATTAGGATGGCACAGGGATTCAGAAGGCTGGCCACCCAGTAATCAGCACTGGTTAGAATGTGGGCAACTCGGCGGTCATTGAGCAAGCACTGCAGCATGTAGTAGCTCATGTGTGCCAGGCTTCCCATGGCAAGGACAAGTTGTCCTCTGTGGGAGGTGTATCGTCTGAGTCCTCTGTATCCCCTCAGCCATGCTCCAGTGATGCCCAGGAGCTGCTTTGGGTGCCACCCTGCTGTGAACACAGTTCCTCCTCCTCATCATCCTCCTCCTCCTTATCCTCCAGAACTGTGTCGTGGCTGGACAATTGTGTACCTGGCCTCTGTTGGTGCAGGAACCCACCCTCTGAGCCACTTGTGAATGACTGGCCTGATAACCGTGGAAATTATCCCTCTTCCTCCTCCTCTTCCTCATGTGCCACATCCTCTTCCTTCATCGCTCAAAGCATTTTTTTAAGGAGACATAGAAGTGAGATAGTAACGCTGAGGACGACATCATCGTCACTGGCCATGTTGGTGGAGTACTCGAAACAGCACAACACAGCACATAGGATCCGCATGGAGGCCCACTCATTGGTGGTGAAGTGGTGCTGATCCGCAGAGCAACTTACCCGTGCGTGCTGCAGCTGAAACTCCACTATTCCCTGCTGCTGCTCACACAGTCTCTCCAGCATGTGCAAGGTGGCAAGTGGACTTCCACCTTGTAGGTATGTCGCATATGAGGCAATGAACTGGAAGGCCAAAGTTACGCTGCAGGGCAGACAGGTGAGCAGCAGCAGGGTGAGAACGCTGAAAGCGCACAGAGACAGCCTGCGCATTCTGCAGTAGCTCTTACATATCGAGGTAATTTTTCAGGAACCTCTGCACCACCAAATTCAGCACATGCACCAGGCAAGGGATGTGCGTCAAACCGGCTAGGCCCAGAGCTGCTATGAGATTTTGCCCGTTATTGCACACCACCAGGCCCAGCTTGAGGCTCATTGGTACCAACCACTCATCGGTCTGTTGTTCCATGCCCATCCACAGCTCCTTTGTGGTGTGGTTTCCCCCCCCCCCCCCAAACAGATGAGTTTCAAAACTGCCTGCTGTTGTTTCCCCCTAGCTGTGCTAAAGTCGGTGGTGAAGGAGTTACGCTGACCGGATGATGAGGTGGTAGAGGTGGAAGTGGAGTAGGAGGCAACAGGAGGCAAAGAGAAATGTCCTGCGATCCTCGGTGGCAGACGGACATGCGCCAAACTGCTATCCACCTCAGGCCCAGCCGCCACTGTATTAACCCAGTGTGCAGTTAGGGAGATATAACGTCCCTGCCCGTGCTTACTAGTCCACATATCGGTGGTTATATGGACCTTTCCACAGATTGGCGTTGCGCAGTGCACACCTAATTTTGTCCGCCACTTGGTTGTGCAGGGCAAGGATGGCTCGTCTGGAAAAGTAGTGGCGTCTGGGAACCATGTACTGTGGGACAGCCACTTCCATAAGGTTTTTAAAAGTCTCCATCTGCACCAGACAGAATGACAGCATTTCAAAGTCAGAAATTTTGAAATGCTGGCATTCAGGACCAGGGATCGCAGATGGGTTGGGGGGTACTTCCTCTTTCTCTCCAGTGTTTGGGAGATGGACAGCTGAATGCTGTGGAAATGCTTGGTGATGGTGACGGAGGTGGTGGCATTGCTGCCACATCCTCTGTTTGCTGGGTTGCAGGTGCCACTGTCACTACAGAGCAGTGGCGGATCCAGAGCCTGGTCTCAGGAGGGGCACTTCTGCATCCATCATACAGTGGGCACACGTTCGTTGCCCGTATATTGTGGACCCGCTGCTATTGCCACAATACAGCCACGCCCATGTGCATGAGGCCTTACACATGGTAAGCTTAGATATGTGGTTCAGCAGGCAGTATTACACATAATAAGCTAAGATACAGTAGTTCAGCTGGCAGTATCATACACAGCCTTTGGCTGCTTTCAGTAATATTTTTCTTTTAATCTACCACTGCATTTCCAGTAACAGCTTTCCCAGCACACGATGACATCACACAGATATGCTATTTTGACCTTCTCATCATGGCCGATCTTTGCAGACAGGTTTAGATTGGCAGAAAGTAGCCGCTAAGCCTGCCGGTCTATCAACAACCTACAACATGACGTAATTTTCTGCTGCTGCTGTTGAGATGCCGGTCATAACGTCCGTGGGCGGGGCGTTGTGGAATGGGTGGAGGTCAGGGGCGTTGCTAGGGTCGAAAAAGATCCGGGCCCAAGCCCCAATGAATATGGTCCAATTCTCTTAGTCCCCCCCCCACACCGCATTTTGCTGTACTTGCTATACAGCCCAACATGCCTTTTACATCCAGTCACGTCTCTTTGATGTAGATGTTCTCTTTCCTCATTTTCTCCTTTAAGACCTTCAGACCAGACTATTTTTCAGCCATTTTTCGTCTCTGCAGTTTGACAAAAAAAATCTTAGTTTACTACTTTTCCATCATCCTCCCATCTTATGGGCAAATTATCCTACTACCCCCAATACTGTGCCGCTGTGTTCCCCAATAATTTACTGTAGAAACCGATAAACCATCTGATAATACTAGTACCACACAGAGTCCCCCATATAAAATACCCCTTCTTTGTGGCCCTAGTAAAAGCCCCCATAGTGTTCCTCTACCACGTTTCCCATATAAAATGCCCCTTCTTTGCGGCCTCAGTAGATGCCCCCATAGTGCCCCCCCAATAATGTGCCAGTAATAAGTGCCCCCATAGTGCCCCCCAATAATGGCCAGTAATAAGTGTCCCCATAGTGCCCCCCAATAATGTGCCAGTAAAAAGTGCCTCCATAGTGCCCCCCAATAATGTGCCAGTAAAAAGTGCCCCCATAGATGCCCCCCAATAAAGTGTCGGTAAGAAATTACTCCATATTCCCCAATAATGTGCCAGTAAGAGGTGCCCCATAGATGCAACTCAATAATGTGCCAGTAACAAGTGCCTCTTAATGCCCCCCAATCATGTGCCAGTAACAAATGCCTCTCCATTCCCCCCCAATCATGTGACAATAACAAGTGCCTCTCCATGCCCCCCCCCCCAATAATCATGTGCCACAAGTATTGTCCCGTATAAAAAGAAAAAAATGTATACTTATTTTCATGGCAGCAATGCTATGCAGGCCTCTTCCGGTCTGTGTCGCCGCCGTCATCGCGCCACCTGCACCGGCCTCTGATCAGAGGAACAAGTAAGGGAGATGCCTCTCCCTCCCCTGCCCCGCCACAGCACTTCCATCTGTATCGCTGTCCTGAGGACGCCGATTTAGATGGCTAGGGAGGCTCATCTTTCCCGGTCCGCTCTCCGCCCTGACTCTCACTATATTCTCGGGGGGGGGGGGGGGGGGGGGGGGCAATTGACCTGTTGCTCCCCCTGGATCCGCCAGTGCTCCAGAGGGGGAGGAAGAGGCTAAGACTGCAGCAGAAGAGGGAACAGGAGGAGCCTGAGATCTTTTGTGGTTTTGAGGTGTTTACTCCACTGCAGCTCGTGCTTTGCATTTAGATGCCTGTTCATATATGCCTCGCTTCAGGCTCTGATTGCACAGCGTGCAAACCGCTCGTGTCTTGTCGTCAGCACATTATCTGAAGAACTGCCACGCCAGGGAACTCCTTGGAGCTGACTTTGGTGTGCTCCTTCCCTCTGATTTTGCACACTGCTCCCTCTTTTGCTGTGCGGCTGGCGCTGTGTGACCACCACCTCTTCCTCCGAACTGCACACGTTACTCGCATGACCTTGATTCCATATGGGGTCTAGGACCTCATCATCTTCCACATCATCTTCCACCCACTCTTCACCCCTGCCCTCCTTGCTGGTCTGAACACTGTAGAAAGCTGCAGCAGTTGGCACCTGTGTTTCGTCATCATCCCGTGCTGCGGTGGTCCTCCCATGTCCACATCCTGAAACATAAGTGGTTAGGCATCGATGCACTCAATCTCTTCCACTTCTTGGGCAAGGTTAGTTGGAAACCCCGCCAGTAGAGTCATCAAAAAGCATAAGAGACTGCTTCATGACTTGGGGATCAGACTGCTTGGCTGATTTGCAAGGGGGTGAGGTGAAAGACAGATGCCCATGGGCTGCAGGTGCCAACTCTGCAGTTTGAGCAGGGGACTGGGTGGGAGACAATGTGAAGGAACTGGAGGCACTGTCAGCAACCCAATCTACTACCGCCTCTACTTGTTCTGGCCTCATCATTCGTATACTGGTATTCGGGCCTACAAAACGACGCTGAACGTCCTGTCACCTACGTGCACCTGAATAAGGTGTTTCATTTGGGCATGTAGCAGGCACAGATCAACAACGTTCTCTCTCTGCGACAGGAGCCCCAACAGCAGCAGCACAATCAGGGCCACGTCCCTTATTTGATGCTCTCCTCATTCTTTGAGGTCACCCTCTGAACTGACAGACGGATTAACTATATAAATTTCCCTGTCACCAATGCAGTGCAGGTGTACCTCACACAAAAAAATGGGTATATTTCACCCACCGAACTAACAGACAAATTAACTATATCAATTTCACTGTCACGTATGCAATGCAGGTGTACCTCAGACAGGTCACCCACAGAATTAACAGCCATATTAACTATTATATTTCTGTGTCAGAGGTGCAAAGATGGTGAATTGCACCCAAAAAAGATCGCTATAGGTTACCCACACAATTAACAGACAGATTTAGTATTATTGAAAAAAGTTTAAGACATCCGCTTACCTCTGTAACCCTCAGGGTAGGTGCACCAAACAAAATTTGAGATCACCCCTCAAAAAGTAGTTGAATTATGGATTAAATATGAATGGGCACTCGTATAAGGAGGTATAGGACACACTTTAATATTAAAAATAATTAATAATAAAAATAAAGTTCATACATAAAAATGTTCTATTAAATAACACACAGTCCTGACTTGAAACTGAAGCTGGCGGTCCAAATGCCCAAGTAGTAATAACTGATGGTTAATCCTAATTGCAGGAAAAAAGGGGTTATTGGGACGGCAAGCTTCTGCCAAGTCAGGCAAAATTGTTGTACAACAAATACGTATATAAAATGCTTAACACATTTGGCTAAACATAGTAAAAATACACTAAATTTGGTCCTATATATGGGAATGCACGGTAGGTGCTCGTTGGACACTGGGTACTTGTCTCAATAGGTTTTAGCCTGTATCTAGAGATGATGTTTCACATATGTAGCAGTCTCTATAGAAAAGATAGGCTTCCTTTTATATTTCGACTGTTGCTATAATTGTATCAGAGTTCAGTCTTTGGATGCGGTTGATGTCTTTCCTCCTGGTATTTAAATGTGGTGACTTTGCGAGATTTGACCCACTATGTGGGCTTACCTTTATCTGCGTGCCTCTGCTCGTTCGGTGGGTTTGCGGTCCACAATGTATGCCAGCGTCCCGGCTCTGGAATTCACCGCGTCCCACGTGTCTCTCAGCTGGCTTGCAGGGTTTGATTCAATAGGAGGATTGCGTATCCGACGCAAGTTGATGACGTCTTAGGGTTACTGTTCTTACGGAGTAAGACCGTTCTTTTTTCTTTATAGTGCACTATTTGTTTGTAGATAATCCTTAATCCAGGGTATTCCGCCAGACGCGTTTCGGGGAGACGCTGTCCCCTTCCTCAGTGGCATACCCCAAATCTTTCAACAGTCTCAATTTATACTGACTTTGGATCTGTCTCAAAAGCCGATCTGGATTTCAATTATATCTCAAAAAGCCCGGTCTGGATCTGTTTTTTTTGTTCCATGTTTTATTTGCGTTTTTACTGCGGTTCTTTTCGCTAGGTTGCTTTTTTTCTCTTTCTTGATCTTTCTTATATATTTAAATAGTAGGCTATTAAACATTATTTCAACATAATTTCTCATAAGTTTTTCTATTTCCCCATGTATAGGTTTTCTTTTCTTCACATATCATTAAAAATCAATTAACACTTCTAAAAAGGTTATATAAAAGAATTCAATTAAAATGAATAAATAGATGCGAATTTACAGCTTTAATGTTCCCTCTTTGTCAACAGGTGTTCACAGATTCATTTATAAGAAAAAACGCATGTGCGGTTTTGTTGCGTTTTTTTGGAAGTTGTCTGCGTTTTAATTCCTATACTATTCTTGGGGTTCCCAGATTGTTCAAATTCATAAAGGGCCAGTTCAAATGTTTCATATATAAATTTTCCTAAACATATTTCATCCTCTCTCTTAGATATAGATATAGAAGGGAAAGGGGTGGCCTATGTGGGGTGGAGGGAGAGTTGCAGTGCTGGAAAACAGCCAAACTTGCAACTCTCCATCGACACCCACACAGACCACCCATGTCTATATGAAGCCGAATATTTCTAATTCGGCATTTAAGCCTCTTGGTAACATGCTACCGAATTCATAAATTTTTCTCGATTCTGCCCGCGATAATCTTTCAATTTGGTTGCCTCCCCGCCAATGCTTCTCAACCTTCTCCAGTGCCGTAAAGGAGAGACCCCTAGGGTCTTGATTGTGTGCATCCTTGAAGTGTCTGGACAGCGAGTGTTTGTCATAACCTTTACTGATATTATTCAGGTGTTCTGCTATCCTGACCCTCAAGGTGCGTTTGGTTCTCCCTATGTATTGTCTATGACAAGGGCACTGGACCAGATATATAACATTATTGGAATTACAGGTGAGAAAATGTTTAATTGTCATTGAGTGGGAGTTCTGTGTAGAGACAACTGATGTGGTTTTTCTCGGGAATTTGGTTTTTCTACATCCCAAGCATTTTCCACATCTGAAGAAGCCTTTAGGTTGAAGCCAGTTGGTAATTGTACTTTTTTTACGTCTAACTTTCACTGAAGGGGCTACTTGGATCCCTAAATTTGGGGCCCTTGAGTAAATTATTTTTGGTGTTAAAGGCAAAAGCATCCCTATTGTTTTGTCATTATATAAATGATGCCAATGTGACTTTATAATGTGTTCAACCTGTCTTGCCTGAATATTGTATGGCAGAATAATCCGAAAACTTGGGTCTTCTTCCTGTTTTGTTTTTTGTACTGGCTGAAAAAAGGTGTTTCTATCCAAATTCTTTACTTTCTCGAGGGCATCATCTATAATGGGTTCTGGGTATTCTTTTTCTTTGAATTGGTCCCTCATAATATTTGCTTCCTCCACAAATGTACCATCTTCCGTGCAAGCCAGCCGAGAGACACGTGGGACGCAGTGAATTCCAGAGCCGGGACGCCGGCATACATTGTGGACCGCAAACCCACCGAACGAGCAGAGGCACGCAGATAAAGGTAAGCCCACATAGTGGGTCAAATCTCGCAAAGTTACCACATTTAAATACCAGGAGGAAAGACATCAACCGCATCCAAAGACTGAACTCTGATACAATTATAGCAACAGTCGAAATATAAAAGGAAGCCTATCTTTTCTATAGAGACTGCTACATATGTGAAACATCATCTCTAGATACAGGCTAAAACCTATTGAGACAAGTACCCAGTGTCCAACGAGCACCTACCGTGCATTCCCATATATAGGACCAAATTTAGTGTATTTTTACTATGTTTAGCCAAATGTGTTAAGCATTTTATATACGTATTTGTTGTACAACAATTTTGCCTGACTTGGCAGAAGCTTGCCGTCCCAATAACCCCTTTTTTCCTGCAATTAGGATTAACCATCAGTTATTACTACTTGGGCATTTGGACCGCCAGCTTCAGTTTCAAGTCAGGACTGTGTGTTATTTAATAGAACATTTTTATGTATGAACTTTATTTTTATTATTAATTATTTTTAATATTAAAGTGTGTCCTATACCTCCTTATATGAGTGCCCATTCATATTTAATCCAAGATTTAGTATTATATTTCTGTGACATGGGTGCAAAGCTGGTGTATTGCACCCACAAAAAATCTTTATACTATAGGTCACCCACAAAACAAATAGCCAGATTCCTAACTCTCTCCCTCAGTTCAGCTGCCTGCTTCCTGTCCCTGCAATACTTAGAGCTGATGAGCGGTGCTACATGTGATCCAGTTTTCATAGATGCTGGGTCACATGATGCACCGGCCAATCACAGCCATTACATTAGTAGGCATGGTTGTGATGGTTTCTAAGTGCCTATAGCTTAAAAGATTGTTGATTGGCTGCCATGCAGTCTTTCAACAGGCTTTATTAAATTCCCGAACACCGAACTCGAACCCAAACTTTTCTGGCAAAGTTCGGGTTTGGGTACCCGAACTCGCAAAGTTTGGTACGGACCCGAACTTTACAGTTCGGGTTCGCTCAACACTACTGATGACCTATGCTCTTGATGGGTAATCAGTATTAGATGGGTGGGGGTCTGACAACCGCAACCCGCACACATCAGCTATTTGAGAAGGCAGCGGCACTCGCAGTAGATCCACAGCCTTTTTGCAGCTTTCTTAGGCATGTGATGTCATATTCATCTGTCACATTGCCAAGGTGCAGCTTAGCCCCATTGCATACAAATAACACACTGTATAATGCTTCCCTGCCACTACTTGGTCTAGTTGGTCTCTGGGAAAGTAGGTTATACTCCTTGTCTTCCTGGACATAGTCTGTGAACATTTTCTTAACATTAGACTATATACATTGATAAATATCAAGCAAAGACATCCAACAGCAAGGATTGTATGCCTACAGTATATGATTTCCACTTAAATATGATTATGAGAAGTAAAATAAAATCCTGGTAAATCAGATTTTTATTATGCTTCATGTGGACAACGAAAAAAAAAAAAATATATAACTTTTTTTTAAATGTCATGCATGTCAATGTCACAGTGTTCTAGAGAAGCACATTCAGGCTGCTTCCTCAAACTGAAGAATCATCTGTGACTTTCTGGAAACTGTCCTGAGGCTGTGACTTTGTTACATGTATTGACATTTCATTATGTAGAGTGGCAAAGATCATCTCTTCTTGATGCAAACTTGCTAAAGTTGTTAAGATGTCTATGATCACGTAAAAGGTCAAATTAGGTAACCGTGATGCAGCAATATTTAATGCCTATAAGTAATGTCAGCTAATACCAGATTGTTTATGGATTACGTTTCCAAAGGTCAGATGAAGAAATAGTCTTGAAACACAGAGAAGCAGCTTGGTACTAATAAATACTGGCTTATATGAAGTGCACCAACAGATGTAGTCTACTCTTGGCATATTGATGTATTAAGCAAGTCAAATGTTATTTGTAAATTGTGTAATGGAAGTGTAGATGATCTATGCAAGACATTGTTTCTGCCTTTCAGTTGTGGTATGTATATGTATAGTAATAGCTTACTAAAACTTTGTAGAATACAAGTAAACTTAAAAAAGTATACAACAAATTCAGCCTTAGTGTTGATCAGGGGGTCTTAGAATTACAATGATAACATTTATATCTGTCATACCAGTCAAGAAATAAGGAGCAAAGATAAACAACGATCTTAAAAAATATATATTTTATGCTAAAAGGATAACAAGTAAGGTTACTGTGTAGGCTGAAAAGAAGCAAAAACTTCCAACAAAAGTAATGTGTCTCAGGCTTGGGAAGTGACATACATGTAAGAGTGGTGAGCCAACGGCTTCTCATAGGAGGAGCATTTGGGGCGGCACCCTAGGCTAATGTCCAATCGCTGTCCAAAATTAATGCGCCATGCAAACCACCCAAAATGAGAGAACTTACTGAGGTGGAGACCAGGAAAGAGGAAGTAGTCAAGAGGATGAGTCGAGTAGTTCCACCAATTAAAATGTGGTTAACTTTCCCACGTTAACCCAGTCAGAGCAGAACATAGATCAACCATTAGAAGCAAGGTGTGGATGGCTTGATTGGTGCGGTTGTGGGAGGACTTCTCCTGAGTCCCCCACCTGAGACAGTCAACTGTCACTGAAGTAAGTTCCAACTCCTGCACCTGCACTTTTTCTGCAGGAGTCATGGTGCTGTGCTGCTTGGGTTGGCTGGAGGTAGTGTAGCAGGGTGAATTATGGCTAGAACTCCTAGAGAGCTGCCTAGGCTGCTGCATGCAGTTCTCAGTCAGTCTGGGACTGCCTGTTTGGATGACTCTATAGGGAGGCTCTGTGAGACAGCAAGACTGGAGAGTTATCACTCTATTTTCTATGGTGTTCCATAGGCTATAGTTAGAATACGGTTGTGACTTGGCTTATGAAAAAATTACTATGAGGTGGAACACAGAAGGGAAATAGTCAAGGGAAATGGAGGGAGACGCCTGAGTTGGGTAAACAGCCCAGGCCTATGATACACTTAATCCTCCCCTGTCGTGAGCCAAATAAGAAATATTACCAGCCAGGACAGGAGCACCTCTATGCCCTTTCCATTATTCTTGGACAAAATTCTCAGCCCTTTGTTTGCTATCAATGTAGTTTCTCTGGAGATGGGAGTCCTGCTTTGGACTACCCAGCAGTAAATGGCAAGGGACCAGCCAGGGCTGTTCCCCTCTTTCCATGAGCCCTCTTTGGTATACAGTGCACACAGTATATTGGGGTTTATGCAACAAGGGTGATGTTGCAGATCATGAAGAGTTCTGCAATGTTGCAAATTGATTTATACTGGATTAGTTTACTTTCAAAATCAAATACAGGATGACTTGTTCTCATGTCAGTTTTCATTCAGCTTACTTTGCATCATTATAAATATTATATTTAAGGAAAAAAAAATAACAAACTGGAAGAGATTTATGAATAGTATTGTAGGATGGCATTAATAAGCAATCCAAAATGACACACATGATCAAAATGGCTAATATTGTCTAATAAAAGAACCTGGTACTTTTATGTACCACCGAGTCTCTTTCTAACCACTTGTCCAGGGCCGGTTTTAGACAAAATGTGGCCATGGGCAAAATCAAAAGTAGGGCCTCAAATCTTGCAATAATGGGCTAATAACACAGTTGATTCTGTAAATGAAAACAAATATGTGAATAAGTGTGTTTATTTAACACATTGCCAACCTAGGATGAGAATCTTAACTGGCCAGTACTTAACGCACTAGGACGAGCATTCTCGTCCTAGGGTTAACCGGCTGCCCCACACACGCTGCTGCGATCAGCAGCAGGGGCCCAGCTGAAATCTGGGCCACTTCTGTATCTGCCAACATCGATAAAAACACAGATGCCGGCGGATTAACCCCCTGTATGCCGCGGTCACGCGTACAGGGGGTTTGCAGCAGCTTGTACATCCTCATTGGTGCTGCTGTGACAAGGACCCAATAGTTGAACAGGCATCGGGACTGCCAGCTACGGAAGTCCATGAGATACAGCCCCAGGGCTGGGTCTCCTAGGCAACTGTTAGCATCTTACAGTGTTAGAGACTGACAGTTCAATACAGCACAATACTGTATTGAAACAGGGATCAGACCCTGAAATGTAGAAGTCCCATAGTGGGACAAAAAATAAAGTTAAAAAAGAATTAAAAAAAATAAAGTTTTATAAAAAAATTAAAGGTTTAAAGTAAAAAAAAGCAAAAGTGAAAAAAGAAAAGTAGACATATTAGGTATCGCCCTGTCCATATTGACCGGCTCTGTAAAAATATCACATAAAATAACCCCTTAGCTGAACACTGTAAAAAACTAAAATAAAAACTGTGCTAAAAAAAAACTATTTTTTTGTCCCCTGACATCACTAAAAGTGCAACGCCAAGCGATCAAAAAGGTGTATGCCCTCCAAAATAGTACCAATCTAACCATCACCTCATCTCGCAAAAAGATTGCCCCTACCTAAGACAATCACCCAAAAAATGTAAAAAAAAAATATGGCTCTTGGACTATGGAGACACTAAAACATGATTTTTTTTTTCAAAAATGTTTTATTGTGTTAAATGCAAAAATAAAAAAATAGACATATTAGGTATTGCGGCATCCGTAACAACCTGCTCTATAAAAAATACCACATGACCTAACCCCCCAGGTGAACACTGTAAAAAAAAAAAAAAAAAAGGCGTAAAGAAAGCCATTTTTTGTCACCTTACATCATAAAAAGTGTAATAGCAAGCAATCAAAAAGTCATACGCACCTTAAAATAGTGCCAATTAAACCATGATCTCATCCCGCAAAAAATGAGACCCTACCTAAGACAATAGGTAAAAAAATTAAAAAAGATGGCTCTCACAATATAGAGACACTAAAACATCATATTTGCTGTTTAAAAAATGTTGTTATTGTGTAAAACTTAAATTAAAGAAAGTATACATGTTACATATTTTTTCACGTCCGAAAGAACCTGATGTATAAAAATATCACATGACCTACTGTAACCCCTCAGGTGAATACTGTAAAAAAAAAAAAAAAGTGTGTCAAAAAAGCTATTTTTTGTCACCTTACAGTACAAAAAGTGTAATAGCAAGCGATCAAAAAAGTCATATGCATACTAAAATTGTACCTATCAAACCATCATCTCATACGGAAAAAAATGAGCCCCGACATAGGACAGTCACCCAAAAAATAAAAATAAACTATGGCTTTCAGAATATGGAAACATGCATAAAATGCTTTATTATGTAAAACTGAAACAAACAACCAAATATTTGGAATTGTCACGTCTGTAACAACCTGTTCCATAAAAATACCACATGATCTAACCTGTTAGATGAACATTGTAAATAACAGAAAATAAAAACGGTGCCAAAACAGCTATTTTTTGTTACTTTGTCTCACAAAAAGTGTAATATAGAGCAACCAAGACTCATATGTACCCTAAAATATTACCAATAAAACTGACAACGTATCCAGTAGTTTCCAAATTGGATTCTTTTTTTGGAGTTTATACTCTAGGGGTGCATCAGGGAGTCTTCAAATGTGACATGGCAGCTTAAAATTATTCCAGTGAAATCTGCCTTACATATGGTGTTCCTTTCCTTCTGCACTCTGCCGTGTGCCCGTACAACAGTTTACAACTATATATGGGGTGTTTCTGGAAACTACAGAATCAGGGCAATAAATATTGAGTTTTGTTTGGCTGATAAATCTGCCAAAACAGTGAAATTCTGAAATTTCATCTCCATTTTCCATTAATTCTTGTGGAATACCTAAAGGGTTAACAAAGTTTGTAAAATCAGTATTGAATACCTTGAGGGGTGTAGTTTCTAAAATGAGGTCATTTGGGTGGTTTTTATTATGTATGCCTCACAATGTAACTTCAGATCTGAACTGGTCCTTAAAAAGTGGGTTTTGGAAATTGTCTTCTAAACTAAACACAGAAGGGAAATAGTCAAGGGAAATGGAGGGAGACGCCTGAGTTGGGTAAACAGCCCAGGCCTATGATACACTTAATCCTCCCCTGTCGTGAGCCAAATAAGAAATATTACCAGCCAGGACAGGAGCACCTCTATGCCCTTTCCATTATTCTTGGACAAAATTCTCAGCCCTTTGTTTGCTATCAATGTAGTTTCTCTGGAGATGGGAGTCCTGCTTTGGACTACCCAGCAGTAAATGGCAAGGGACCAGCCAGGGCTGTTCCCCTCTTTCCATGAGCCCTCTTTGGTATACAGTGCACACAGTATATTGGGGATTATGCAACAAGGGTGATGTTGCAGATCATGAAGAGTTCTGCAATGTTGCAAATTGATTTATACTGGATTAGTTTACTTTCAAAATCAAATACAGGATGACTTGTTCTCATGTCAGTTTTCATTCAGCTTACTTTGCATCATTATAAATATTATATTTAAGGAAAAAAAAATAACAAACTGGAAGAGATTTATGAATAGTATTGTAGGATGGCATTAATAAGCAATCCAAAATGACACACATGATCAAAATGGCTAATATTGTCTAATAAAAGAACCTGGTACTTTTATGTACCACCGAGTCTCTTTCTAACCACTTGTCCAGGGCCGGTTTTAGACAAAATGTGGCCATGGGCAAAATCAAAAGTAGGGCCTCAAATCTTGCAATAATGGGCTAATAACACAGTTGATTCTGTAAATGAAAACAAATATGTGAATAAGTGTGTTTATTTAACACATTGCCAACCTAGGATGAGAATCTTAACTGGCCAGTACTTAACGCACTAGGACGAGCATTCTCGTCCTAGGGTTAACCGGCTGCCCCACACACGCTGCTGCGATCAGCAGCAGGGGCCCAGCTGAAATCTGGGCCACTTCTGTATCTGCCAACATCGATAAAAACACAGATGCCGGCGGATTAACCCCCTGTATGCCGCGGTCACGCGTACAGGGGGTTTGCAGCAGCTTGTACATCCTCATTGGTGCTGCTGTGACAAGGACCCAATAGTTGAACAGGCATCGGGACTGCCAGCTACGGAAGTCCATGAGATACAGCCCCAGGGCTGGGTCTCCTAGGCAACTGTTAGCATCTTACAGTGTTAGAGACTGACAGTTCAATACAGCACAATACTGTATTGAAACAGGGATCAGACCCTGAAATGTAGAAGTCCCATAGTGGGACAAAAAATAAAGTTAAAAAAGAATTAAAAAAAATAAAGTTTTACAAAAAAATTAAAGGTTTAAAGTAAAAAAAAGCAAAAGTGAAAAAAGAAAAGTAGACATATTAGGTATCGCCCTGTCCATATTGACCGGCTCTGTAAAAATATCACATAAAATAACCCCTTAGCTGAACACTGTAAAAAACTAAAATAAAAACTGTGCTAAAAAAAAACTATTTTTTTGTCCCCTGACATCACTAAAAGTGCAACGCCAAGCGATCAAAAAGGTGTATGCCCTCCAAAATAGTACCAATCTAACCATCACCTCATCTCGCAAAAAGATTGCCCCTACCTAAGACAATCACCCAAAAAATGTAAAAAAAAAATATGGCTCTTGGACTATGGAGACACTAAAACATGATTTTTTTTTTCAAAAATGTTTTATTGTGTTAAATGCAAAAATAAAAAAATAGACATATTAGGTATTGCGGCATCCGTAACAACCTGCTCTATAAAAAATACCACATGACCTAACCCCCCAGGTGAACACTGTAAAAAAAAAAAAAAAAAAGGCGTAAAGAAAGCCATTTTTTGTCACCTTACATCATAAAAAGTGTAATAGCAAGCAATCAAAAAGTCATACGCACCTTAAAATAGTGCCAATTAAACCATGATCTCATCCCGCAAAAAATGAGACCCTACCTAAGACAATAGGTAAAAAAATTAAAAAAGATGGCTCTCACAATATAGAGACACTAAAACATCATATTTGCTGTTTAAAAAATGTTGTTATTGTGTAAAACTTAAATTAAAGAAAGTATACATGTTACATATTTTTTCACGTCCGAAAGAACCTGATGTATAAAAATATCACATGACCTACTGTAACCCCTCAGGTGAATACTGTAAAAAAAAAAAAAAGTGTGTCAAAAAAGCTATTTTTTGTCACCTTACAGTACAAAAAGTGTAATAGCAAGCGATCAAAAAAGTCATATGCATACTAAAATTGTACCTATCAAACCATCATCTCATACGGAAAAAAATGAGCCCCGACATAGGACAGTCACCCAAAAAATAAAAATAAACTATGGCTTTCAGAATATGGAAACATGCATAAAATGCTTTATTATGTAAAACTGAAACAAACAACCAAATATTTGGAATTGTCACGTCTGTAACAACCTGTTCCATAAAAATACCACATGATCTAACCTGTTAGATGAACATTGTAAATAACAGAAAATAAAAACGGTGCCAAAACAGCTATTTTTTGTTACTTTGTCTCACAAAAAGTGTAATATAGAGCAACCAAGACTCATATGTACCCTAAAATATTACCAATAAAACTGACAACGTATCCAGTAGTTTCCAAATTGGATTCTTTTTTTGGAGTTTATACTCTAGGGGTGCATCAGGGAGTCTTCAAATGTGACATGGCAGCTTAAAATTATTCCAGTGAAATCTGCCTTACATATGGTGTTCCTTTCCTTCTGCACTCTGCCGTGTGCCCGTACAACAGTTTACAACTATATATGGGGTGTTTCTGGAAACTACAGAATCAGGGCAATAAATATTGAGTTTTGTTTGGCTGATAAATCTGCCAAAACAGTGAAATTCTGAAATTTCATCTCCATTTTCCATTAATTCTTGTGGAATACCTAAAGGGTTAACAAAGTTTGTAAAATCAGTATTGAATACCTTGAGGGGTGTAGTTTCTAAAATGAGGTCATTTGGGTGGTTTTTATTATGTATGCCTCACAATGTAACTTCAGATCTGAACTGGTCCTTAAAAAGTGGGTTTTGGAAATTGTCTTCTAAACTAAACACAGAAGGGAAATAGTCAAGGGAAATGGAGGGAGACGCCTGAGTTGGGTAAACAGCCCAGGCCTATGATACACTTAATCCTCCCCTGTCGTGAGCCAAATAAGAAATATTACCAGCCAGGACAGGAGCACCTCTATGCCCTTTCCATTATTCTTGGACAAAATTCTCAGCCCTTTGTTTGCTATCAATGTAGTTTCTCTGGAGATGGGAGTCCTGCTTTGGACTACCCAGCAGTAAATGGCAAGGGACCAGCCAGGGCTGTTCCCCTCTTTCCATGAGCCCTCTTTGGTATACAGTGCACACAGTATATTGGGGTTTATGCAACAAGGGTGATGTTGCAGATCATGAAGAGTTCTGCAATGTTGCAAATTGATTTATACTGGATTAGTTTACTTTCAAAATCAAATACAGGATGACTTGTTCTCATGTCAGTTTTCATTCAGCTTACTTTGCATCATTATAAATATTATATTTAAGGAAAAAAAAATAACAAACTGGAAGAGATTTATGAATAGTATTGTAGGATGGCATTAATAAGCAATCCAAAATGACACACATGATCAAAATGGCTAATATTGTCTAATAAAAGAACCTGGTACTTTTATGTACCACCGAGTCTCTTTCTAACCACTTGTCCAGGGCCGGTTTTAGACAAAATGTGGCCATGGGCAAAATCAAAAGTAGGGCCTCAAATCTTGCAATAATGGGCTAATAACACAGTTGATTCTGTAAATGAAAACAAATATGTGAATAAGTGTGTTTATTTAACACATTGCCAACCTAGGATGAGAATCTTAACTGGCCAGTACTTAACGCACTAGGACGAGCATTCTCGTCCTAGGGTTAACCGGCTGCCCCACACACGCTGCTGCGATCAGCAGCAGGGGCCCAGCTGAAATCTGGGCCACTTCTGTATCTGCCAACATCGATAAAAACACAGATGCCGGCGGATTAACCCCCTGTATGCCGCGGTCACGCGTACAGGGGGTTTGCAGCAGCTTGTACATCCTCATTGGTGCTGCTGTGACAAGGACCCAATAGTTGAACAGGCATCGGGACTGCCAGCTACGGAAGTCCATGAGATACAGCCCCAGGGCTGGGTCTCCTAGGCAACTGTTAGCATCTTACAGTGTTAGAGACTGACAGTTCAATACAGCACAATACTGTATTGAAACAGGGATCAGACCCTGAAATGTAGAAGTCCCATAGTGGGACAAAAAATAAAGTTAAAAAAGAATTAAAAAAAATAAAGTTTTACAAAAAAATTAAAGGTTTAAAGTAAAAAAAAGCAAAAGTGAAAAAAGAAAAGTAGACATATTAGGTATCGCCCTGTCCATATTGACCGGCTCTGTAAAAATATCACATAAAATAACCCCTTAGCTGAACACTGTAAAAAACTAAAATAAAAACTGTGCTAAAAAAAAACTATTTTTTTGTCCCCTGACATCACTAAAAGTGCAACGCCAAGCGATCAAAAAGGTGTATGCCCTCCAAAATAGTACCAATCTAACCATCACCTCATCTCGCAAAAAGATTGCCCCTACCTAAGACAATCACCCAAAAAATGTAAAAAAAATATATGGCTCTTGGACTATGGAGACACTAAAACATGATTTTTTTTTTCAAAAATGTTTTATTGTGTTAAATGCAAAAATAAAAAAATAGACATATTAGGTATTGCGGCATCCGTAACAACCTGCTCTATAAAAAATACCACATGACCTAACCCCCCAGGTGAACACTGTAAAAAAAAAAAAAAAAAAGGCGTAAAGAAAGCCATTTTTTGTCACCTTACATCATAAAAAGTGTAATAGCAAGCAATCAAAAAGTCATACGCACCTTAAAATAGTGCCAATTAAACCATGATCTCATCCCGCAAAAAATGAGACCCTACCTAAGACAATAGGTAAAAAAATTAAAAAAGATGGCTCTCACAATATAGAGACACTAAAACATCATATTTGCTGTTTAAAAAATGTTGTTATTGTGTAAAACTTAAATTAAAGAAAGTATACATGTTACATATTTTTTCACGTCCGAAAGAACCTGATGTATAAAAATATCACATGACCTACTGTAACCCCTCAGGTGAATACTGTAAAAAAAAAAAAAAAGTGTGTCAAAAAAGCTATTTTTTGTCACCTTACAGTACAAAAAGTGTAATAGCAAGCGATCAAAAAAGTCATATGCATACTAAAATTGTACCTATCAAACCATCATCTCATACGGAAAAAAATGAGCCCCGACATAGGACAGTCACCCAAAAAATAAAAATAAACTATGGCTTTCAGAATATGGAAACATGCATAAAATGCTTTATTATGTAAAACTGAAACAAACAACCAAATATTTGGAATTGTCACGTCTGTAACAACCTGTTCCATAAAAATACCACATGATCTAACCTGTTAGATGAACATTGTAAATAACAGAAAATAAAAACGGTGCCAAAACAGCTATTTTTTGTTACTTTGTCTCACAAAAAGTGTAATATAGAGCAACCAAGACTCATATGTACCCTAAAATATTACCAATAAAACTGACAACGTATCCAGTAGTTTCCAAATTGGATTCTTTTTTTGGAGTTTATACTCTAGGGGTGCATCAGGGAGTCTTCAAATGTGACATGGCAGCTTAAAATTATTCCAGTGAAATCTGCCTTACATATGGTGTTCCTTTCCTTCTGCACTCTGCCGTGTGCCCGTACAACAGTTTACAACTATATATGGGGTGTTTCTGGAAACTACAGAATCAGGGCAATAAATATTGAGTTTTGTTTGGCTGATAAATCTGCCAAAACAGTGAAATTCTGAAATTTCATCTCCATTTTCCATTAATTCTTGTGGAATACCTAAAGGGTTAACAAAGTTTGTAAAATCAGTATTGAATACCTTGAGGGGTGTAGTTTCTAAAATGAGGTCATTTGGGTGGTTTTTATTATGTATGCCTCACAATGTAACTTCAGATCTGAACTGGTCCTTAAAAAGTGGGTTTTGGAAATTGTCTTCTAAACTTTTAAGCCTTCTAACATCTTCAAAAAATAAAATGGCATTCACAAAATGATCCAAACATGAAGTAGACATATGGGGAATGTAAAGTAATAACTATTTTGGAGTTATTACTATCTATTATAAAAGTAGAGAAATTGAAATTAAGAATTTTGCACATTTGGTATTTTCTTATAAATAAAAAAGAAATTTTTTGACTAAATGTTTCCACTGTCATGAAGTACAATATGTGACTAGAAAACAATCTCAGAATGGCCTGGATAAGTAAATGTATTTTAAACATATCACCACATAAAGTGACACATGTCAGATTTGCTAAAAATGGCCTGGTCCTTAAGGTGAAAAATGGCATGGTCCTTAAGGGGTTAACTATATTAAACTCACCAAATTGAATTAAAATACACAACTACAACATTTAATTTTGTATCCTAAATAGGGATGAGCAAACTTGTGTTTTATGTGTGAACAAACATATTAAAATCAATGGGAGCGTGTGCTGTCCATAGAAAATGTGGACAACACACGCCAGTGAAAAATGGAAATGTGAATGAGGTCTAATTGTCATAGGGCACCATAAGTATATATGGGGCTTCACTGTACCTCTGTATGCCTCAGACTTCAAGCCAGGAATTAACATGCTTCTTTGTAGTCTTATTGTAGTAGATTATGTCAAAAATACCTGACAGTAACTTATATATTATCTAGAGAACAGTACCAGACATTAACCATTTACCGAGCCTACGATTTTCATTTTTTTCATTTTTTCATTCGCATTTTTTATGGGACAAGTTGTACCTTCTAATAAGCACCATTTTATATTGCATACAATGTAGTGGAAAGCTGGAAAAAATGCAATTCCACTGCAATTTTATGGGTTTGGTTTTTATGGCGTTCCTTACCAGATAAAACTCACCTGTTCTCTTCATTCTCTGAGTAAGTACGATTAC
Source organism: Bufo gargarizans (assembly GCF_014858855.1). Classification (NCBI taxonomy): domain Eukaryota; kingdom Metazoa; phylum Chordata; class Amphibia; order Anura; family Bufonidae; genus Bufo; species Bufo gargarizans. Next base: position 521,694,133 of record NC_058082.1, on the reverse strand, counting down.
AGCGATACCACATTTATATAGTTTTTCTTGTGTTTTAAAAACCTTGGAAAACAGTTTTTTTATCAGAAAAACTTGAAACAGGAATGTTTTTTTTTCATCACCATATTCTCACCACCCCCCAAATCTATGTCTATAAAGCTGTGATAGGATTCATTATTTGTGGGATTATGTGTAGTTTTTATTTATACCATTTTGGGGTGTGTATGACCTTTTGATCTGTTTTTATAACATTTTTGGAGATGGTGAAGCAACAAAAAAATTGTGAATTGGCCATTTTTTTTCTTCTTTCGTTATGGAATTCACCATATGGGTTAAATACATTCATATTTTAATTTTACGGGTCTTTTGGGACATTATGCCTATGATGTTTATTTTTGTTTTGTTTTTAATGTGGAGATATGGAGTGATTAGAATTTTTATATATTTCATTACACTTTTATAAACCTATTAAGTTTCCTTAGAGGACATGAACATGTGATAATTTGATTGCTTCTCCCCTATACTGCAAAGAATTACTATTGCAGTATATGGAAGATTAGTGTGAAACAACAGAAACCCAGCAGCTATGGTGCCTGCTCAGTTTCTGAAGACCCAACTTTCATCGCATATGTACTGTAGAGGTCAGTAATGGGTTAAATGGGCCTGAAAGTACTGCTTACTGGGGAGCAAAAGATGTAGTATATAGATATACACAGGGGCGGACTGACCGGTCGGGCACTTCGGACATGGTCCGAGGGCCCGCAGCAGAATAACATAACACCGGGCCCCGCTCACTGTAATACTAATATTCATATGTGAACAACTTGAAATCCTCTGCGATCCTCTCCCTCTCAGCTCTCTGTACTCACAAACTCAGTAGCAGGCCGGGCGGCAGCGCAACTCACTGACGTCACGCGCCTGCTCCTCCTACTTCATTCATAAAGTAGGAGGAGCAGGCGCGTGACTTCAGCGAGTTGCGCTGCCGCCCGGCCTGCTACTGAGTTTGTGAGTACAGAGAGCTCAGAGGGAGAGGATTGCAGAGGATTTCAAGTTGTTCCCATATGAATATTAGTATTACAGTGAGCGGGGCCCGGTGTAATAGAATACAGTGACTGCACCGGGCCATTACAACACCAGATGCCGGCCCCCAGTCCCTGTATTGGGGATCATTCACTCACAGGGACACTGCCATGGAGGGATATGTGGATGACACATATATAGCATAAGGTGCTATATATGTGTCACCCACAGATCCCCCCCACAACAGTGTCACCCACAGATCCCCATAACAGTGCCATCCACAGAGCCCCCATAACACTGTCATCCACAGATCCCCACAACAGTGCCATCCACAGAGCCCCCATAACAGTGCCATCCACAGAGCCCCCATAACAGTGCCATCCACAGATCCCCCCATAACAGTGCCATCTACAGAGCCCCTATAACAGTGCCATCCACCGATCCCCCCATAACAGTGCCATCCACAGATCCCCTCCATAACAGTGCCATCCACAGATCCCCCCATAACAGTGCCATCCACAGAGCCCCCATAACAGTGCCATCCACAGATCCCCCATACCAGTGCCATCCACAGATCCCCCCATAACAGTGCCATCCACAGATCCCCCCATAACAGTGCCATTCACAGATCCCCCATAACAGTGCCATCCACAGATCCCCCATAACAGTGCCATCCACAGATCCCCCCATAACAGTGCCATCCACAAATCCCCTCCATAAGTGCCATCCACAGATCCCCCCATAACAGTGCCATCCACAGATCCACCCATAACAGTGTCATCCACAGATCCCCCCGCAAAAGTGTCATCCACAGATCCCCACAACAGTGCCATCCACAGAGCCCCCATAACACCTTTTGGTTCAAAATATTTTTTAATTTGGCTATTCCCCACCCCTCTTGTAATTGTTCCACTACTTGTGGGCTGCGCGGGAATGAGTTCAGCCACTTCGGTGGGCAATCCCGTCCTGCAGCGCGTGATCCCGCAAGATCTGCCGCTGTAGGTCACGGGTCTCGCGGGATCACGCGTCACAAAATGGGATTGCGCACCGAAGTGACTGAACTCATGCCCATGTAGCCCGCAAGTAGCGGATCAGTGGAACAAGTACAAGGTGGGTGGGGGGATGATCTGTGGGGTTGCCCAGACGGCTAGGCCCTTAACAGTAGTTATTAACCCCTTTCAGCAGTCCCCCATTCACTGAAGGGGGAACTGCTGAAAGGGATTAATGACTACTGTGAAAGGCCTCCCCCCCCCCTTTCACAGTAGTTATGCCCAGATATGTGCCCCCTTCACAGTAGTTATGCCCAGATATGTGCCCCCTTCACAGTAGTTATGCCCACACTGCTTCTAACAGAGGCTCACTAATGGACGCTGAGATTAGATCACCCCATACAAAAGCATTGAATCAATTTGACCCTGGAGGTCATCATACAGGGTGTGAGGACGTCCAGCGTCAGATACCAGACCAAAGATCTGTTTTAATCCAGGAAGCCCTCAGGTGGCTGCCAGCCACTAGAGGCTGACTTATTGCTGGAACGTAAACAATGCAGTTTCTCTTGAACATTGCAGCTCAATTTGCAAAAGGGACACTGTAGCCAGACCACGTCAATGAGCTGAAGTGGTCTGGGTGCCTTTTGTGTCACTTTAACTTTGAAATCTTATTAAAGATTGTGTAGGGTGTGGCTGGAGGCGGGGCATGGAGGCGGGGCAAGGGTGGGGCTTGCAGCAGAACATGGGTGGGGCCTGTAAGGGGGCCCATTTATTTTGCCTGGGGGCCCTGAGGGTTCTCAGTCCGCCCCTGGATATACAGTATACAATAGATAGATAGATAGATAGATAGATAGATATGAGACAGACTGACTGATAGGCAGATAGATGGGCACACCTACACATAGTATACATATATACAGTTACACATACTGTATACTTGCTTTGTGGACACAGCAGTCAGCATAGTACATATGTACCTACCTGGGGATGTCAGTCTTTGGACATACCTTTGTTGTTATCCATCCAGGGGCACCAGCAATCTTCTACTTTCTACTGCACAAAGCAGCGGGTCCCCTGTTCTATGAACCCTGAGAGTTTGTGGCTTGTGCCATGTTGGAATTGCCCAGGGGAGGCCTCTTAAGGCAGACCATCAGCACTGCAGCATCAGCAAATGTAGCTGAAGAGAGCTGGTAAGCAGACATCGCCCCCTTCACTTTGCAAGTATAATGCACTCTGTACCATCTCACAGCATAGCAGTGCAGCGGCTGGCTTCAAAGACAGGAGGAGCTCCTGAGTCCCAACTCCCTCGCCCCTGCATCTTTAATTAGCTGACCGTGACATTGCAGTTCAAACTGCTGTTTTTCAGCTGTCTGCCTGCTCACTTCCACGGACTTTCAGCTGAACAGCATCACTGAAGCAGGGGGCCCCTTAGACCAATGGGGGCCCTCGGCAATTGCCCAGTTTGCCCCCCCCCCCCCTAACACCAACCCTGCACTTGTCAAAGCTGTTCAGGAAGGTAAAGTACATGCAATATCTGACATTTTGAAAGCCACACTACAGCACAAGGATTCCATTATTGTTCTCATATACTACCTTCTCAGGCCCTGCACTATGCAGAACACAGTGGCTCACATTTACTAATAGTGAGGGTGTGCTCACATTGCAGATTTTTGCACAGTTGTTTACATTGGATGCCACTGATCTGTTTGTGGTTTAGCCCCATTGAATGGAGACCCACTTCAAGCGGCATCTGTATGGACACTGTGCCAGAAAGGGACATATCCCTTCTTGGCACATTTACGGCTTTAAACCGCTACATGACCTATAGCATTGTCTCCCTTTAAAAAAAATAGGAGGCGAACACCTAGTGGTCACTGAAGTAATTTTGGCTTGAAGTGCCAAAATTCCAGTGGCATCACAATTAATAAAAGAAATGTGGTTACTACTGGCAACTGAATAATCTTCTAGTGCGGGACAAAACGGTGCCTATGCTTCAATATTATTACACATAACCGTACAAACTTCAGTTCATACAAAAATGGAACCACCTTTGAGATAAAACATCACATGACATGCCAAAGCAACTACGTGATATATCTGATTGAGTGCGAGTGCAGCCTCCAATATGAGTTGTGTCAACACAGATACAATGTTCAAAGGCAATATCTCAAACACAGTTTCTCCAGACACTGCGCTTCTACACCCGAGAAAGACAAGCACTCATTAAAAATCACTCCCATCGACTTTATACCAGAAAATTCATACAGCAGATTCAGTAGTTTACAGAAAAGAGAATTATGCTGGATCTATCAAATAGACACTCTCGCTCCATATGGACGAGATTCCTGGCTTAGTGAGGTAAGAGCTGACATGGTTTTGCTATTTAGTATGGCTGTAAAGCTGATCCGGGCTGGCTCTTACTGGGAGCAGCCAAAGTGCAGGGTGGGTGGCTGCTCCCCACGTTCCAGACCAGGTCTTGGTTTGGCCTATAAAACACAGGCAGCACTGTCAGGTGGGCGGGAATTTACTCCTCTCTGACAGTGAAGCTGCGTCAGTCTCTGTGTTGGGACCTGGGAGTTTGGGCCTAGGTAAAGGCCTGCTACCTTGTTGGCGTGAGAGCAGCTGGTTTCTGCTATGTCTAGGGACTTCTGCATTGCTGCATGGTGTGAACACACCCCAGACTCAGGCCTCTTTCACACTACCGTTTTTTTTTTTTTTTTCGTTTTGCGGGCCATTTTTTGCATTCCGTATACGGTCCGTATACTGAACCATTCATTTCAATGGGTCCACAAAAAAAACTGAATGTACTCCGTATGCATTCCATTTCCGTGTTTCTGTATCTCCGTTCCGTGCAAAGATAGAACATGTCCTATATTTGGCCGCAAATCACATTCTGAGGATCCATTAAAGTCAATGGGTCCACAAAAAAAAAAAACGGAACGGAAAAACGGAACCGAAACATAAACACAGGAGGTTGTTGTTGCCTTGATACTGCATCTGGACGCCTTTCTACCAGAGCAAATTCCCACAATATACAGTGGATATAAAAAGTCTACACAACACTGTTAAATTGTCAGGTTTCTGTGATGTTAAAAAATTTGACAAAGATATATCAGAACAGAACTGTATCACTCAATTGAAAGACAAACAAAACTAAAATAATGTGGTTGCATAAGTGTGCACACCCTCTTATAACTGGGGATGTAGCTGTGTTCAGAATGAAGCAATCACATTCAAAATCATGTTAAATAGTAGTCAGCATACACCTGCCATCATTTAAAGTGCCTCTGATTAACCCCAAATAAAGTTCAGCTGCTCTAGTTGGTCTTTCCTGAAATTGTCTTAGTCACATCCCACAGCAAAAGCCATGGTCCACAGAGAGCTTCCAAAGCATCAGAGGGATCTCATTGTTAAAAGGTATTAGTCAGGAGAAGGGTACAAAAGACTTTCCAAGGCATTAGATATACCATGGAACACAGTGAAGACAGTCATCATCAAGTGGAGAAAATATGGCACAGCAGTGACATTACCTAAAACTGGACGTCCCTCTAAAATTGATAAAAAGACGAGAAGAAAAATGGGGTGGGAGGCTACCAAGAGGCCTACAGCAACATTAAAGGAGCTGCAGGAATATCTGGCAAGTACTGGCTGTGCGGTACATGTGACAACAATCTCCCGTATTCTTCATATGTCTGGGCTATGGGGTAGAAAACCATCCAAGCCAGGCTACATTTTGCAAAAACACATCTGAAGTCTCCCAAAAGCATGTGGGAAAAGGTGTTTTGGTCTGATGAAACCAAGGTTGAACTTTTGTGCCATAATTCCAAAAGATATGTTTGGCGCAAAAACAACACTGCATATCACCAAAAGAACACCATAACCACAGTGAAGCATGGTGGTGGCAGCATCATGCCATGGGGATGTTTTTCTTCAGCTGTAACTGGGGCCTTAGTTAAGCTAGAGGGAATTATAAACAGTTCCAAATACCAGTCAATATTGGCACAAAACCTTCAGGCTTCTGCTAGAAAGCTGAACATGAAGAGGAACTTCATCTTTAAGCATGACTACGACCCAAAGCATACATCAAAATTAACAAAGGAATGGCTTCACTAGAAGAAGATTAAAGTTTTGGAATGGCCCAGCCAGAGCCCACACCTGAATCCGATTGAAAATCTGTGGGGTGATCTGAAGACGGCTGTGCACAGGAGATGCCCTCACAATCTGACAGTGTAACATCCCGGAGTATGTTACCAAACTCTTTCTCCCTGCTGCAACATGTCAGGTGTATATGTATTGTCATCTTGTGTAATCTAACATTGCATTTTCCATTATATGTATTTTCTATGCCTGTTTCATGTAATTGCTGTAATTTCCACGTACACCAGCAGGTGGCAGCAATGTGTTTAGTTCAGTTTAGCATTATCTAGACTGGAATAGTACATTCCAATCTGCCCCCCCCCCCCTCTTTGAGGAGGTGTGGAATGTTCCCACTTCTTGCCTCATGGGAAGGAAAGAAAGTTCTAGTTAGTGTACCAGCCCCCTTGGCTTGGGGAAGGCCGTGTTGGTAGGAGCTCCCAGAAACAGGGATCCCAACCTAGGATCCAGCCTCGGCTGAGGCCAAGGATCACTCTTCCCAGCTGGTGAAAAGCAAGCAACGCCTCCAGAAATACAGATCTCCAGGAAGAATCATTCCCTGCGAGCAGTCCTGTGAGTACATATCCAGAGTCCAGGAGAAGCCAAACCCCTCCTCAACTAGTCAGGCACACATCAAGCAGAAGACAGACAGAGCAGAAGATAAATACCTGCCATATTCACTAGGCATATGATAAGAAGCAGAATATATATAGATTCCTGCCACATATTGCCAATACCTGCTGGGACCCAAGACTAAAGCTGTAACTCGTATGGATTTCTGTTGCCATTCAGTAAAGATACGTAGGATCTCCTGTCTGGATCTCAATCATTCCTCAATTACTCCTACTAGCAACACTCAATTTATTGCAAGTGAGCCAGGATCCAGGAGTACAGCTGTACCAAGGAAGGAGACACCGTTGACACTACATAGAGACATTATTCCCCTCTGGCATTCCTCACCTGGTACATGAGTTATCACATCTTAAAGGGCCCTGAGACTATAACCTGTGCACACTGCAATTGGCGTCACAAACGAAAGAGTATTAATATTGCGACAGTGTGTATTAGTCCAAATCCGGCTTACTGCAACAGATTTGGAGTGTTTTTGCAAAGAAGAGTGGGCAAATATTGCCAAGTCAAAATGTGCCATGCTGATAGACCCATACCCAAAAAGAGTGAGTGCTGTAATAAAATCAAAAGGTGCTTTAACAAAGTATTAGTTTAAGGATGTGCACACTTATCCAACCATATTGTTTTAGTTTTATATTTTTTCTTCCCTCTGCCTAAAAGATTTCAGTTAGTTTTTTTTAATTGAGTTGTACAGTTTATAGGTCACATTAAAGGTGGAAAAAGTTCTGAAATTATTTATATTTGTCTCATTTTTTTTACAGCACAGAAACCAGACATTTTAACAGGGGTGTGTTAACTTTTTATATCCACTGTATATATACATGTGAAAATGTACTCCTTTTTAATTGTAACCTCTATTTTTTATTCTGGTTTAATCCTCCCCCATTTTGCACAGCCACTCAAGAAGACTTTTTTACGGATCATACCAAAAGACATTAGGGAGCATTACGACCACTAGACCTACACAAATTTTATTTTCTGCCAGAAACACAGACCAAAATAGACCGAAAGCCATCCGACCCAGTCAACAGCACCTCACACATCTACTTTATATCCACACAGTAGTATTATAACTGGAAAGCAAATACTTTTTACTTTAATCACATAAGTGCTAGTTGTGTCCTAAAAGAAGCACATAAAGGGTCCATTCACACATCCGTATGTGTTTTGCGGATCCATGGATTCGCGGATACGCAAAACACAGACACCGCCAATGTGTGTTCCGCATTTTGCGGACCCCACTTTGCTGGCACTATAATAGAAAATGCCTAATCTTGTCCGCAATTGCATACAAGAATAGGACATGCTCTATATTTTTGGAAGACCGAATTGCGGACCCGGCTTCGGACAGCACATCGTGTGGCCCTATAGAAATTAATTGGTCCGCAATTCCGTTCTGCAAAATGCGGAACAGAATTGCGGACGTGTGAATGGACAATAAAAACAAACACTACTCCCAAACAACATAAAAATTAAAATGGTCCTCAGAAGCTTTATCGTACACTGTTGATTGACATAATGAGAACATATCAACACAGCAGAAAGATGGCCCACGCCCCTTACGCCTGCCCACTACACAAATACGGAAAGTATATAGAAGAATCCACCACACTATGGAATCTTTTTATTCCTGCACCAAATAAAGAGGCCCTTGCGAGTGTAAGAGGCCATTCAGCACTCTCCTACACAAACTTGTTAGGATAAATATATCCCACCGACTCTGCCTGGCATCACTAGAAGATTATTCAGTTGCCAGTAGTAACCACACTTCTGTTATTAATTGTGAGCCGCGACTGCCCTCGTAACATTGAGTGCTCCCACTACTTACAATTTACTCTGTGCCCTGCCATATATACATTGGAGGAGTGAAACATCTGTAGACTGAAAATTCCCTCTAACCTTTACCTCTATTTTCACTAGAGCCCCGACATTGCTCCGGCTGTCACTCGGACGTCACCCCGCCCACTGTTAACTTCTCATGGGATCCAATAGTATAGCCACTTGGGCATGATCTCGCCCGTGACTTTCCCCCTTTGCCACACAGAAGCACTGAAACTCCCCCAACCACAACCTTCCCCTATTGCTACCCAGCAAGTTGTCATTCAGCCGGGATACCACCCGAAACCATCTCCTCCTGTGATGTAGCAGTGCTGTCACTCAGGCGCAATCTCGCCTATAAACATCCTCCTCTTCCTCCCCCTGCCTCCCGAGAAAGAGAAAGGGACAAATCCTTACATCACAAATCAAAAGTGGTGATTTGTTTCACCGGATTTATCAAAAGGTGCGTGCTATTTTTAAAATGTGTCTTTTGTAATTGTAGGCCATAATTTTAGAAAAAAAAAGTGCAACTTTTTTTACAGGGAAGTTTTAAAATGAGACATGTATTTGTATTTGTGACAATGCATCTGTGCTCAACTGATTTTGAATGTGCAAATACTTTAGGGCCAATGTGAGATATTTAGGGGGTCATTTATGCAGCTGAAATACACCTATATTTCAGGTGCAGATTGAGGCGCAACGGTTAGTTGTGCCACAGTTTGCGACTTTTCCCCACTCGCGACTCTTCATAACTCTGGCAGATCCACCGTCGGGTATAGAGGTTTATTAAGACCAGTGTTTAAATCGCCGGTCTTAATACGCGCCCCCTTAATTGCAAAAATTCCAGATTTTTTAAATAAAAATTGCATCTATATGATCTGCCATGCGCCTATTTAACCAGTTACACTACAACAGAAGCAAGATTAATCTACCGTTACATGTTACGCCTTTTAAGCCGTAATATATGCCAAATTGGTATTCTATCCCACTTTCACATTTAAAACACTTTTGATTTGAGTCAAATATATCTACTGTTTTCACCTTATTTTTTCTCCCGAAAAAATGAAACATGTCATAAAACACCATTATTTTTTACGATAATTCTGATGCAACATGATTATTATTATTATTATTTTTAAATTTGATTGTTTTATGACATATTAGATTTATTTTTCCATTGAGATTTTTCTTGTGAATACAAAGTATCATGGTTTCTAGAACGAAAGATCTACTAGGTTAACTTTGATGCTTCAGTGAGTTGGAGGAAGCCCAAATTGTGATGAAGAAAGTGAAACGACAGCAATCAGAATGACAAGCCCTGATTTCTTTTACCTCTTGTCATTTGTGCCAGGTTTATTGTTGGCAGTTTCTCCAAAGTGTAAAATCTCCTCTGGGAACATAAAAGCGCTACATACCACTACTTTCAGCATAAATGCTAATTTAAGCAGCAAGCCATACATAATAAGATACTTAGCATTAATAATTCAGAAACAGCACCTACTTATCTGTTAAATTTTTTTAAGATATAACCAATTTTCTTAATTGTATATGCTTAAAACATACTGGCTAATAGTGTAATATTTATGTCATATACAGAGATGAGTGAATTTCATATTTTGAAATTTGTTCACACTTTGTTTGGTGGTAAAAGGTGAATTGTGTTATGGATTCCTTTACCACGGACCATAACGCAATTCTATGACGGAATGCATAATGGAATGCCTTTAGAGGCATTCCAGTATTCATTCCATCATAATACAAGTCTATGGGCTGCAAAACGGATCCGTCCCGTTTCCATTATGCAGGGGAGTCCTCATCTCTAGTCATATACTTTGTAAACATTTAGATAATTAATTAATAATAGTATAGCATCGGGATTGGGTAGTTCCCACATCATAACACACTTTAACGGTGTATGCTCAGGAGCTGTGCATAAAGATAGGCCATGTCATTGTTAGATATGAGGGAAGTTTTGAAAAATCCTGAAGATTCGCCAAACTTGAAATTTGAATCATTACAAATTAATTTGTCATGAATCTAAAAAAAATCTGATATACCCACAGGCCCTCTGCCTGATCATATTCATCCCACTTGGAGGCCCAATTTGACTGTGAAGGCTTGGAACAAACAGCAGGGAGATTGCAGGGATAGTGTATCACTGTGTGCATTTTGTTCTAGTCCACCCACATTCATAGTTAACCCATTCTGTAGGTACTTGTCATGCTTCGGTGTCAGACAGAAATACCACACCAAGCATAAGAAAGAAGAGGGGACAGAGAATTGGGCCTGATAACTAGGGAAGGAAGATGGACACCTCCTAGTTAAACCTTAACCAAAATCCTGACTGACTACCAGTATGAACAGACCCCAGAGGTAGATGTGTTCATACACAGGAATCTATCTAGCCCTATAGGATCCTGGTACTAATGGCAGGGACGAGACTACCTGTTCCTCCAAAAGGAAGGATGAACAGGAGTCTCTTTCAGGCCTAATACAAACAATAGGGAAATGCAACAAACAGAACCCAAACAAAACACAAAAAGGGGAAGGAAAGACTTGACTTCAAAGGAGCAATGGAAGCACCAAGAACTCAGTCGAGATCCACACACCAGCTATCCACAACTGAAACTGAAGCTAATAACCGCACAACATTGTGGGAGAAGCAACAATAAATAAGGAAAGTTAAATGACCAATTTAGCAACACCTGTGGCAAGGAGTGTGGCCATTACCAGAAACAACAGACGCCTATTGATCCACAAGGAAAACCTGTCAGATCAAACCACGTGTTTCCTGTCTCACTGATCTCCTGCCACCTATCGTGGGAATGTCCGTGACAGTATCCCCCCCCTTCTACGGGTGACCACCTCCGGGCACCCAGGACCGACCTTATCCAGGTGAGACCTGTGAAAAGCTTTCACAAAATGACTGGCATTCACATCTGATGCTGGTACCTACATCCTCTCCTCTGATCCATAATCCTTCCAGTGAACAAGATACTGAAGAGATCGATGGAGAAATCGAGTCAATTATCTTGGCGATCTGAAATTACAAACTACCGTCCACCATGACAGGAGCGGGTGGCAAGGAAGATGGCTCCAAAGGTTCAACATATCTCTTCAACAAAGTTTTATGAAACACATTATGAATTTTCAGGGCCTAAGGAAGTTCAAGATGAAAAGCTACAGGATTAATAATGGCAGTGATCTTATATGGATCAATAAACCTTGAACCCAACTTCGAAGAAGGTACCTTCAACTTAATGTTTCTTGTGGACAGCCACACAGAATCACCCACTCTTAGGTCCGGACCAATCAAACATTTCTTATCAGCCACACGTTTATAATTGTTGCCCATATTCATCAAGTTATTTAGAATTTTCCACCATATAGATGACAATGATGACGAAAAATGTTCATCCTCAGGGGTACCAAAAGTTTTAGAACCAGAAAATGTGCCAAACTGCAGGTGAAACCCATATGCCCCAAAAAACGCTGACTTACCAGTGGACTCCTGTCTACGATTGTTTATGGCAAACTCTGCCAAAGACAAACACAAAGACCACTCCTCCTGGTTCTCATAGACAAAACATCTCAAGTAAGTCTCCAGACTTATATAAGTGCGTTCCATCTGTCTGTTCGACTGAGGATGAAAAGCCGAAGAAAAGGACAGCTGTACCCCCGGTCGAGTACAGAATTTCCTCCAGAATCTGGAAACAAACTGAGTACCCCGATCCAAGATCACATCAGAGGTAACGCCATGGAGTTTCAAAATGTTGTCAACAAACACTTGCACAAGTGTTTTAGAATTAGATAGGCAGAGCAACGCTATAAAGTGCACAATTTGAATAAAGTATTTCCTGAAGAAATAGGTAGATCAGTGATAAAATCCATGGATAAGTGAGTCCATGGTCTGGACAGGATGGGCAACAGAGGTAGAGGTCCGGAAGGCCGAGTATGTGTCACCTTAGCACGTGCATAGGTACTACAGGCTCACACATATTCCTCTGATAGCCTTACGGTTCGCCCGGGGTTAATTTCACTGCAAACTTTGCTCGTTCGCCAAACAGGCGAACAAATGGCGATGTCCGCCGGTGCCATATTCTTTGCATTGTGCACAACTTTGATCCATTATACATTTATCAGGTGGTACAGGGCAGCCAATGGAGATGTTTCAGCACATGGACACACCCCCTACCCTATAAATAAATCCAATCTGGCAGCCATTTTACATTCTATTTTTTGCCAGTGTAGGGAGAGGTTGCGGTGTGGAGCAGGGACAGACTTTTAGGGACACCAAACGCTAGCTAATAGGGCCACAAAATTCCTTTTAAGGACTGGTGTAGGTGTGCTATCGATAGGTGTGACATACAGAGGGGTGTGATATACTTATAATATACAGTACTTTCTAACATAGAAAGTATATTATAGTGCATTTGTATTGTGCAGCAGTTGTGTGCGTTTCTGCTGACATACTGCAGCTAAAGGGACAAACCCAATTGGAATAACTAATTGCAACTGGTGTTATATACCTGTGTGCCCCCCAAAAAAATCTGATTGAGGTGTGTAATATACCTATAATATACCTTCTAACATAGAAAGTATTTTATAGTGCATTTGTATTGTGCAGCAGTTGTGTGCGATTCTGCTGAGATACCGCAGCTATACAGAGGGACAAACGCTATTGGAATACCTAATTGCAACTGGTGTGATATACCTGCTGCCCCCCCAAAAAAAACAGATTAAGGGGTGCAATATAACTGCTTCCATAAAATACTGATTGAGTTGTGTGATACACCAGATTCAACCAAATATTGATTGAGGCCTGCGATACACCGTCTTCCACCAAATATTGATTGAGGGATTTTATTTACCAGCTTCCAGCAAATACTCAATATTGGGTTCTATATACCTGTTTCCACAAAATACTGATAGAGGGGATTGATATACCTGCATCCACCAAATATTGTTTGAGGTCGGCGATACACCAGCTTCCACCAAATATTGATTAAGGGGTTTGATATGCCAGCTTCAAGCAAATACTCATTATGGGTTCTATTTACCTGTTTCCACAAAATACTGATAGAGGGGATTGATATACCGGCTTCCACCAAATATTGATTGAGGTCTACGATACACCAGCTTCATCAAATATTGATTAAGGGGTTTGGTTTTCTGGCTTTCAGCAAATACTCATTATTGGGGTCTATATACCTGCTTCCACAAAATACTGATAGAGGGGATTGATATACCTGCTTCCACCAAATATTGATTGAGGTCTGCGATACTCCGGCTTCCACCAAATATTGATTACGGGGTTTTATTTTCCAGCTTCCAGCAAATACTCAATATTTGGTTCTATATACCTGTTTCCACAAAATACAGATAGAGGGGATTGATATACCGGCTTCCACCAAATATTGATTGAGGCTTGCAATATACCAGCTTCCACAAATACTGCTCTTCTATAGGGACTTTGTCACAGGGTCATTTTAAAAATGACAGGCAGAGGATGAGGCAGACCATTCTGCAGGGGTGGTAGGGGTCGGGCAGGTGCACCATGCTGGAGCCTAAGTGGGAAGTTGGAGAAGGTGTGTGCGATTACATCAAAGGATGCATCAGAGCTGGTTGAGTGGCTCACTCAGCCTTCTGATTCTGCACCCTCCTCATACTCTGTATCAGCACCCTCCACACTCTCTGCTGTATGCACCCCCAAAGACACCACCACCACCACCATAGCCCCTCCACTCAAGTCAGAGGAATTAATTTCCCATCCATTCCCAGACCTTACTGATGCACAGCAATTCTTGGCATCGTATGAGGAAGAGGAGATAGCAACGTCCGCCACCAAGCAGTCCGACAACAGTACCCAGATCAATCCAAGATGGGTGGTCCCTGCTGTTGCTGCTGTGCAACGCGATCTGTGGCAAGTTCCACCTAACTAAGGATACATGGACCAGTAAGAATGGTCAGGGATGTTATATCTCCCTAACAGCACACTGGTTAAATACAGTGGCAGCTGGGCCTGAGGCGGATAGCAGTTTGGTGCTTGTCCTTTTGCCACAGAGGATTGCAGGGCATTTCTCTTTGCCTCCTGTTGCTTCCTCCTCCTACTCCGCTTCCTCATCCTCTACCGCCGCCTCATCCGGTCAGTGTAACACCTTCACCACCAACTTCAGCACAGCCAGGGGTAAACGACAGCAGGCAGTTTTGAAACTTATCTGTTTGGGGGACAAACCCCACACCGCGCAGGAGCTGTGGACAGGCATGGAACAACAGACTGATGAGTGGTTGGTGCCAGTGAGCCTCAAGCCTGGCATGGTGGTGTGCGATAATTTGCGAAATCTCGTAGTAGCTCTGGATCTAGCCGGTTTGATGCACATCCCTTGCCTGGCTCATTTGCTGAATTTGGTGGTGCAGAAATTCCTGGAAAACTATCCCAATATGCCAGAGCTGCTGCATAAAGTGCGGGCCGTCTGTGCACGCTTTTGGCGTTCTCACCCTGCTGCTGCTCGCCTGTCAGCGCTACAGCGTAGATTTGGCCTTTCCCGCTCACCACCTCATATGTGACGTGCCCACAATGTGGAACTCCACCTTGCACATGCTGGCCAGACTGTGTGAGCAGCAGCAGGCAATACTGGAGTTTCAGCTTTAGCACTCACGGGTGAGTCGCTCTGCGGAACAGCACCACTTCAACACCAATGAGTGGGCCTCCAAGCGAGACCTGTGTGCCTTGATGCGCTGTTTCAAGTACTCCACCAACATGGCCAGTGCCGATGACACCGTTCTCTGCGTTACTATCCCACTTTTATGCCTCCTTAAAAAAACACTTCAGGCGATGGTAAAAGAGGATGTGGCACAGGAGGAGTAGGAAGAGGGATCATTTACAAGGGTTTCAAGCCAGTCATTCACAAGTGGCTCCGAGGGTGGGTTCCTTCACCAACATAATCCAGGTACACAATTGTCCAACCAGGGCACAGTTCTGGAGGATGACGAGGTGGAGGATGAGGAGATGGAGGAGGAGGAACCGTGTTCACAGCAGGGTGGCACCCAAACCAGCACATGGGCATCACTGGTGAGTGACTGGTGGGATACAGAGGACACAGATGATACATCTCCCACAAAGGACAGCTTGTTGTTGCCTCTGGGCAGCCTAGCACACATGAGCGATTACATGCTGCAGTGTCTCTGCAACGCCTGACGAGTTGGCCACATTGTAACTTGTACTGATTACTGGGTGTCCATGCTGCTGGATCCCCGTTACATGGACAACGTACAGTCCTTAATTCCGTCACTGGAGCATGATCAGAAGATGGTCGAGTACAAGCGCACGCTGGTAGACGCGCTGCTGATGAAAATTCCCACCTGACAGTGGGGGCACAGTGGAAGCACAAGGCGAAGTCAGAGGAGGAAGAGGCCGCCAACCCAGCTGGGGCACCGCCAGCACCTCAGAAGGCAGGGTTAGCATGGCCGAAATGTGGAAAAGCTTTGTCAGCACGCCACAACAACCAACATCACCAGCTGATATGAAAAAAATGTATTAGCGGCGGGCAGAATTTCAGCAACATGGTGGAGCATTATGTGTGCACACACCTTCACGTACTGAATGATGGGTCTGCCCCCTTCAACTTCTGGGTCTCCAAATTGGGCACATGGCCTGAGCTTGCCCTTTACGCCTTGGAGGTTTTGGCCTGCACTGCAAATTAGAATTTAGTTGTCTGAAATAAGTCAGCGGTCACGGTTCGGTACAGAAATAAGGGATTGTCAGCTTCTCTTTCTGCCTCGTCTTTGATGGATTCTCCCTGCATTGATGAGT
This sequence comes from Bufo gargarizans, assembly GCF_014858855.1. Lineage (NCBI taxonomy): Eukaryota > Metazoa > Chordata > Amphibia > Anura > Bufonidae > Bufo > Bufo gargarizans. The sequence goes on along the minus strand of NC_058082.1, from coordinate 521,677,750 downwards.
TTCTTCTTACCCTGTTTTTTACTCTCCCTCGTCTTGGGTGGGATCTCCCGGCATTGATCCCCTTTGCTGTCTCCAGTTATCTTGTATCCACCCCCTGTAAGGTGGGCTTGGTCTGTTCTTCCATGTGACTGATGATTTCATAGTGCATCAATTTGCCACTTACCTCTTACTCACCACTACAAGGGGACACTAGTATTCTATATAAAAGTTTGTGTAATTACATTTAATTCTAATATTTTCCAAAGCTCTAACAGAAAGATAATTCTTTGACTTAGGCTCTGGAGAAAGCCCTAAATATAGGGAGAAGAGACATTAATTTATACCAACTGTCAGACATCTAGTCTGCATATAGATTGATTACTTCAGAATAATCCTACCAAAACACACTCAATCTTCTTTCTCCACATACTTTGAAAATGAGGTAATGAGATTCACACATTATCCTTTTGCACATAACAAAAATTGCATTAGTATATCCCACCTAAATCTATGTATTTCAAAAATATAAGACCCCCACGTTAATAATATATACTAATATGTTTCAGTGAAATAAACATATAATTATTGCATATGATATCATAATACAATAATAAGCCCCTTTTCTATTCATTGATCAAAAAAAAAAAATCTTTAGAACATTCTGTTGTTTGTTCATTGTCTTATGTAAAGTCATGAAGTGTTTTTTTATAGTACCTGTCAGAATCCCCCGCAGTTTATGACCTGGGAATGTTCATGTAAAGATTTCTAACTCTTCCCTAGTAATTGTCTGTCCAAGAAGATTGACCTTCTCTTAAGCAGACAAAATGGTTACCACAATGCCCATATACCAATCTGTAAAGCAATACGTATAGGCCTTTACAACATCGATTCCTTTCTGCTCAGTATTTCTGTCACCACCCCTTCCGACAGTATAGGACTCGGATTTTCAAAATCACTACCTCCAGGAAAATTACGTTACAAGGCATCTGCACTGATGTTCTTAACCCCAGGATGATAGGTGATAATGAATCTGGTAAAAAAAACAAAGACCATCTGGTTTGTCTTCGGTTCAGTCATTTAGCCGACTTCAGGTAAGCCAGGTTTTTGTGATCTGTGAACACTGTGATTGGATAAATAGCCCTTCCCAACCAATGACGCCATTCCTCAAAAGCCAACTTAATGGCCAGAAACTCTCTGTTACCCACATCATCATTTCTCTTTGCGGAAGAGTTTTTTTTTTTTTTTAAAAAGCCACATGATACCATTTACCAGGTGACGGGCCCTGCAATAAAACTGCTCCTACCCCCACCTCGGACACGTCCACTTCCACAATGAAATGTTGTAATACATTCGGCTGTACTAATATAGGGGCTGAAGAGAAGCCCAAAAGGCTTGCAACACCGAATCAGATGACACTGAAACATATCTTTCTTAGTCATGTCAGTTAAGGGTTTTACTATTGTCGAATAATTCTGAATACATTTTCGGTGATAGTTGGTAAACCCCAAAAACTGCATAAGAGCCTTCTGATTTTTTGGGTCAATCCCAGTCCAATACAGCGCAGACTTTCTCTGGATCCATTCGAAAACTTGAAGATGACAGCATGTAGCCCAAAAGCTGAACCTGATGTACAGCAAAAACACACTTCTTTAATTTGACATACAATTTATTGTCCTTTAGGATCTGTAACACCTGTCTAAATTGATCCTGATGTGGTTCCACATCTGGAGAATAAATTAGAATGTCATCCAAATACACGACTATAAACCTCCCCACAAGGTGATGAAAAATGTCATTCACAAAATGCTGGAAAACCGCAGGAGCATTGGTCAACCTGAAAGGAATGACCATGTCATTAAAGTGCCCCTCAGTAATATTAAAAGCCGTCTTCCATTCATCCCCTTCATCCTAACCAGATTTCTATGCCCCCCTTAAGTCCAAGTTGGAGAACACCTTAGCACCAATAATCTGGTTAACCAAATTGGGATTCAAAGCAAGAGGGTAAGGATCATGGACAGTAATCCGATTGAAGTTCCTGAGAAGCCGTGAACAGGTGATCCCTTTGCACCAGTTCACATGCGGCGCTGGACGGTGGCCGCCGCTGCTTCTGTGCCGTGCTGGTGGAGTGATGGGATCCGAGGCCTAGGTGGCTCTGCCTCATGGTGGGGCCGCATTGTGGCTGTTGGATCCCATTGCCTGCTGGTGCGGTGTGGAGGTGCGGTGGTCGCCGCACGGCACTGCGCTATGGATAGAGTAGGTTCCCACTTAACAAGAGGCAACCTTGTCGCGGTAAGTGGGCCTATGCTCTTTGATCAAACTGTATACTAATGCCTCTTTTAGGGCACAGCAAATGTTTGATACTTGTGCTGTATAGCCATGGTTTATCAATAGAAATGCTGCAAAATACGTACAGTAGTCATTAGTATAGGAATGAGGAGGTGCGATTCAGATTCTCTCTCCACATTATACAATTTATATGCTTTAACTTCTTTTTCCCCCCTCTGAGTCAGCACTCCTCCCCATGTGGCACAGGTGCTTTTTAATTTAGCAGTAGTTTGCAAAGGGTTAAATAATTCCTACCCCATCTCAGTTGAAGTTCCTGAGAAGCCGTGAACAGGTGATCCCTTTGCACCAGTTCACATGCGGCGCTGGATGGTGGCCACCGCTGCTTCTGTGCCGTGCTGGTGGAGTGATGGGATCCGAGGCCTAGGTGGCTCTGCCTTACGGTGGGGCCGCATTGTGGCTGTTGGATCCCATTGCCTGCTGGTGCGGTGTGGAGGTGCGGTGGTCGCCGCACGGCACTGCGCTATGGATAGAGTAGGTTCCCACTTAACAAGAGGCAACCTTGTCGCGGTAAGTGGGCCTATGCTCTTTGATCAAACTGTATACTAATGCCTCTTTTAGGGCACAGCAAATGTTTGATACTTGTGCTGTATAGCCATGGTTTATCAATAGAAATGCTGCAAAATACGTACAGTAGTCATTAGTATAGGAATGAGGAGGTGCGATTCAGATTCTCTCTCCACATTATAGTAATCCGATTGAGTTCACGGAAATCCAGACATAGCCGAAGACCTCCGTGCTTTTTTTTCTTTTTACAAAAAAGGACCCTTCTATACACTGGAAACTTGGAAGGTCGTATATGTCCTTTAGCCAAACTCTCGGCAATATACTCTCTCATGGCCAGTCTTCCAGTTTCAGAAAGGATATACAACCTACATTTTGGCAACTTAGCTCTATAGGACAATCATATTCCCGATGCAGAGGTAAATCCTGTCATCCACTCTCAGAAAACACGTTGGCAACATCAGGTATAAAAGAGGGTAATGTCCTAGTAGTTAAAACAGAAAAAGATATTTAGACAATTGTCAATACAATAATCACCCCGATCCAGAATCTGTCTAGCTTGCCAATTGATGGTTGGATTGTGCTTGCTTAAACACTGTAAACCCAGAACCACGGATCCAGGGAGACCCTCCAACACAAAACACAAGATAAATTCTTGATGAAAGTCACCCACTCTTAATCTGATATCATGCACCACTTGAGATAAATACTTTTGAGCTAGAGGTGCAGAATTAATAGCAAAAATGGAAATGTTTTTTTCTAATGCACTCGGTGACAACCCGTGCATACGAATGAACTGAGCATCAATCAGGTTCACCTTGGCCCCGCTGTCGATAAACACCTAAATCCCCACAGTTCTTTACTCTAGCACCATCTCAGCAGCCAGAAGAAATTGGGTACTACCAGTAAAAGACAAATGCTGCAGGACCACTGTGAACTGTGCCTAGACGTGAGGGTGAGGACAAGGTGGAGGATGAGGAGGCAGAGGAAGACATTGGGGCAGAAATCCCATCAGAGGGGGCATTGCCATCACCTGACCAAGATGCTGGTGCCTTGAACCACATTTACCTAGTGGGCTGGCGTAAACTCTACCAGACACAGAGAGAATCAAGTACTGGTCCACCTTCTGCTCAACGTAGGTGTGCAGGGCTGGTACAGTTTTTTTTGTAAAATCAAAAATAAACTTGGGATTCTCCACCTTGGGTGGGCACAAGCCATCTGTTCTCTAAAATGTGTAGAGTCAACTACATAAAAAGGGGGGGGGGGGGGGACTGTAGTACCAACAACATTTAAATAAATGGGAAGGAAGGACAGCATCCTTCTGCTGAAATCGAGCCATGACTGCTGGAGAGGGGGTGCGGGCCGGTGGGAGATGCAGCGGTTGCTGCATCAGGCTATAAAACTAAATGAGAGTCATGGGTTTCCCACGCCAGTGACGCTCCGTGTGTTGACACAGGGCTGTCATGCTAACATTAGCATCCTGGCCACACACCACCTTCTGCCCACACACCCTGCATACAGCCATGCTAATGTTCCCCAGTGACATAGAGAAAAGTTTCCACACTGGCGAATGTGGCATTTTCCCTCCAACAGTGCATGATGCCTGACTGCCAATGCTTTTATGAACCCATACACTGCTAGTGTGTGCCTCACAGGTACTCTTCTGAGTAGAAGACAGTGTACCCCTCCCATGTTTGTCTTCAGATCTTCCACTTCTGACACCCTGTTGTCTGATGGGCACACTTCCTCACTGCTGGGTCACAGGCACAATGCCACCCTCGCCCCCCGATGATGAAGATGCCCCCTCTTCACTAGTAATGAGTGGCAATGGCTATATTCAAATTCGCAACATTTCACAAATATTTGGGTGAATATTCGTCATATATTCGCAAATTTGAGATTATTTTCTTGATCGCGAAAAATCTGCAATGTAATATTTGCGCAATGCGCGCAAAATACAGGCGTGGGTCACTTTTGCTACATTTTCCAAGCTGCTAGATGTTTCCTGAGACTGGAGAAAATGGTTGGTATGGCAGAACATAAAAAATGCCTTTATATGCAGTTAGAGTGCTCCAATACATTTGTGATTGCGCAAATCGGCACTAACGATGCAAATATTTTGGAGCAATAGGCGAAACTTCACATTTTAGCAGGTTCTGCTGTCCATACATACATGCAGACATATCACACTACCTAACACCCTGCACTGCAACAGCTACACTATATCAGGATATAACCTACACTATCTGTATTAGATATATAAGCTATGTAACTATCTATCTAATGTAGTGTGGAAAGCACAGAGCACAGCAATGACACTGCTATCGCTCTCAGAACTTTAAAAAACGGTAGAAAATTACTGCTGCGGAGGTTCTTATATAGTAAGGGGTAGGCAGCTTTCCTATTGGTTGCTAGTGATGTTGCTAAACTCAGACAAAGACTTTGCAGCCTTCTCATTGGCCCACAAGCACGAAGGGAGGTTACTGATGAAAAAAAAATTGAGAATATTCAAAATTACGAATATATATCAGTAATTCTAAATATTAGCGAATTCTCGAATTGCCGATATTCACGATTAACGTCACGATTACATTGGTTGTCGCTTGTGTCACCATCACCTGTCTCTTGCACACGTCCCTGACCTCTCGCACAAATGCTTCCTCCCGACTGTAATCATCTGTAGTTGCATGTCTAAAGGAGTCCACAATGGACCTCTTCTCCAAGGCTGTGCTAGCCTGTAACTGCTGACTAATCTCACAAAGCTCATCCTCGCTGAAAAGCGGAGCGGAGCAGAGCTGGTGGCATACATTAATGGCTAGCAGAAAGAGCAGCAAAAGCAAGAGGCAGGTTCAGGACAGGTGAGGGCACAGAGGCAGTTCCTGGGCCATGTCAACTAAGCGTGGTGTAAGAGGAACCCATTAATTACTGGCTATGTTTATCTGTTGTCACCTGAGATGATGCTGAAGAGTGAGTCATCCATTCCAATACAGCTGAATTGTTGGTCAATACACTACCGCTGGATGACAATGGCAGCTCTGGCCTGCTGCTGCAGCTGCTACTACTACCACCCCTTCTTCTGCTGCTACTTGTGCTGGCTACAGCAACATTTTTGCCACTGTCCGTTCCTTTGGAGGGCCAAAGAGACTGTATGTTGACCAGGGTATATAGTGACTGTATCTGTAATGTAATGGATTAACTAAGAATGTGGCAGCAGTTCAATAAGATAAACGAGAGAATATTTTTGACTGCCCGATGCTACTGAGGCACAGTAATTCTATGTATAAACTAACAGATTACTGGGGATTGTGGCTGCAGTTCAACAAGATAAACCCGACTATATATTTGACTGCCCTTTAATATTGATGCACAGTAATTCTATATGTAAACTAACATATTAGGCTACTTTCACACTAGCGTTCGGGTGTCCGCTTGTGAGCTCCGTTTGAAGGGGCTCACAAGCGGCCCCGAACGCATCCTTCCAGCACTAATGCATTCTGAGTGGGCGTGGATCCGCTCAGAATGCATCAGTTTGGCAGCGTTCAGCCTCCGCTCCGCTCAGCAGGCGGACACCTGAACGCTGCTTGCAGCATTCAGATGTCCGCCTGGCCGTGCGGAGGCGTGCGGATCCGTCCAGACTTACAATGTAAGTCAATGGGGACGGATCCGTTTGAAGATGACACACTATGGCTCAATCTTCAAACGGATCCGTCCCCTATTGACTTTACATTGAAAGTCTGGACGGATCCGTCTGAGGCTACTTTCACACTTAGAAATTTTTTAACAGTATAATGCAGACGGATCCGTACTGAACTGAGCCACTGTCTGCATTATATGAGCGGATCCGTCTGAGACGGATCCACTCTGAACGCAAGTGTGAAAGTAGCCTTAACTGGGATCGTGGCAGCAGTTTAACAAGATTTACACTGAACCTCAACTATGCTCTCACTATAGTGTCTAAAAACTCTCCCTAGATTCTCACTACACTGTCCCTACACTGTCCCTGCACTCTCCCTATTCAATTTTCTTCTTTGAATAGCTTTCTGAAACACTGTTCATAGCGCATAAGAGCTTGTCACATCTTTCCCTAAACTCAGCTCACAATGAAATGGCAGAGACCAGGCGGGATGAGTCTTTTATTCGGGTGTGACATCACAGGGGATAGCTATCTGCTGATTGGCTGGCTGCATGGCATTATGGGTCACATTGCATTCCCGGACTTCTTACTTTCACTTTGGAACACGTGCAGCAGCCATTTTTAAAAAATCATATTTGTTACCACAAAGCACAAGGAAATTCAGATTTGTGGCAAATCAATTTTTTTCTAAACTTCGGATCAAATTCCACTTTGGATGCTTCAATTCACTCAATACTAGTTATGATCAATAAGGTCCGTAAAAACCTCTGACACAACAAGGATGGCATCTATGTTCTTTTCATGTTATTGTTACATGAAATGTTATGTTCCATGTTATTTTCACAGACCACTGGTAGGAGATGCTCTGGAAACAAATTTTCAGCTTAGTAGTTTTAAATATTGATGAAACACAGGGCAAAAAACAGGCACAAAGACCAAACCCAGATCCTTTAAATACATCTTCTCATTTGAGCCACTGATCATCTAGTCATTGATATAATCATGTACAGTCATGGCCAAAAGTTTTGAGAATTACATAAATATTGGAAATTGGAAAAGTTGCTGCTTCAGTTTTTATAATAGCAATTTGCATATACTCCAGAATGTTATGAAGAGTGATCAGATGAATTGCATAGTCCTTCTTTGCCATGAAAATTAACTTAATCCTAAAAAAACCTTTCCACTGCATTACATTGCTGTCATTAAAGGACCTGCTGAGATCATTTCAGTAATCTTCTTGTTAACTCAGGTGAGAATGTTGACGAGCACAAGGCTGGAGATCCTTATGTCAGGCTGATTGGGTTAAAATGGCAGACTTGACCTTTTAAAAGGATGGTGATGCTTGAAATCATTGTTCTTCCATTGTTAACCATGGTGACCTGCAAAGAAATGCGTGCAGCCATCATTGCATTACATAAAAATGGCTTCACAGGCAAGGATATTGTGGCTACTAAGATTGCACCTCAATCAACACTTTATAGGATCATCAAGAACTTCAAGGAAAGAGGTTCAATTCTTGTTAAGAAGGCTTCAGGGCATCCAAGAAAGTCCAGCAAGCGTCAGGATCGTCTCCTAAAGAGGATTCAGCTGTGGGATCGGAGTGCCACCAGTGCAGAGCTTGCTCAGGAATGGCAGCAGGCAGGTGTGAGAGCATCTGCATGCACAGTGAGGCGAAGACTTTTTGAAGATGGCCTGGTGTCAAAAAGGGCAGCAAAGAAGCCACTTCTCTCCCAAAAAAAACATCAGGGACAGATTGATCTTCTGCAGAAAATATGGTGAATGGACTGCTGAGGACTGGGGCAAAGTCATATTCTCTGATGAAGCCTCTTTCCGATTGTTTGGGGCAGCAGGAAAAAGGCTTGTCCGGAGAAGAAAAGGTGAGCGCTACCATCAGTCCTGTGTCATGCCAACAGTAAAGCATCCTGAGACCATTCATGTGTGGTGTTGCTTCTCATCCAAGGGAGTGGGCTCACTCACAATTTTTAGGGACAGCCTTGGGGTCATTAGAACCAACTCAGGTGATGAGCGAGTACCCACTCAGAAACAGGAGAGGCAATTAAGGGTGCCTGAATCTGCAGATACATCGCAGATCATCAACCTTTCTAGACGCACCTTAACCATTGCTGAGATGATGGTCCTGAGCAAAGGCCTGTCTTTCGTACCTGAATGTAGATTTAACCCCTTCACATGGGTGAAGGATGTTAATCTATTTATCAGGAAATTGAAGTGGAAAAAGTTCTTCTGTACCCATGACAGGGAGCAATGTGAGAAGTTGGGTATTGATCAGGATGAACTCCCAGATGTGAGACTATTGGCTGGTCTCCTAGCAGATGGCGAAAGAGGTTTAGGTGAAGGGCCCTTCACTGATTTAAAACCAGCGTCTAAAAAATACCCCCCAGTGGGAAACTATTCGTCTCTTGATGTGTTCCTCACTGTTGTTATCGAAAAAATACGATCCCTACATGTCCAGAGTCCTTACCCTAGAAAAATAACAGAGCAGGAACAACTAGCATTAGTACAACTACAGCGAGATTCAAGTATTGTGATAAAACCTTCGGACAAGGGGGGAAATACAGTAGTCCTTGGTGTCAACACATATATACAGATGTGTAAGAGAATCCTTGATGATAGGACATGCTACATTAAGTTAGATCATAACCCTCTTGAGGCCTACAAAAACAAACTTAATGAGATTCTCAGTAGAGTGAAGGGGCGCAGACTGATAAGTGCAAGCGAACTTGCGTATCTGCTACCCATGCACCCGACACTACCGACCTTCTACAGTTTACCCAAAATACATAAGGGGACTGATCCCTTAAAGGGAAGGCCGATAGTGTCGGGAATTGGCAGTCTCACTGAAAGAATCAGCATTTATGTAGACAAAATCCTTAGGCCCTTTGTGTTCAGCCTGCCGTTCTTTGTTAGGGATTCTATGGACGTGTTAAGGAGATTAAATGATATCAGATGTGACAGTGACACTCTCCTCACCAGCATGGATGTAGAAGCTTTGTATAGCTCCATCCCACATCAACGAGGCTGTGAGGCAGTACAGACATTCTTACTGGAGAGACGGTATCATCTTCACGAGCATAACAAACTCGCAATCACACTGCTCAACTTCATTCTGTACCATAACATCTTCATGTTTGACCGTTCGCTCTACCGCCAGCTCAGGGGGGTGGCGATGGGCAGTCCCTGTACCCCCACTTTCGCCAACCTCTACCTGTGTTGGTGGGAAAGAGAGACGGTTTTTAACATTGAGATGGAAGAATGGACCTCATCCATATTATTATTATTAGGTTCATTGATGATATATTCATCCTATGGAGAGGTACAAAGAAAAAATTCACAGACTTTGTATCAAGGCTGAATATAAACACCTTGGGCCTGTACTTCACATCTGTAATTGATGAAAAACATATCACTCTTCTGGACCTTGCGATCGAGATTGACCCCTCTGGATATCTTAAAACAAAAGTGTTTTGTAAACCCACGGCCACCAATGCCCTCTTGAGGTGGGAGAGTGGACATCCGTACCCACTCAAGAGGGGCATTCCTAAGGGGCAGTACCTTAGAATGAGACTCAACTGCTCTCAGTGGTCTGATTTTAAGGTATCAGTGGATGACCTAGAAAAACGGTTTGTTGAGAAGGGATACCCTAAGCCCGTTCTAAAGGAGACCTACCAACATGCGGCTGCATGTGATAGGGAACATCTCTTGCATCCCAAAAATAGGACATCTGAGGATGCACAGTTACGTATCATAGTAACTTTCGACATGGCGCACAAGGAGATGCGTGCAGTGTTGACTGAGCACTGGGAGATTTTAAAAACTGACCCAGATGTCGGACAACTAGTAGGTGGGTATCCCATGATCACATACCGTCGTGGGGAAAACATTAAGGATAAGGTGGTCCACAGTGCCTTTAACTCTCCTATGAATGAGACCTGGTTAGGGGCAATTATACCAAATGGCACATACAAATGTGTAAAAAGCATAGCCTGCAAAGTGATCTTAAAGGGTGTACATTTTACTAGCTCAATCACAGGGCATGAATATAACATCAAATCCTTTATCAACTGTAAGACAGTAGGGGTGGTATATCTCGCGACCTGCATTTGTGGATTACAATATGTAAGGAAAACTAAGTGCGAATTTAGGAGGCGCATAGGTGAACACCTATTGAAGATCAGAAGCTTTGGTGATACCCCCATTGCGCAACACGTGGCAACTTGCCATCCCAGGACAACAGATTGCTTAAAATTTCAGGGCATTGAACATGTAAGACCACCGCCCAGGGGAGGTGATATTGATACACTGCTTCTCAGAAAGGAGGCACAGTGGATCTTTACACTAAACACTGTTAAACCAAAGGGTCTGAATGATGCGATTTCATTTGCATGTTTTATTGAATGAAGGGCAGCGCCCTCCACCCTTGCTGGTCAGTGCATGAGATTTATCCCCTGTCTTTCATTTGAATAGATATTACTGCTCCCTTTGATGACTCTCCTTTACTGTGACCTCTCCCTATCGATCATATGTGGAGACCATCCATGAAATGGGACTCAAGTGTGTCCCTAATGTCCTGAGTATGAGTGTCACTGGTTGACGCTTCTGCTATTTATGGGGACTCCTAAGGGACTGTATGTAATGGGATCCCCTACGCTTCAAGCAGAATCGATTTTGGGGGATTTTTTCTGCCTTAGGCAGGATCGACTTCTTCTGCTTATCCTATGGTAACCACTTATGACAGTATATATTTTAATTTGTTCTGATTATCTAAACACTGGCTTTACATTGACATGAAGAGATCCTATGGATTATTTGTTCCAACCCAGATGGTGACTCAAGCATACGTCATGATTATACACTCCCCCTTGTCATAGCGACAAATGATGGAGGAGGCGGAGTCGACACAAATGGCTGTGCAGTGGGCTGTCTGTCTACTGGTGATGACGACAGTAGGAGGCGCGGCCATCTAGCGATCGAACGCCCATTGGATGCCTGTTAGAGGCTCGGCAATGGAAGGAGAGGAGACATCTACATTTAAACAGCACATACTTAGCGCACGTCACGGCCACTACAGTGTCGGGTGGCTCGCTGCTGCACGCACGATATCAGAAGCACGCAGCGTCTTTCTAGTCAGTAGACCTAAATGTGTTTGGCAAGACTATTGCATAACCACCATCAGGGTCGCAATATATAATGTCTGCCAAATATTAGGTCTAATGCTCCTGATGAATTACCGACAACTGTCGGAAGGAAAACGCGTCGAGCATTAGACTTCAGTACATAGAATACTAGCAGGCTGACTCTCGCTTCTACATTGAGCCTGGATAGGGATTCATCCTTTAAGTGTGAGATACTATACAGCACTTACCAACCGCCCTGTGTATGTAGTGCAAAAACATTTTCTTAGGATCACAAGTGGATTTATCCCTTAGTTTTCATACTCCTAAATATAAAGGCGTTCTTGTGGTAGGGTGCATCTAGGAACCAGCATATAATTGGTCTGTAAAAGTTCCAGCTCACCTTATCAGCCTATTCATGTGGAGATTTGAACTTTATTCATGTGGAGATTTGAATATTACTAAATAAAGTGTTTTTAACATACTTCAGTTAGGCAGTAAACAACATCACTCACAATTTTGCCCAAAAACACAGCCATGAATAAAGAATGGTACCAAAACACCCTCCAACAGCAACTTCTTCCAACAATCCATCAACACTTTGGTGAAGAACAATGCATTTTCCAGCACGATGGAGCATCGTGCCATAAGGCAAAAGTGATAACTAAGTGGCTCGGGGACCAAAACGTTGACATTTTGGGTCCATGGCCTGGAAAATCCTCAGATCTTAATCCCATTGAGAACTTGTGGTCAACCCTCAAGAGGCGGATGGACAAACAAAAACCCACTAATTCTGACAAACTCCAAGAAGTGATTATGAAAGAATGGGTTGCTATCAGCCAGGAATTTGCCCAGAAGTTGATTGAGAGCGTGCCCAGTCGAATTGCAGAGGTCCTGAAAAAGAAGGGCCAACACTGCAAATACTGACTCTTTGCATAAATGTCATGTAATTGTCGATAAAAGCCTTTGAAACGTATGAAGTGCGTGTAATTATATTTCACTACATCACAGAAACAACTGAAACAAAGATCTAAAAGCATTATAGCAGCAAACTTTGTGAAAACTAATATTTGTGCCATTCTCAAAACTTTTGGCCACGACTGTACATAGACATGTGAATGAGGCCTAAAACTGACTAGATAAGTTACAGGTGGCAAAAATGTCATCATACCTGGCCTTGGCAATTAAAGTGCAGAGGGCAGGGCAGCTGCAGAGAGAGCAAAGCCTCTTTATATAACGCCAATGCCCCGTTGCTTCTAATAGCTCATTTACATACATTAATACATAATTATTCTCAGTAATGCGGGCACATATGAACATGGATATCTGCTGACAGATACCCTTTAATATGTCAATGCTGGTGTACTATACAGCTGAAAGAAAATCTATGCATGTCCCATTGTTTAATAATATGTGCTGCACAGGGGCATGCATACAGGGGTCGCAGTTGCGACCGGGCCCGGCACTCCAGGGGGCCCGGCTGCTTGTGGACCCCTGGCCCCACCCTGCAGTAGTGCTGTGTGTGCTGCGCCTGCCTGTATAAGCTGGGCGACCGGCCCAAGGCCCGCCACCCAGTCTTGCGTTTCTACGCTGCAGTGCCAGGCCAGGCCAGCCCTACCCCCTTGAGTCTCCTCGAGTCTCCTCCCCCTGAGTCTCCTCCCCGTGTGGTGGTGCGGCATGCCTCCTCATTTCTTGTTGGGCGGCCACACCGGACATGACGTTTCCCTGCGCAGGCGCACAACGAGGCCGAGACGCAGCAGGGAGAAGGCGCTGGAAAAGCTTTAGCGAGAGCGCACGAAGAAGCCGGTGACAGTCTAGAAGATTTGTAAAAAAAGGTCTTCATATTTGCTCACCACAACCGCAATTCCATTTTGCGGAACGGAATTGCAGACCCATACATTTCTATGGGGAATTGCGGACCCGGGTCCGCTAACCCGGGACCACTTCCGGGTCCGCTAATCCGAACCTGAAAAAAATAGAACATGTCCTATTCTTGTCCGTAATAGCACACAAGATTAGGCATATTCTCTTAGTGCCGGCAATGCGCGGCCCGCAAAATGCGGAACGTGCATTGCCGCTGTCCGTGTTTTGCGTATCCATGGATCCGCAAAACACACGGAATGTGTGAATGGACCCTTATGGTGAGTTCAGACTCAGAGTGAGGTCTGATAGGGGCTGAGAGTTGGGCAATGTTACTGTATTGACTTCATATGGTAAAATACTTCATTGGCCTATCAAATGGCTTTATAACTAACTCTGCTATATTTCTGTAGTCTGCAACCTCTAACTGCCCAGTTGGGCTGAAACTACTACACCCAACATGCTCTGGCAGTAATAGTAAATGGATATTGGTGCAATTCTGAGCTACTAGTCTATATAATACATATGTGGGCTCTTATCCAGTCCCCTGCCCCCTTAATCATACCCAGTGTCTGTCACCCTTAATTTAGGGGGGCAGTGTCTAATTGAGGGGGCAGGGGACTGGGTAAGGGTGACACTGGGTATGATTAAGAAGGGCAGGGGACTGGGTAAAGGTGACAGGGTATGATTAAGGGGGGCAGGGGACTGGCTCTATGTGACACTGGGTATGATTAAGGGGGGCAGGGGACTGGGCAAAGGTGATAGGGTATGATTAAGGGGGGCAGGAGACTAGCTATGGGTGACACTGGGTATGATTGTACTTGTTTGCACTTAATTTATCTGTAATGAAAAAAAAAAACTGTTACAAAGATTGTTTTCCTCTTTGTGTATGTTTAGATGAACACCTAAGGGCAGCCCTGTTAGAAAACACCACACCCATACCTACTAATGGCATGTCTGTGATTGGCCAGTGCAGCATGTGACCCAGCCTCTATATAAGGCTGAGTCACGTAGCACCGCACGTCACATCAGCTCTTATTAGCGCAGGAAAGGATGCTGCTGGTGCTGTTAGGGATAGAGTAGGAAAGATTATCTATTCTGAATTCAGAACTGTGCTTGTTTAACTCAGCGATTTTTCCTGAGCCCAGTGACAAAGAAAAATCCATTTACTAGCGTCGGTGGCCATTTTATTTTTGCCAATCCACTAAATATTGTCTTTTTTTTGCATATTACAGTGTGACAGAAAGGCAGTAGATACTCCAGTTACATTGTCTGAGTAAAATTAAAGCTTTTTTTACCAAAACATTAAATTTGGGCTTTTTTCAGCTTATTACTGTGTGGCACAAAGGCCGTAGACACTCCAGATCTATTTTCTTTGTAAAATTACAGCTTTTTCTGCCCAAACACTCACATTTGTCAGTTTTCAGCATATGGCAGTGTGTCAGAAAGGCTGTAGATACTCCAGTTACATTGTCTGAGTAAAATTACAGCTTTTTGTGCCAAAGCACTAAATTTTGGCATTTCTGCCTTTTTTAGGGTGAAAAATAAGCTTTACGTACCAATATTATATTCTGTTTAGTAACTAAAATGATCCTAAATTTGAGGAGAAGGAGGAGAGCATTAAATAAGGGACGTGGCTCCGGTCATAGTGCTGCTGGAGGAGCTGCTGTTGCAGGGAGAGGACATGGTCAATCTGTGCCAGCTACACGCACAAGTCAAACACCTTCCTCAGGTGCGAGTAGGCGACAGAACCTTTAGCTGTATTTGGTCGGGCCTAATGCAGCTCTACGAATGGTGAGGCCAGAAGTAGCACAGGCGATAGTAGATTGGGTTGCTATCAGTGCCTCCAGTTCCTTTACATTGTCTCCCACTCAGTCTCCTGCTGAAAGATCAGAGCTGGCACCTGCAGCCAATGTCCATCAGTATTTCACCTCACCCCTTGCAAATCAGCAAAGCAGTCTGAGCCCCAAGTCATGCAGCAATCTCTTCTGCTTTTCCCCTAGACAGTACGCAGTGGCGTAGGATTGCCATAGCAACCATAGCAGTGGCTATGGGGCCCTACACGCCACTGGGGGCCCGTCCCGGACTGCATTCATTTTTTTTTTTTTACACAGCCAGGCAGCCAGGTGGGCGGGGCTTGGGCGGTCCGCGGCTGTAGTGGGCGGGGCTTGGGCGGTCCGCGGCTCGGGCCTGGCTGGGGGGAAGCCAAGGAAGGAGTAGTCAGGTCAGGACTGGAGTAGGCGGGCCCAAGGCGCACTGCTGCACGAGCAGAAGATGAGGTAGGCCAGTGAAGGGGGGATCTGTGGAGGACACTGAAGGGAGGATCTGTGGAGGACACTGAAGGGGGGGGATCTGTGGAGGACACTGAAGGGGGGATCTGTGGAGGACACTAAAGGGGGGATCTGTGGAGGACACTGAAGGGGGGATCTGTGGAGGACGTTGAAGGGGGGATCTGTGGAGGACACTGAAGGGGGATCTGTGGAGGACACTGAAGAGGGGATCTGTGGACGACACTAAAGGGGGGATCTGTGGACGACACTAAAGGGGGGATCTGTGGACGACACTAAAGGGGGGATCTGTGGACGACACTAAAGGGGGGATCTGTGGATGACACTAAAGGGGGGATCTGTGGACGACACTAAAGGGGGGATCTGTGGAGAACACTAAAGGGGGATCTGTGGACGACACTGAAGGGGGGGAATCTGTGGACGACACTTAAGGGGGGATCTGTGGACGACACTTGGGGGGGATGTTGGGGTGGGAGGTCCTGGAGGGGTGTTTGGGTGGGAGCTCTGGAAGGGGTGGGAGGTCCAATAGGTATGTGGGGGTGGGAGATCCGGGAGGGGGGGCCCATAATTTTTTTTGCTATGGGGCCCAGTCATTTCTAGCTACGCCCCTGACAGTACGCCTGCTACTGCCCACCGCACCAAGGGACCGAGCAAACCAAATCTATCTCCAAGGAGTTCCCTGGCATGGCAGTTCTTCAGACAATGTGCTGACGACCCTGTGCAATCAGACCCTTAAACGTTCTCAACCTGAGCACAACCTGCATGACCAGGCATCTAAGTGCAATGCACGAGCTGCACTGGAGTAGAACCCTCAAAAACCAAGAAAGGTCTTTAGCTCCTCCTGCTTCCTCTTCTTCTGCAGTCTCGGCCTCTTCATCCACCTCTGGAGTGACAGTGCCAACTGCCACCCAGCAAACAGAGGATCTGCCAGCAACACCACCACCTGGATCACCAAGCATTTCCACAATGTCCCACGGAAGCGTTCAGCTCCCCATCTCTCAAACACTGTAGTGGAAGAGGAAGTACCCCCCTACCCACCCGCGATCCCTGGCCCTGAATGCCAACATTTCAAAATTACTGGCCTTTGAAATGCTGTCAATCCGTCTGGTGGAGACTAAGAGTTTTGAAAGCCTTATGGCGGTGGCTGTCCCACAGTACATCGTGCCCAGCCGCCACCACTTTTCCAGGCGTGCCATCCCTTCCCTGCACAACCAAGTGGGGGGATATCAGGTGTGCATTGTGCAACACCATCTGTGGCAAGGTCCACCTAACTACGGATACGTGGACCAGTAAGCACGATCAGGGACGTTATATCTCCATAACAGCACACTGGGTAAATGCAGTGGTGGCTGGGCCTGAGGCGGATAGCAGTTTGGCGCATGTACTTCCACCACCGAGGATTGCAGGGCGCTTTAGTTTGCCACCTGTTGCTTCCTCCTCCTACTCTGCTTCCTCATCCTCTACCAGCTCCTCATCTGGTCAGCGTAACACCTTCACCACCAACCTCAGCATAGCCAGGGGTAAACGACAGCAGGCAGTCTTAAAACGTATCCATTTGGGGGACAAACCCCAAACTGCGCAGGAGCTGTGGATGGGCCTTGAACAACAGACCGATGGTTGGTTGGTGCCAGCAAGCCTTAAGCCTGACTTGGTGGTGTACAATAATGGGTGAAATCTCGTAGCAGCTCTGGGACTAGCTGGTTTGACGCACATCCCTTGCCTGGCGCATGGGCTGAATTTGGTGGTACAGAGGTTCCTTAAAAATTACCCCGATATGTCAGAGCTGCTGCATAAAGTGCGGGCCGTCTGTGCGCACTTTGGGCGTTCTCACCCTGCTGCTCGCCTGTCAGCGCTGCAGCGTAACTTTGGCCTTCCCACTCACCACCTCATATGCGACGTGCCCACAATGTGGAACTCCAACTTGCACATGCTGGCTATACTGTGCGAGCAGCAGCAGGCGATAGTGTAGTTTCATCTGCAGTACGCATGGGTGAGTCACTCTGCGGAACAGCACCACTTCACCACCAATGACTGGGCCTCCATGCGAAACCTGTGTTCCTTGTTGCGCTGTTTTGAGTACTCCACCAACATGGCCAGTGTCGATAACGCAGTTCTCAGAGTTGCTATCTCACTTCTATGCCTCCTTGAAAAAACGCTGCTGGCGATGATGGAAGAGGATGTGGCACAGGATGAGGGGGAGAAGAAGGAGAAGGAAGAGGGATCATTTCATATGGTTTCCGGCCACTCATTCACAAGTGGCTCCGAGGGTGGGTTCCTGCACCCACAAACACAATGTACACAATTGTCCAGCCAGGGCACAGTTCTGGAAGATGATGAGGTGGAGGATGAGGAGGAGGAGATGGAGGAGGAGGAACCGTGTTCACAGCAGGGTGGCACCCAAACCAGCTCATGGCCATCACTGGTGCGTGGCTGGGGGGATACAGAGGATACAGATGATACACCTCCCACAGAGGACAGCTTTTTGTTGCCTCTGGGCACCCTGGCACACATGAGCGATTCCATGCTGCAGTGTTTCCGCAACAACCGCCGAGTTGCCCACATTGTAACTTGTGCTTATTACTGGGTGGCCACACTGCTGGATCTCTGTTACAAGGACAACGTACCGTCCTTAATTCCCTCACTGGAACGTAATCGTAAGATGCACGAGTACAAGCGCACGCTGGTAGATGTGCTGCTGTTGGCATTCCACCTGACAGCAAGGGCACAGTTGAAGCACAAGGCAAAGGCATTGTCTGAATGTGTGTTTAATACGGCAGGGGGCGTTATCACATACAAGCGCAGCCGCCTGTCCACAGCGAATGGAGCTCACATTCATTAAAATGAACCAGGCATGGATCCCACAGGACTTGTCCGTACCTTGTGCAGAATAGACATGTATACCGGCCTTAACCAGCCATTGTTATACTACAGCGCAATTGCTCATTGTTGTATTTTGGATATTTCACACCCTGCTGTACCTAAATTTAACTAATTTTTCTGTTACATAGTTGGGTGACATTCGCCAATTTTTGGCTATGATATACCCCTGCTCTACCTAGTAGTCAGGTAAACAAATGTAACAAATTTTTCTGTTACATTTTTTGGGTGAAATCCACCAATTTTTGGCTGTGATATACCCCTGCTGTAACAATGGCAGCTGGCAGCCGCCAGCGTTCAGCGCATCCTGCTATGTACCTCGATCTGCACACAAGGCTCCTGGTCTCCACTGCAGGCTCTGGACCCGCTTTTCTGGCGAAGAATCAGAATCTGAAGTACAAAACATCCTCGATTTCAAGGTAGTTTGTGGCAAGAGGTACTTTCTTGTAAACTGGAAGAATTATGGTCCTGAGAAACGTCCCTGGGAGCCAGAGGAAAATGTACATGCTCCGAATCTTCTTAAACGATTTTTTTCAGCATATTAGGACCAAGAAGAAGGGGCGTGAGAGGAGGGATACTGTAACATTGGCAGCTGGCAGCCGCCAGCGTGCAGCACATCCCGCTATGTGCCTCAGTTGAACTGCACACAAGGCTCCTCTTCCCTGCTGCAAGCTCCCACTGCTGCAGGCTCCTCTTCCCTGCTGCAGGCTGCCACGGGCGGCAACGGTTTCAGTTGTACATTGTAGGAGCGACACGCGTCCTGTTTCTTTAAGGGTTTGTGCACGCCCCTGATTCCGCCTTCTCTCCAATCCCAGCCAGGTACCACCTTTATAAGGGTGTTTCCCCCTTCCTGTGATGCCTGAGCAATATTGTAGTTTTCTACAGCGAAGGTTCCAGCTTGTTGTTCCTGTGTTGATATCCTGCTTCCGATCTTAGCCTGAATCCTGACCTCGTATCTGCCTGATCCTCCTGTACTTCGCTGCTCTCAAGTGTATGATTCGGATTGTCGACCACGCAACTGTCTGCTGTTCAGCTTTTTTCATCTGCTCCACCTGAGCTATTCAGCTCTGCTGTTCTAACAGCTCCAGCTCTGCTAAATCACAAACTCAGCTCTGCTTCATCTGACTCTGCTGCTGCGCTCCTTCCATCCAGTGACAGCTCGCTCCACTTGCCTGTATTTCCAGTGCTTGCACTGGGGCGTTCTGGCCTGCTCAGCCGCTGCCACTTAACCGGGACCACTCTTGCGGTAGCGACCTGGTGTCTCCCCTGCTGCTAAGACCAGCTTCCACATCTTGGAGTGGGATAAAGAGAGAAAACCAGGGGAACACTTAGATTCCGCTCCCAAGTTGGCCCAAAGCCAAACCAGTAAGTGGCTCAGCGGGTCCACACCTGTTGGAGCGTTACACCTGCTCTACCTAGTAGACAGGTAAACAAATTTCACTAATTTGTCTGTTACATTTTCAGCTGAAATTCACAATTTTTTTGCTGTGATATACCCCTGATCTACCTAGTAGACAGGTTAATAAATTTCACAAATTTTTCTGTTACATTCTTGGGTGACATTTTACCATTTTTGCCATGAATAAACCCCTGCTCTGCATAGGTGACAGGGACCGAAATTTTTAAAAACCATCTGTTCCATTGGTGGCTGACATTAACCCATTTCTGGCGATGAAAAACCCCTGCTCTGCATAGGTGACAGGGAATTAAATTAGTAAAATTTGTCTTTAATTGGCTCTTTCATTCGATCCTTCCACTTGTCCCACATTTCAGCTTGATCACATTGCAGCCATTGACCTCCCTTGGAGGCGGTCTCCCTTTCTCAAGCTCCCTCTCTGGCGTGGAACCCTGATTCGCCATTAACCGTGATCAACATGGTAGGCTCAGAAAAGAACATCAAAAGTTGATAGGGAAGATATCCAAATGGATCGTGGACGTCACGGTGTCGTGCGATCAGGCAGAAGTTATCTAGAGTCAACAAAGCGGCAGCAGGGCCTCTCCTGTGTAACGTTTCCAAATCCTAAATACCCCAGTGACCTTCCCTATAATTTTAAATTAAGAATTCCAATAACAGGGCATCTTGAGAGTCCTGTATTGTTATTTATCGTCACTACAACCTCGAGTCGGGAATGGGTAATTGCCATGCGACCCCTCCTTTCCTTTAATTCTTCAGTTTTAAAAGCTTCTCCCACATTTCCGCTCGATCACAATAAAATTTCATCCATTGATATGCCTTGGATGTGCTATCCCTTTCTCACGCTCCCTCTCCGGTGCGGAACCCTGATTTGCTGCTAACAGTGATCAACATGGTAGGCGCAGAAAAGAACATTAAAAGTTGATAGAGCAGATATCCAATTGAATTGTGAACATAACAGGGACGTGCAACATGGTGGGGCAGTATTTGTGCAAACGCCTGCACGAACTGACTGATGGGTCTGCCCCCTGCAACTTTTGGGTCTCCAAATTGGGCACATGGCCTGAGCTTGCCCTTTACGCCTTGGAGGTGCTGGCCTGCCCTTCAGCCAGTGTATTGTCTGAACGTGTGTTTAGCGCGACTGGAAGGGGTTATTACAGGTTATATTTCCCAATGTTTTGGGGTGTTCCCTAATTTAAAAAAAATATAAATGAATTTAAAACCAAAAAGCAGTGTAGGCTACCTCCTCCTCATCTACCGCCACTTCCACCTACACTGCCTCCTCAACCTCCTGCTCCATATGGACCTCGTCCTCCTAGATCAAGATAAATATATTTTTTTTACCTATTTTACGTTATTTAAAGTCATTTCCCTATCCACATTTGTTTGCAGAACACTTGCTATACCCTTAACCACATTTTGCTGGCATTTGCAGCCCTCTAGCCCTTTCCATGACATTTTTAGAGCCATTTTAGTGCTCAAAAGTTCGGGTCCCTATTGACTTCAATGGGGTTCGGGTTTGGGGTCAAGTTCGGGTCTCGAACTCTAACTTTTTTTTTAAGTTCGGCCGAACCCGTCGAACCAGAACATCCAGGTGTCCCCTCAACTCTACTTATGACCAACCTAAGAAATCATTAAAGGACTATTTGCAATTATTAAATTTCCTATTCAGAATTTATACCTCTCAACCTGGTTTGTTGTGACATTTAGAAAAATGTATTAGCTTTTAATGGAAATAAAATATACTCCAAAAATTATTTGATTGCTGAGTGCAGGACTGTTTGCACTTCATGGCAAGGAAGAAGAAAAGAAAGAAAGCAGTGTCTGTTTTTGGTAAGTTATTATGTACGGAGAAATGCGGAAGATAATACATTAACAGAGAACTTCTGTAATGGGTGCTATACTTTTATGTTTTCAGTTGATACTAGTGTTGAGCGAGCATGCTCGGCCGAACTGCTGTTCGGCTCGAGCATCGCTATGCTCGGCACATCTGAGTGCTCTGCCGAATACTACAAGTTCTCGAGTACAATTTAATACAGTGAAAGTCAATGGGAGACCCAAGCATCAAACCAGGCACCCCCTGCTCTGAAGAAGAGAGGATGTCTAGTTTACACAAAAAGGTTAGAAACTGATGGAAACCCCATCAAAATGGTTTGGAAACAGCAATAAGAGGATAGCTGGGTGCGTCTTGGACTCTTATTATCTATGACATACAATAGACAACCACACAAATGCTATATGCCAAAAGCCAGGTATATGTAAGCCATCAATCTATCCATGAGACAGATGACAGGCTTAGTCAGCATACCTTTCATTGGCAGCCTTATGCACTATGAGACATGAACAGCACCATCTAATGGTGTCATAGTCTTATGACAATACTATTACTCTTGTCATAAGACTATGAAACCAATAGATGGTGCTGTTCATGAGTAGTGTAGATCGCAAATTTTCCATGAAAATGGTTTTTCAGCAGAAAAACAAGGCAAATTCTGCTCATTTGCATGTCTTCCCCATATGCCCATGTTTATGCAAATTCGTTTTTACATGACAAAACTGTATAGAAATGTTATTGAATATCATGTTAGGACAATCAGAAAACTTTTTGTTTCCCTAATTATATTGATCTAGGTGCGCAGGTCCACCCAAGCCATCCAACAAATCTGAAGTAACTTTAAGGCTTACTGGCTCTCGGTCAGATAAGAGCTGGTTTGGAATGTCTCATAGTGCACAAGGCTGTCATCTGCCTCATGGATAGATTGATGCCTTGCATATACCTGGCTTTTGGCATATAGCCTTTGTGGGGTTGTTTATTGTATGTCATAGATAATAGAGTCCAAGACACATCCAGCTATCCTCGTAATGCTGTTTCCAAACCATTTTGATGGGGTTTCCATCAATTTCTAACCTTTTTTTGTGAACCAGACACTCTCTTCTCTTCTGAGTAGGGGGTGCCTGGGGTTTTCCCATTGACTTCCATTGTGCTCGGGTGATTGGTTGAACACACGAGCATACCAATGTGTTTGGCCAGAGCATGCAAACACTTTTATGCTCGATCAACACTAGTTGATAGTGATACTTATATCTGAACATTTCATAACTGTGCCTACTATTTTATGATACCTTAAAACTTTTATGAGAAATACAAGGAAAAAACGGGGGTCATTTATTAAGACCAACACTAAATAACCCCTGTGCGCTGGCAGTGATTTTGCAAAAATTATGAAGAGGCTCTCTTCATAATTATAATTAGAATTTATTATATGTTATACTCATACAGTGGGATGTGAAAGTTTGGGCAACCTTGTTAATCGTCATGATTTTCCTGTATAAATCGTTGGTTGTTACGATAAAAAATGTCAGTTAAATATATCATATAGGAGACACACACAGTGATATTTGAGAAGTGAAATGAAGTTTATTGGATTTACAGAAAGTGTGCTATAATTGTTTAAACAAAATTAGGCAGGTGCATAAATTTGGGCACCACAAAAAAGAAATGAAATCAATATTTAGTAGATCCTCCTTTTGCAGAAATTACAGCCTCTAAACACTTCCTGTAGGTTCCGATGAGAGTCTGGATTCTGGTTGAAGGTATTTTGGACCATTACTCTTTACAAAACATCTTTAGTTCATTCAGGTTTGATGGCTTCCGAGCATGGACAGCTCTCTTTAAGTCACACCACAGATTTTCAATTATATTCAGGTCTGGGGACTGAGATGGCCATTCCAGAACGTTGTACTTGCATAAATGCCTTAGTGGATTTTGAGCAGTGTTTAGGGTCATCTTGTTGAAAGATCCAGCCCCGGCGCGGCTTCAGCTTTGTCACTGATTCCTGGACATTGGTCTCCAGAATCTGCTGATACTGAGTGGAATCCATGCGTCCCTCAACTTTGACCAGATTCCCAGTCCCTGCACTGGCCACACAGCCCCACAGGATGATGGAACCACCACCATATTTTACTGTAGGTAGCAGGTGTTTTTCTTGGAATGCTGTGTTCTTTTTCCTCCATGCATAATGCCCCTTGTTATGGCCAAATAACTCAATTTTAGTTTCATCAGTCCACAGCACCTTATTCCAAAATGAAGCTGGCTTGTCCAAATGTGCTTTAGTCCACCTCAAGCGGCACTTTTTGTGCTGTGGGTGGAGAAAAGACTTCCTCTGCATCACTCTTGCATACAGCATCTCCTTGTGTAAAGTGCGCCGAATGGTTGAATGATGCACAGTGACTCCATCTGCAGCAAGATGATGTTGTAGGTCTTTGGTGCTGGTCTGTGGGTTGACTCTGACTGTTCTCACCATTCGTCGCTTCTGTTTATCCGAGATTTTTCTTGGTCTGCCACTTCGAGCCTTAACTTGAACTGGGCCTGTGGTCTTCCATTTCCTCAATATGTTCCTAACTGTGGAAACAGACAGCTGAAATCTCTGAGACAGCTTTCTGTATCCTTCCCCTAAACCATGATGGTGAACAAGCTTTGTCTTCAGGTCATTTGAGAGTTGTTTTGAGACCCCCATGTTGCTACTCTTCAGAGAAACTTAAAAGAGGGGGGAAACTTACAATTGACCCCCTTAAATACTCTTTCTCATAATTGGATTCACCTGTGTATGTAGGTCAGGGGTCACTGAGCTTACCAAGCCAATTTGAGTTCCAATAATTAGTTCTAAAGGTTTTGGAATCAATAAAATGACAACAGTGCCCAAATTTATGCACCTGCCTAATTGTGTTTAAACAATTATAGCACACTTTCTGCAAATCCAATAAACTTCATTTCACATCTCAAATATCACTGTGTGTGTCTCCTATATGATATATTTAACTGACATTTTTCATCGTAACAACCAACGATTTATACAGGAAAATCATGACGATTAACAAGGTTGCCCAAACTTTCGCATCCCACTGTACATAGAGATATTTATGTGCGACAATTGGTATTTGTGTATCTGGTCTGCAAACTTTTCATGCCTTTTACAAAAAGCTATGCACTCACACTTATTTCTTTGCTTTAGGCTACATGCACGCGAATGTTGTTTGTTTCCGTGTCCGTTCCGTTCTGTTTTGTTTTTTTGCGGATATGATGCAGACCCGTTTATTTCAATAGGCCTGCTAAAAATGTGGACAAAAAATCGAACATGTCCTATTCTTGTCCGTTTTAAACATTGTTACAATGGATCCGCAAAAAAAAAAGGATGGCATACGGATGTCATTGATTTATTTTATTTTTTTGCGGGTCCGCATTTTGCGGACCGCAAAACTCATACGGTTGTGTGCATGTAGCCTTACAGTGTTACTTTGCCTTATTTTAAACTTTTCATGTTTCTGTCAGTACTAGAAAATGTCACAACCACGTTTACCTCATTCTAAGGCTGTTATATCTCCATAACTCTATAAATGTCATTATTCTTATTGTCATTCTCTGAAGTTCTTCACTTGTTCATGATTCAGTTTGAATCATATTGCTTTTTCTGTTTACTGCTTATTTTTTATTTTGCATCTATGTCAGTGTCAAGGATACCTACTACGCCTCAAATTCAGGACCCATTAGCCATTTGCCTTTTTTTTTTCATTCTCAAAAGGAGCTGTCCTTTTGCGAATGAATCTGTGGAATAAAAAAAGTGGAATCTGGATGCAACTAAGCCAGTTCTACTTTACACCAGTTTGATAAATGACCCCCAAATGTCCCTATGGTGTCTACAGCAATTATAATGTCACTTAGAGTACTTCCAGTAATGATAACATCCTATATTGTGCTCCAGGTAATAATACCTGTATAGTGTCCCTGCAAAATAATGTCCCCTAAAATGTTGTTGTAATAGTATTGCCCCTGTAGTTCCTACCAAATAGAGACATCCCCCACACTGCCACCACTGTAGTAATCGTCCCCACATTGCCCTCACAGTAGTAATTGTCCCCCACACTGCCCCCACAGTGGTAATTTTCCACCACACTGCCCCCACAGTATTAATTGCCCCCACACTGCCCCCACAGTATTAATTGCCCCCACAGTAGTAATTGTCCCCCACACTGCCTCCACAGTAATAATTGTCTCCCACACTGCCCTCACAGTACCAATTGTCTCCCACACTGCCCCCACAGTACCAATTGTCCCCTACACTGCCCCCACAGTACCAATTGTCCCCCACACTGCCCGCACAGTACCATTTGTCCCCCAAACTGCTACCACAGTAGTAATTGTCCCCCAAACTGCTACCACAGCAGTAATTGTCCCCCACACTGCCCCCACAGTAGTAATTGTCCCCCACGCTGCCCCCACAGTAGTTATTGTCCCCCACACTTCCCCCACAGTAGTTATTGTCCCCACACTGCCCCCACAGTAGCAATTGTCCCCCACACTGCCCCCACAGTAGCAATTGTCCCCCACACTGCCCCCACAGTAGTAATTGTCCCCCACACTGCCCGCACAGTACCATTTGTCCCCCAAACTGCTACCACAGTAGTAATTGTCCCCCATAGTTCCAATTGTCCCTCACACTGCCCCCAAAGCAGGAATTTGCCCCCCACACTGCCCCCACAGTAGCAATTGTCCCCCACACTGCCCGCACAGTATCATTTGTCCCCCAAACTGCTACCACAGTAGTAATTGTCCCCCATAGTACCAATTTTCCCACACACTGCCCCCACAGTAGTAATTGTCCCCCATAGTACCAATTGTCTCCCACACTGCCCCGACAGTATAAATTGTCTCCCACACTGCCCCCACAATAGTTATTGTCCCCCACACTGCCCCCACAGTAGTAATTTTTCCCCCACACTGCCCCACAGTAGTAATTGTCCCCCACACTGCATGCACAGTACCAATTGTCCCCCACACTGCCCCCACAGTAGTAATTTTTCTCCCACACTGACCCCACAGTAGTAATTGTCTTCTACGCTGCCTCCACAGTAGTAATTTTTACCTCACACTGTCCCACAGTTTTAATTGTCCTCCACACTGCCCCCAAAGTATTAATTTCCCCCCACACTGCTCCCATGTAGTAGTTTGCTCCCTATGTAGTAATTTTCCCCTGTTGTCCCTTTAGTAATATGTTTTCTCGCCTCCTGTGCCCCCCAGTAATGTCCCCCAAAGTTGGCTTGGCACACAAAAAAATAAAATAAAAGCCAATGCTTACCTGTGTCCGAAACTCCTAGTGCTCACTCGTAGATAGGCAGGCGCTCAGCTCAGATCACATTTTATGACCAATTTGTGCAAAAATCCCTATAATTCCAAAGGGTTCACATACTTTTTTTCTTGAAACTGTACATAGGACAAGGACCATTCTTTGTTCTCTGTGGTGGCGAATATGTGTAAGCTGGCATGAGGAAATTCAATTACACGTGGTCATCACAGGTGTTGATTTTTTTTATTTATGTAAGTTTTACACTATGATATCATTTTTGAAAAAAATCATGTTTTAGTATCTCCACAGTCTGAGAGCCATAGTTTTTTCAGTTTTGGGGCGAATGTCTTAGGTAGGATGTCATTTTTGCAGGATGAGGTGACGGTTTGATTGGCACTATTTTGGGGCGCATATGACTTTTTGATTGCTTGGTATTAAACTTTTGTGATGTAAGGTGATAAAAAATGGCTTTTTTTACTTTTTGTTTTTTGTTTACGGTGTTCACCTGTGGGGTTAGGTCATGTGATATTTTTATAGTTTTTTACTTTTTGGGCATGTAGGGACTCATTTTCTGCGGGAAGAGGTGACTGTTGGATTGGTACTATTTTGGTGGGCATACGCCTTTTTGATCACTTGCTGTTGTATTTTTTGTGATGTAAGGTGACAAAACAATGGTTTATTTAGCACAGTTTACATTTTTTTTTTCATCTAAGGGGTTAGGTCACGTGATATTTTTATAGAGCCAGTCGATACGGACACAGTGATACCTAATATGTCAACTTTTTTTTTTTTTACATTATTTGGGGAAAATGACATTTTTGTTTATTTTTACTTGAAACTTTTACTACTAATTTTTTGGGGGGAAACTTTATTTTTTCAACTTTTTTTTTTACTTTATATTTTGTCCCACTTTGGAACTTTAACTTTTGGGGGTCTAATTCCCTTTACAATGCATTCCAATTCTTCTGTATTGGAATGTATTGGCTCTATGAGTAATACAGTGTGTATTACTCATACAGCTTCCTGCCTGTGAGATCCAGGGGGCTGGATCTCACAGGCTCATCACTGGAAGGCAGCGCCGATGCTTAAGGAAGGCATTGCGCTGCCTTCCATGCCATCGGGTGCCCCTTATAGCCGCACGGGGACCCAATGGCACCGCCAACCGCCCACCGCAACTCCCGTAAAAGCCACAAACTGCAGGTCTGAATTGTCACGGGATCCCCCGTGCGTTGTCCCAGGGTGCCTGCTCAATGATTTGAGCAGGCATCTTGTTCTGATCACCGCCCGCTCGGCGGTGATCGGAACTACATATGACGTACCGCTACATCATGTGTCCTTAAGTAAACAAAATTATTTCCTAAATCCTTTTTAAAAATTCTGTCTCTGAGTGGGAATGTACCTAAAATGAGAATTTCAGACCCCTCCATGATTTCTAAGGGGGGGGCACTTGAAAAATTGCAGGGTGTTCAAATACTTTTGTTCCTCACTGTACATAAATGCTTACGTGTCCAATATTACTTGAGTTTTCTTTCAGTAAAAGAACTGTAATGTTGCCAAATATGTTAGTATATAAATGATATAGGAAACTGGAGGTAGTAATCTTTTAAAACTTAACATTTATTTTGTTATTAGTTAAAAGAGTACAGACAATATACAAAGTATTAAGTGTGTGCAAACCACCAATCGTGCAACAAAAAGAAAAAAAAAACGGGCAGTATTGCCATAGGTGCCCTGTATTGGCAGCACCAACCAAATGGCAAAACTACAAAACCTCTTAACCGGATATGAATCCAACAGTATATAAGGAACGGTCTCCCGGTAAATGGATAATGCTGTTATCTTCTGCTATTAAAAAAAATATATATTCTGTTATTTAATAAAGTTGCTGACTGCCTATATTACTCCAAAGAAGCACTACAAACTCTCCCGCGCCAAGTTAAATCTCATAACATAAAAATAGCAGATTTGTTGGATGGTGCATTATTGAAAATCTTCACACTCACTTCTAAACTTTCCTTGCCTAACTTAAATCTTTTGCAATACGAATATATAAAATCCTGCATAAAGGATATTATCTCTTGTCAATGCTCTTCTGGAAAACTCTCTTGGTTTGAAAAGCTGTTAGCTCAAGTCAAACAGGCCACCGGGATCATAGCCAAAATTACTTGACACCTTGGTCAATTAGAAGCCCCTGGCTCGCTATACTTTCTAAGTGAATGGGAGAATAATCTGGAGCTGAAATTCTCAGATACTGAAACTCAAAACGTTTTACTCTCCCCCAAATTAAAATCTAGATGTGTCACAATACAGAAACACACATATAAGATCCTCACTAGATGGTATATTACACCATACAAATTCCAAAAGATGTACAGTCAGACGTCTGACAAATGTTGGAGGTGCTCTGATCAGGTCGGGAAATTCCTTCATATATGGTGGTCTTGCCCCAAACTGTTAAGTTTCTGGAATTAGGTATTCTCTCAGATTAGACAGATTCTAAAACTGACAGACATAACATTTCCTCAACGGCCTGAGACTGCCATCCTCTCTCTTTTCCCACTAAACCTACATTTTAAGGTTAAAAATCTATGTAGACCTTTGTTAGCAGGGGCTAGGTTACTTATTGCTTTACATTGAAAATCAAAATATATCCCAACCATTACCCAATGGGTGTTTAAAATAAATGATATAGCTAGGTTGGAAGAGCTCTCCCACTGGGAACTCAGAACCCATCATAAATTTGAAGCAACATGGGAACCATTAAAAGAATAGAATCTCGTAGTACAAGGGGAGTGCAGTATGCCACCCGTGTATCAGCCTGCTCTTGACTTCATGCTAAACATCATGTTTTGCTTGGAGAAGACTTTGTCCGCACAGAGACTTTCAGACCAGGGTTCTAAATTGTCTAGATGTTATCACCATAACGACTTCAACCACATGTGATGTCTAGAATATGTCCAAGTTCGGACAGCCCCCCTCCTCCTCCCTTCTCATATTCCTCTTTTCTCCTTTCTCCCTTCCATTTCCCCCGCTCCCTCACATCTCACCCTTCCTATTCCTTTACCCTTCTTCCCATCTCTATGTCCTTATCATTATTCCCCTACACCCCTCGTATTTAAGTTTATGGATCACGTACTTGCAGCTTTATTCAAGCTGTTCTATTTCCTTGCTTATGTGAACCAACAATTTAATTGCATATTTGACCTCATAATACAATAAACATAGACAATGCTGTAATTTTCTTGTTTCTGATCTCTATTGCCCTATGGATTATTACTATGCTGGTCCTGATTCATACTGCGAGATGTGATCCTTTTTGTTTTGTCATGTGCTCAGCTGTACATTGTTACATACATTTTGATCATAATTCAATAAAAAGAATTTTGAAAGAAAAAACCCCACCCATTTTAGGCAAAATACTAAATTTGCAGCCTTTGTTGCATCCGTCAGTGTGAAATAAACGCGTTAGATACTGCTGTTTTCTTCTGTTATAAAAAACCACCCATTTTGGGCAAAATACTAAATGTGTGGCCTTAGCTGCATCTGTCAGTGTGAAATACACGCGTTAGATACTGCTGTTATATTCTGTTATTTAAAAAAAAAACACCCATTTTGGGCAAAATACTAAATTTTGGCCTTTGCTGCATCTGTTAGTGTGAAATACACGAGTTAGACACTGCTGTTATATTCTGTTATTAAAAAAAACACCCATTTTGGGCAAGATCCTAAATTTGCGGAGAATGAAGAGAGCTTCGAATAAGGGACGTAGCCTGGGTCATGGTGCTGGCGGAGCTGCTGGTGGAGCTGCTGTTGTAGGGAGAGAACGTGGTCGATCTTTGACAGCTACATGCACAAGTGGAACACCTTCTTCAGGTGCGAGTAGGAGACAGAACCTTCAGAATGATTTGGTCGGGCCTAATGCGGCTCTGCGAATGGTGAGGCCAGAATAAGTACAGGCTATAGTAGATTGAGTTGCTGACAGTGCCTCCAGTTCCTTGACATTGTCTACCACCCAGTCTCCTGATGAAAGATCAGAGTTAGCACCTGCAGCCCAAGGCCATCAGTCTTTTACCCCACCCCCTTGCAAATCAGCCAAGCAGTCTGAGCCCCAAGTCATGCAGCAGTCTCTTCTGCTTTTTGATGACCCTTCTAGCAGTGTTTCCCAGGGCCATCCACATAGCCCTGCCTCAGAAGTGGAAGAGATTGAATGCATCGAAGCCTAACCACTTATGTTTCAAGATGAATACATGGAAGGACCACCACAGCACGTCTCGGATGATGACAAAACACAGGTGCCAACTGCTGGTGCTTTCAAAAGTGTGCAGACCGACAAGTAGGGCAGGGGTGAAGACTAGGTGGAACATGATGTGGAGGATGATGAGGTACTCGACTCCACATGGAATCAGGTTCATGTGAGTGACCTATTTAGTTCGGAGGAAGAAGCGTTGGTCGCACAGATCCACCAACACAGCAGAAGAGGGAGCAGGGTGCAAAAGCGGATCGGCCGTTTACTAGAAAGTATGCCTACAACTGCCCAACGCAGCAAGGGACCGAGCACACCAAAGCCAGCTCCAAGGAGTTCCCTGGCGTGGTAGTTGTTCAGACAATGTGCTGACGACAATACACGAGTGGTTTGCATGCTGTGTAATCAGAGCCTGAAGAGAGGCATAAACGTTCTCAACCTGAGCACAACCTGCATGACCAGGCATCTAAGTGCAAAGCACAAGCTGCAGTGGAGTAGACACCTCAAAAACCAAGAAAGGTTTCTGGCTCCTCCTGCTTCCTCTTCTGCTGCAGTCTCGGCCTGTTCTTCCACCTCTAGAGTGACAGTGGCACCTGCCAAGAAAGGATCAGTAGATAGAGTCCAGCTCACGTGCTATATCGTACTTGACAGTAAAATCCTGGTGCACGGAAAAGGTAAGACCTTGGGAAACTTGGCAAATGAATAGGTCCAGCACCGGAAGATGTAAAGCTTTGCGTTACTTTATTGCAGTGATAAAATACAGGCAGCAATTTAACATAATCCAGTAACGTCCATCTGACCATCAACGCTTTTCAAACAAAACTGTTCTTACTCATGACTCATGGGATATCTCCCCACTGCTGGTGTCACGGCCATGTTTATGGCCGTGACTCCTTGGGAGCCTCATACAGTTGCCCGCGGTTTGGGTTGTAGTGTCAACCGCAGCAGGAGGCATATTGTTGTTGGCCTCAAGTGCGGTTTCCGCGGACAACAGCTATGTGTGCGGTTCCCTTGGAGTTGTGTGCACGTTTGTATGCACTTTGGTATGTCTGTGTGCACTCTGCATTATGTGTGGTGTGCACTCACATTGTCCCCTCATTGTGGTTGCCCGTGGCAACGTTTGGTCGTTGTGTGTACATGTGGTGGCAGTGTCCCGGCCTTCAGGCTGACTCCCAGGACACGGTTGCCACCCATGTCGTTGCCTACGGCAACAGCCACAGTGTGTTTGTCGATTGGACACTTCCCCTTTAAGTTTGTGTTTTCCCTTCTGTGGTTTTGGAAGGGTTAACTCCCTTTCTGTGTGTGTGAGTCACGGGTTGTGTCTGATTGTTGGGTATGGCCTCTTGGCCCTATATAGCCTCAGTTGTAGGCAGGAGCCAGGGAGGGTGCTTCAGCCATGCTGGCTGGAGACATCCTCATGGTTACTTACCAACTGCCAGTGGGGGCCATTCCTTCTGGTCATAGCAAATAATAATGTCGTTTGGTGTCTTGAAGATGTGTTTGGTTTTATGCTTGTTTATTGCACCTATGGTCCTGGGTTCCCGTGTGTTGTGTGTTGTGTGCTGAGTCCTGTTGTCTGTGGGCTGTACTTCCACATGGGTTCCAGGCTTTGTGTCTGTGGCAGGTGAGAGTTATGTTTGTGGCAAGTACCTGCCATTGCCATAGGTTGTATTTGTTCTCCCTTCCTTGCAGCTTGGCCAGTGAGACTCCTGTTCCTCCGTATCCAGAAGGAACAGGTTGTCTTACCCTGACTCCTAGTCCAGGGACCTGGACGGAGGGTGAGTTAGGGCTCCGAGGTTCCTGAGCATGGGTCCTCCTACCTTAAAGGTCGGCCCATGCAGCTAGGAGTTAGGTTCAGGTTAGGGACGCGATAGGAGGTGACCTGCTCCCTAATCCTGTCGTCCTGGTCAAGCAGCGACCATCTTCCACCATCGCACGGCTGAGGGTTTCCCCCATCCTCAGCCGTGACATCTGGCCTTATAAAGACAATTTCCATCCAAGTTACTCCCTTAAATGGGGGATGGGAAGAATAATGTGAAATCATTTAATCAGCTAATGTGGAGAGATCCCTGGGATTCAGTTAACAGCATAAGAAAGAAAAAAGAATAAGAGACCTTGCAAACGCCAATAAAACCATAGTGATTAAGTGGTTAAAATGAAAAGAAAAACATACTCAAGACAATAGTAGTTAAATCTTCCAGCGGAAACCATCAATGGCCCCTCAGGAGAACACGATTTCTGCAATGCTGGGGTCCGCTGGAAAGCCGTTTGGTCTGAATGTTGGCATATGCTGAAAACATATGCTATACACAAGAAACAGAGGATCTGCCAGCAACACCACCACCTTGGTCACCAAGCCCCTCTACAATGTCCCATGGAAGCATTAAGCTCTCTAACTCCCAAACACTGGAGCAGAAGAGTAAGTACCCCCCTACCCACCCATGATCCCTAGCCCTGAATGCCAGCATTTCTAAATTACTGGCATTTGAAATGCTGGCATTCAGTCTGGTGGAGACGGAAAGCTTTAAAAGCCTTATGGTGGTGGCTGTCCCACAGTATGTCATGCCCTGCCGCCACTACTTTTCCAGGTGAGCCATCCCTTCCCTGCACAACCAAGTGGGGGACAAAATCAGGTGTGCACTGCGCAACGCCATCTGTGGCAAGGTACACCTAACTATGTATA
Organism: Bufo gargarizans; assembly: GCF_014858855.1. Lineage (NCBI taxonomy): Eukaryota > Metazoa > Chordata > Amphibia > Anura > Bufonidae > Bufo > Bufo gargarizans. The sequence goes on along the minus strand of NC_058082.1, from coordinate 521,643,675 downwards.
CGTGGACCAGTAAGCACGATCAGGGACGTTATATCTCCCGAAAAGCACACTGGGTAAATGCAGTGGTGGCTGGGACTGAGGCGGATAGCATTTTGGCGCATGTCCTTCCAACATAGAGGATTGCAGGGCGCTTCAGTTTGCCTCCTGTTGCTTCCTCCTCCTACTCCGATTCCTCATCCTCTACCGGCAACTCATCCGGTCAGCGTAACACCTTCACCACCAACTTCAGCACAGCCAGGGGTAAAAGACAGCAGGCAGTTTTAAAGCTTATCTGTTTGGGGGACAAACCCCACACCGCGCAGGAGCTGTGGACGGGCATGGAAAAAAAGACCGATGAGTGGTTGGTGCCAGTGAGCCTCAAGCCCAGCCTGGTGGTGTGCGATAATGTGCAAAATCTTTTAGCAGCTCTGGGACTAGCCGGTTTGATGCACATCCCTTGCCTGGCGCATGTACTGAATTTGGTGGTGCAGAGGTTCCTTAAAAATTGCCCCAAAATGTCAGAGCTGCTGCAGAAAGTGCGGGCCGTATGTGCGTTATCACCCTGCTGCTGCTCGCCTGTCAACACTGCAGCGTAACTTTGGCCTTCCCGTTCATCACCTCAAATGCGACATGCCCACAAGGTGGAACTCCACCTTGCACATGCGGGCCAGACCGTACGAGCAGCAGCAGACGCTAGTGGAGTTTCAGTTGCACACGCACAGGTGAGTCGCTCTGCGGAACAGCACCACTTCACCACCAATAAGTCGGCTTCCATGTGAGAACTGTGTTCCTTGTTGTGCTGTTTTGAGTACTCCACCAACATGGCCAGTGCCGATGACACCGTTCTCAGCCTTACTATCCCACTTCTATGCCTCCTTGAAAAAAACGCTACTGGCGATGATGGAAGAGGATGTGGCACAGGAGGAGGAGGAGCAAGAGGGATCATTTCATATGGTTTCCGGCAAGTCATTCACAAGTGGCTCCGAGGGTAGGTTCCTGCACCCACAAATGCCAGGTACACAATTGTCCAGCAAGGGCCCAGTTCTGGAGGATGACGAGGTGGAGGATGAGGAGGAGGAGGAGATGGAGGAGGAGGAACCATGTTCACAGCTGGGTGGCACCCAAACCAGCTCATGGCCATCACTGGTCCACGGCTGGGGGGACAAAGAGGACACAGACGATACACCTCACACAGAGGACAGTTTTTCGTTGTCTCTGGGCAGCCTGGCACACATGAGCGATTACATGCTGCAGTGTCTGTGTCTTACTCGTGCTAATTAAGATGCGCGAGTACAAGCGCACGCTGGTAGACGCGCTGCTGGTGGCATTCCACCTGACAGTGGGGGCAAAGTGGAAGCACATTGCGAAGGCAGAGAAAGAGGAAGAGGTCGCCAACGCAGTTGGGGCACTACCAGCACCTCAGAAAGGTAGAGTTACCATGGCCGAAATGTGGAAAAGCTTTGTCAGCACACCACAACAACCAGCACCACCAGCTGATATGGAACGTCTTAGCAGTAGGCAGCATTTCAGCAACATGGTGGAGCAGTATGTGTGCACATGCCTACACGTACTGAATGATGGGTCTGCCCCCTTCAACTTCTGGGTCTCCAAATTGGGCACATGGCCTGAGCTTGCCACTTACGCCTTGGAGGTGCTGGCCTGCCCTGCAGCCAGTGTATTGTCTGAACGTGTGTTTAGCATGGCAGGGGGGCGTTATCACAGACAAGTGCAGCCGCCTGTCCACAGCCAATGTGGACAAGCTCACGTTCATTAAAATGAACCAGGCATGGATCCCACAGGACTTGTCCGTACATTGTGCAGAATTGACATGTATACCGGCCTTACCCAACCATTGTTATACTACAGCACAATTGCTCATTGTTGTATTTTTGATATTTCCCACTGTTTTGGGGTGTACCCTAATTTTTTATTTTTTTTATAAATATAAATATTTAAATCAAAAACCAGTGTTGGCTACATTGTCCTCCTCCACCACCGCTTCCCCCTACATTGCTACGTCCACCGCCTCCTCAACCTCCTACTCCATATGGACCTCCACCTCAGTGGCGTCACCGGGGGGGGGCCAGAGGGGGCCACGAACCCCCCTACATCAAGCTGTGCCCCCCCAACTAAAATGTCCCCCATTCATTTTGGTGTGCAGTGTGTGATGTGTGACACTAGTTGGTCTGTGCTGCGCACTGCGTAGGCAGCCGGCAGGGCTGGACTATCCATTCCTACCAGAGTCGGACATATTCACATGATCACATCTGAGTCTCGGTGCGGTCTCCCCTCCTGAGTCAGACTCAGTCAGTGGCAGTGCTGTGCGGTCGCTCACTCTGCAGCGCTGCTGTGCATAAAGACTAGCTAACATGATTTAACTACTGGCAGTGCGGGCAGCGCTCCTGCTCCTCCTACTCCTAGGTGGAGCAGCCTGGGCCAGGCGCGTGACGTCACCGTAAGCGCTCAGCGCAGCCAGCCCACTGCCTGTAGTTGAAGTAAGTAGTTAACTTGCTTAAACCAGCCAGGCCAGAGACTAGAGAGACTGTGAGAGTGTGAGACAGTGTGGCGTGGCCCTACCCTACCAATACTGAATAGACTGGACTAAGACTGAGCCTGACCTAGTGTTGACACTGACGGTGTAGCAGGTTAATAACTTAATAATAAGGTACAACTTACAAGTAGTGACTAGTGACTGTCTGAGTCTGACTAAGTCTCTTTCTAACTAGAGAGATGAGATCTGACTCTGAGAGGAGAGCTGGCTGCCCCTGAATCTTCCTGATTTTAAAGTTAAAGGGGTTCTGCACTTTCATTTAACTGATGATAAATACTTTGGATAGATCATCAGCTTCTGATCGGTGGGGGTCCGACACCCGGGACCCCCGCCGATCAGCTGTTTGAGAAGGCAGCGGCGCTCCAGTAGCGCTGCGGCCTTCTCACTGTTTACCGCCGGCCCAGTGACGTCAAATGTTACGACTAGTATCAACTAGCATGGGCGCGGCTAAGCTCCATTTAAGTGAACAGAGCTTAGCCGTGCTCAGGCCAGTTGATACTAGTCGTGACGTCACTGGGATGGCGGTAAACAGTGAGAAGGCTGTGGTGCTGCTGGAGCGCCGCTGCCTTCTCAAACAGCTGATCGCCGGGGGTCCTGGGTGTTGGACCCCCGCCGATCAGAATCTGATGAGCTATCCAGAGGATAGATCATCAGTTAAATGAAAGTGCAGAACCCCTTTAAAGTTAATGTCAGTGCAGCCTGGATGATTACAGTGTTTACTTTACCGTTTAGAGAAATCATGTTCAAATGTGAGTGGTGGGGAGGGTGATCTGTGGTCTGTGGATGTCATGAGTCATTACACTGTTATGGGGGGGTGGAGATCTGTGGATGACACTGTTATAGGGAGGAGGATCAGGGGTCTGTCGATGTCATGACACTGTTACGGGGGGGGGGGGGAATCTGTAGATGACACTGTTATAGGGAGGGGGGTCTGTAGATGACACGGTTATTGCGGGGGGATTTGTGCCAAACTGTGGATGACACTGTTAGGCTCCATTCAGACGTCCATAACAGCGGCAATGTGTGGGTCCGCATTTTTTTTCGGGAACGGAATTGCGGACCCCAAAGTACGGTATAGAAATGAATGGGTCCGCAATTCCGTTACAAAAATTGCGGACGTGTGAATGGGACCTTATAGGGAGGGGGATCCCGGTATGACACTGATATGGGGTGGATCTGTGGATGACACATATAGCATAAGATGCTATAAACACCCACAGATCCCCCCCATAGCAGTGTCACCCACAGATCCCCCCCCAAAGCAGTGTCATTCACAGATCCCCCTCCCTATAAAAGTGTCATCCACAGGCAACTAGAACATGTTGAAATCTGAGTGATTTTTTATTTTATTTTTTTAAACCAGACAGCAGGACTTTTCTTCCCTGTTGCGGTTTTAGGTATTGGGTAATGTATCGCAGCATTTCTAAGTGTACTTGTGTAAAAGTATCGTTATTATCACTGCCCCCCCCCCCTACTTTTGTCCTGGCCCCCAGTGAGCCCCCCCAAAATTTGAAAGCTAGAGATGCCACTGCTCCACCTCATGATTTTTTGTTAATTTTTACGCATTTTATTTTATTTAAAGTCATTTAACTCATTTGCCTGATACATTGTTGGGTTACATATGCCAATTTTTTTTACTTTGATATAACCCTGCTCTACCTAGTGAACAGGTTAAAAAAAAAGTCACTAATTTGTTTGTTACATTGTTGGGTGAAATTTTACAAATTTTTGGCTGTGATATACCCCTGCTCTACGTAGTGGACAGGTAAATCAATTTCACAAATTTTTCTGTTACATAGTTGGGTGTGTGACATTCACCAATTTTTGGCTGTGATATACCCCTGCTCTACCTAGTGGACAGGTTAATAAATTTCACTAATTTGTCTGTTACATTGCCGGGTGAAATTCACCATTTTGTGGCTGTGATATACCCCTGCTCTACCTAGTGGACAAGGATATACATTTCACTAATTCGTCTGTTACATTCTTGTGTGACATTTTACAATTTTTGCCATGAATAAACCCCTGCACTGCATAGGTGACAGCAGGGCCGTCTTTAACAGGGGGCAAAAGGGGCAGCTTCCCCGGGCCCAGTAGCTCCTGGGGGGCCCAAGGCAGCTCCCTCTTGAGCCCTGCTGGCTACTGACCCGGGTGTCAGGCTGTCAGATACACAGGGGGGTGCTGCCATGCCATGCCTGCCTGCCGGCACTCCAGGCAGCGAACTGTGAGAGCTGTGATTCTCTTAGGAGAAGGGACCTTAGATGACATCATCACCATGTGACCAGTAACCTAGTAATATTACTGGTCACATAGCTATGAGGTAATTAAAGGTCTTTTCTACCAGGAGTGTTGCTGCAGGAGAAGTTTGCCTTAACTGTGGAGCTTTTTTTGTGAAGATTACATCAGGAAAAGGTGACAGGGGCTGTTATACTAATATACTGTAAGCTACTGTATACTGTAGGGTGCTGTACTGCTCTACTGTATACTGTGGGTTGCTGTAAATGGTGGGGCGCTGTATATTGTGGTGTGCTCTACTGCTCTACTGTATACTGTGGGGTGCTGTATATTGTGGGGTGCTATACTGCTCTACTGTATAATGTGGTGTGCTGTATACTGCGGGGTGCTATACTGCTCTACTGTATACTAAGGGGTGCTGTATACTGTGTGGGGCTATATATTGTGGTGTGCTGTATACTGTGGGGTGCTATGCTGGTTTACTGTATACTGTGAGTTGCTGTATACTGTTGGGTTGCTGTATACTGTGGGGTGCTATACTGCTTTACTGTATACCTGTGGTGCTGTATAATGTGGGGTGCTGTATAATGTGGGGTGCTGTATATTGTGGGGTGCTATACTGCTCTACTGTATATTGTGGGGTGCTGTATACTGTAAGGTGCTGTATTCTGTATAGTTTGGGGTGCTGTATACTGTATACCGTGAAGTGCTGTATACTGTAGGGTGCTGTATATTGTGGGGTGCTGTACTGCTCTACTGTATACTGTGGGGTGCTGTATAATGTGAGGTGCTGTATACTGTGGATATGGTTCAATAGTTCTAGGACTAAAAATTCCTGTTTGTGGTCTTTTTATTTAAACATAACTTTTATTTCTTATTCACATACAACAAAAACATTTTAGTTTTTGGTGTATGTGAATAAGAAATAAAAGTCATGTTTTAATAAAAAGACCACAAACAGGAATTTTTAGTCTTAGGACTATTGAACCATATCTATTGACCTCCTGGGTCCAGTGGGTTATTCTGAAATAATTACTGTATACTGTGGGGTGCTATACTTCTCTACTGTATACTGTGAGGTGCTGTATACTGTATAGCATGGGGTGCTGTATACTGTAGGGTGCTATACCGCTCCACTGTATACTGTGGGGTGCTATATTGCTTTACTATATACTGTGGGGAGCTGTATTCTGTATAGTATGGGGTGCTGTATACTGTGTGGTGCTGTATACTGTATAGTGTGGGGTGCTGTACACTATAGGGTGCTATACTGCATACTGTGGGTTGCTGTATACTATAGGGTGCTATACTGAATACTGTGTGGTGCTGTATACTATAGGGTGCTATACAGCTTGCATACTGTGCTGTATACTATAGGGTGCTATACTGCATACTGTGGGGTGCTGGGGTACACTGTAACACCAGGGTAAGCCGAGCCCCGGTCTCCTTCCTGAACTGCAGAGCGTTGCCCTCTTCCAGCCCTGAGCACTGATCCTAATGGTGTCACAACCAGACAGCTGAGAAGCTCTGACAGAGGCCTTTCAGAACCTCCTCCTTGAGTTCTCTTTGTTGTGCTGTTCAGTTCCTCATCTCGTTAGCCTCTCTCAGCTGTCATGGAGTTGGACTGATTGCTTCCCTTTAAATCCCTCCCCATGGTGCATTGCTGGGCGGCTTATACTTCCTCCTGGAGTGTGTGTGCATGCTGATCTTGTTTTCCTGTCTGCTACAAAGTTAAGTGCTGAACATTTATCTGTTATTTTCTATTTGCTGGATCCCAGGTGACCCTGACTCCCTCCGTGTCTGGAGTAGGGAGCCGGTGGTCGTGTCCCCTCACTATTGTAGGGTGTTCAGGGGTTATATAGTCGAGGTACGTGGATATGCAAACCTCCACCTTTCGGATCTTTGCATAGGCTGAGCAGCCAGGGATAGTCTCAGGTCTTGTGCAGGGGTCTCCCTTTTGGTTCCTTAGCTTTGGATCCACTCAGTCATATATGCATGTTGCTTTGTCTTGTTTCCTGTACACCGTACGTGACAAATGGGCTGGAGTCTTCAGAACTGGAAGTATTTACAGTCATTCACTGTACTAGGTGTGTGGATGTTTTTTTTTTTGTGTGTGTATTGTGGTGGAGGGCGTGATTGCATGCTAGGGTGTGGTAAGGCGGGATCCAAGGGGCCCAAGTAAATTCTGGCCCAGGGTCCAATCAATATTAAAGACTGTGCTGGGTGACAGGGACATAAATTTCAAAAAATCGTCAGTTACATTGTCAGGTGACATTTTACCAATTTTGCCGTATACAAACCCCTGCTCTGCATAGGTGACAGGTACCTAGTATTTGTAAAATCATATGTTCAATTGGTCGGTGACATGAACACACTTTTGCCGTGAATAAAGCCCTGCTCTGCATAGTTGACAGGGACTAAAATTTTTAAAAAATCGTCTGTTCTATTGGTGGATGACATTAACCAATTTTTGGTGATGGAAAAAACCCAGCTCTGCATAGGTGACAGAGAATTACATTTCATAAATTCATCTTTAATTGACACGCGGCACCTCCTTTCATTCGATGCTTCAACTTTAACAACTTGCCCCACATTTCTGCTCGATCACATTGGAGCCATTGTCCTCCCGTGGATGTGGTATCTCTTTCTCACGCTCCCTCTCTGGCGTGGAACCCTGATTCGCCGTTAACCGTGATCAACATGGTAGGCGCAAAAAAGAACATCAAAAGTTGATAGAGAAGATATCCAAATGGATCGTGGACATCACGGGGATGTGCTATCAGGCAGAAGTTAACTAGAGTCAACAAAGCGGCAGCAGGACCTCTCCTGTCTAATGTTTCCAAATCCAAAATACCCCAGTGACATTCCCTATAATTTTTTATTAATCTTTCCAATAACGGGGCATCTTAAGAGTCCTCAAACAAAGGATCGACTACAGCTTCTGACGTGTAAATATAATTGGTTCTTTATTGGCTTCCAAAATTTAAGATCCGACATACATCCCATGACTTTCAATTCATGATGCCAAATTCATTGCCTCCCCCTCCTATATTTTCCCTGGCTGATTTTCTCACATAACCTAGGAACACCTGGGCTGGGGGTGTGACCTTCAGCCAATCGAAAAAGGAGGAGGATTGTACCTGTGTTGTATATAAGTACTTGCTTTTAGTACATGTTGTATTGTCTTGATGAAGGGCTCAATACCATAGCCCGAAACTCATCACAACTACAACTTGTCTTTCCATGTGATGTATGTCGGATCTTAAATTTTGGAAGCCAATAAAGAACCAATTATTTTTACACGTCAGAAGCTGGAGTCGATCCTTTGTTTTTGGACATTTCAAATGTGGCTGGGTTCAAGCCCTATCCTCCGTGCTTCACATGGGTGATCTGAGGTGAGAGCTGCAATGTTCTGTCTTTGTGTATGCATTATGCGAACCAGCGTGCACTCCCTCCACCCATAATATACTAAAGTTCTTTTTGGCCTGAGATCCGGATCCTGCTGTATTGTTTAAATATGTCTGCGGCGTTGCGATCAATGGAGCAATGTGAAGACCGCATGAAGAAGATGGATAATATATTCAATACAACAGGCACACCCAAACAGGGTGAAATTTATTTAACTATCAAAATGACATCACTGGAAAACTTTTGGTAAAAGAGTTAAGGACGTGGTGGGACTGCACTTCCCTAAAAAGATATTTGGATAAAAATATGGTGCCAAGAGGACTGCGGATAAAGAAAAAACCAACCACAACCTACTCTGACTCCTTTACAACACAATGGTATAACATTTTATCAGAATGCTCCATTAAATTAATGGAACTAATTGTTGCACATGAAGAAGCCACTCTAAAAGAAACTCACAATGAGATTAAAACACTTCAGGCAGATCTGAAACGAATCAAGTGAAAGCTTCCAGAGCATGGATATTTTACCTGGGTAACAGCAGATATTACTGCATTGTGTACGAATATACCACATCAGTCGGCTATTGTTGCCTTAAAATGGTTCCTAGAATGTTATAGTAACTATACTCCAGAGTTGCAGGATTTTCTATGTTCATGTATAGATTTCTTGATGAAACATAACTTTTTCATGTTTAATAAAAAATATTACCTTCAGCAATCAGGAATCCCTATGGGAGCGAAGTACTCACCATTAGGGATGAGCGAACCCGAACTGTATAGTTCGGGTTCGTACCGAATTTTGGGGTGTCCGTGACACGGACCCGAACCCGGACATTTTCGTAAAAGTCCGGGTTCGGGTTCGGTGTTCGTCGCTTTCTTCGCGCTTTTGTGACGCTTTCTTGGCGCTTTTTGAAAGGCTGCAAAGCAGCCAATCAACAAGCGTCATACTACTTGCCCCAAGAGGCCATCACAGCCATGCCTACTATTGGCATGGCTGTGATTGGCCAGAGCACCATGTGACCCAGCCTCTATTTAAGCTGGAGTCACATAGCGCCGCCCGTCACTCTGCTCTGATTAGCGTAGGGAGAGGTTGCGGCTGCGACAGTAGGGCGAGATTAGGCAGATTAACTCCTCCAAAGGACTTGATTAACTGATCGATCTGCAGCTGTGGATCATTGAGCTGCTGATCCTCAATTGCTCACTGTTTTTAGGCTGCACAGACCGTTTGTCAGTCTCATTTTTCTGGGGTGATCGGCGGCCATTTTGTGTCTTGTGGTGCGCCAGCACAAGCTGCGACCAAGTGCATTTAACCCTCAATGGTGTGGTTGTTTTTTGGCTAAAGCCTACATCAGGGTGAAGCTGTGACACCAAGTGCATTTAACCAGCAATAGTCTGTTCATTTTTTGGCCATATACAAAATCAGGGGCAAGCTGCGCCTGTCACCAAGTGCATTTAACCCTCAATGGTGTGGTTGTTTTTTGGCTAAAGCCTACATCAGGGTGAAGCTGTCACACCAAGTGCATTTAACCAGCAATAGTCTGTTCATTTTTTGGCCATATACAAAATCAGGGGCAAGCTGCGCCTGTCACCAAGTGCATTTAACCCTCAATGGTGTGGTTGTTTTTTGGCTAAAGCCTACATCAGGGTGAAGCTGTCACACCAAGTGCATTTAACCAGCAATAGTCTGTTCATTTTTTGGCCATATACAAAATCAGGGGCAAGCTGCGCCTGTCACCAAGTGCATTTAACCCTCAATGGTGTGGTTGTTTTTTGGCTAAAGCCTACATCAGGGTGAAGCTGTCACACCAAGTGCATTTAACCAGCAATAGTCTGTTCATTTTTTGGCCATATCCCAGTCTAATTCTGTCACTAAATCCATACCGGTCACCCAGCGCCTAAATACTAGGCCTCAAATTTATATCCAGCTAAATCTGTCCCTAGTGCTGTAGCTGGGCGAGTTATTTAGTGTCCGTTCAAGCACATTTCTTGTTCTGGGTTGAAATACAATTCCCAATTTAGCAATTTCATAATTTAGTGGTTCCTGCTATATCAGAGCTCTTTGAAATCTATCCCAAAAAGGGTATATAATATTGAAGGTGCACATAGGGTCATTCAGAGTAACTTCACACACACCCGCTACTGTGTATTTCCAAGTCTAATTCTGTCACTAAATCCATACCGGTGACCCAGCGCCTAAATACTAGGCCTCAAATTTAATTCCCTCTAAATCTCTCGTTACCCACCGCTGTACTGTTGTTGCTGGGCAAGATATTTAGTGTCCGTCAAAGCACATTTTTTGTTCTGGGTTGAAGTACAATTCCCAATTTAGCAATTTCATAATTTAGTGGTTTCTGCTATATCAGAGCTATTTGAAATCTATCCCAAAAAGGGTATATAATATTGAAGGTGCACATAGGGTCATTCAGAATAACTTCACACACACCCGCTACTGTGTATTTCCAAGTCTAATTCTGTCACTAAACCCATACCTGTCACCCAGCGCCTAAATACTAGGCCTCAAATTTAAATCCCTCTAAATCTCTCGTTACCGTTGTCCTGTTGTAGCTGGGAAAGTTATTTAGTGCCCGTCAAAGCACATTTTTTGTTCTGGGTTGAAGTACAATTCCCAATTTAGCAATTTCATAATTTAGTGGTTCCTGCTATATCAGAGCTATTTGAAATCTATCCCAAAAAGGGTATATAATATTGAAGGTGCACATAGGGTCATTCAGAATAACTTCACACACACCCGCTACTGTGTATTTCCAAGTCTAATTCTGTCACTAAATCCATACCGGTGACCCAGCGCCTAAATACTAGGCCTCAAATTTAATTCCCTCTAAATCTCTCGTTACCCACCGCTGTACTGTTGTTGCTGGGCAAGATATTTAGTGTCCGTCAAAGCACATTTTTTGTTCTGGGTTGAAGTACAATTCCCAATTTAGCAATTTCATAATTTAGTGGTTTCTGCTATATCAGAGCTATTTGAAATCTATCCCTAAAAGGGTATATAATATTGAAGGTGCACATAGGGTCATTCAGAATAACTTCACACACACCCGCTACTGTGTATTTCCAAGTCTAATTCTGTCACTAAACCCATACCTGTCACCCAGCGCCTAAATACTAGGCCTCAAATTTAAATCCCTCTAAATCTCTCGTTACCGTTGTCCTGTTGTAGCTGGGAAAGTTATTTAGTGCCCGTCAAAGCACATTTTTTGTTCTGGGTTAAAGTACAATTCCCAATTTAGCAATTTCATAATTTAGTGGTTCCTGCTATATCAGAGCTATTTGAAATCTATCCCAAAAAGGGTATATAATATTGAAGGTGCACATTGGGTCATTCAGAATAACTTCACACACACGCTTCTGTGCATTTCCAAGTCTAATTCTGTCACTAAATCCATACCGGTGACCCAGCGCCTAAATACTAGGCCTCAAATTTAATTCCCTCTAAATCTCTCGTTACCCACCGCTGTACTGTTGTTGCTGGGCAAGATATTTAGTGTCCGTCAAAGCACATTTTTTGTTCTGGGTTGAAGTACAATTCCCAATTTAGCAATTTCATAATTTAGTGGTTTCTGCTATATCAGAGCTATTTGAAATCTATCCCTAAAAGGGTATATAATATTGAAGGTGCACATAGGGTCATTCAGAATAACTTCACACACACCCGCTACTGTGTATTTCCAAGTCTAATTCTGTCACTAAACCCATACCTGTCACCCAGCGCCTAAATACTAGGCCTCAAATTTAAATCCCTCTAAATCTCTCGTTACCGTTGTCCTGTTGTAGCTGGGAAAGTTATTTAGTGCCCGTCAAAGCACATTTTTTGTTCTGGGTTGAAGTACAATTCCCAATTTAGCAATTTCATAATTTAGTGGTTCCTGCTATATCAGAGCTATTTGAAATCTATCCCAAAAAGGGTATATAATATTGAAGGTGCACATTGGGTCATTCAGAATAACTTCACACACACGCTTCTGTGCATTTCCAAGTCTAATTCTGTCACTAAATCCATACCGGTGACCCAGCGCCTAAATACTAGGCCTCAAATTTAATTCCCTCTAAATCTCTCGTTACCCACCGCTGTACTGTTGTTGCTGGGCAAGATATTTAGTGTCCGTCAAAGCACATTTTTTGTTCTGGGTTGAAGTACAATTCCCAATTTAGCAATTTCATAATTTAGTGGTTTCTGCTATATCAGAGCTATTTGAAATCTATCCCTAAAAGGGTATATAATATTGAAGGTGCACATAGGGTCATTCAGAATAACTTCACACACACCCGCTACTGTGTATTTCCAAGTCTAATTCTGTCACTAAATCCATACCGGTGACCCAGCGCCTAAATACTAGGCCTCAAATTTAATTCCCTCTAAATCTCTCGTTACCCACCGTTGTACTGTTGTTGCTGGGCAAGATATTTAGTGTCCGTCAAAGCACATTTTTTGTTCTGGGTTGAAGTACAATTCCCAATTTAGCAATTTCATAATTTAGTGGTTTCTGCTATATCAGAGCTATTTGAAATCTATCCCTAAAAGGGTATATAATATTGAAGGTGCACATAGGGTCATTCAGAATAACTTCACACACACCCGCTACTGTGTATTTCCAAGTCTAATTCTGTCACTAAATCCATACCGGTGACCCAGCGCCTAAATACTAGGCCTCAAATTTAATTCCCTTTAAATCTCTCGTTACCCACCGCTGTACTGTTGTTGCTGGGCAAGATATTTAGTGTCCGTCAAAGCACATTTTTTGTTCTGGGTTGAAGTACAATTCCCAATTTAGCAATTTCATAATTTAGTGGTTTCTGCTATATCAGAGCTATTTGAAATCTATCCCTAAAAGGGTATATAATATTGAAGGTGCACATAGGGTCATTCAGAATAACTTCACACACACCCGCTACTGTGTATTTCCAAGTCTAATTCTGTCACTAAATCCATACCGGTGACCCAGCGCCTAAATACTAGGCCTCAAATTTAATTCCCTCTAAATCTCTCGTTACCCACCGTTGTACTGTTGTTGCTGGGCAAGATATTTAGTGTCCGTCAAAGCACATTTTTTGTTCTGGGTTGAAGTACAATTCCCAATTTAGCAATTTCATAATTTAGTGGTTTCTGCTATATCAGAGCTATTTGAAATCTATCCCTAAAAGGGTATATAATATTCAAGGTGCACATTGGGTCATTCAGAATAACTTCACACACACACGCTTCTGTGCATTTCCAAGTCTAATTCTGTCACTAAATCCATACCGGTCACCCAGCGCCTAAATACTAGGCCTCAAATTTATATCCCGCTGAATTTGAATACAATACATTGGGCCAAATAATATATTTGTTGTTGTGGTGAACCATAACAATGAGAAAAACATCTAGTAAGGGACGCGGACGTGGACATGGTCGTGGTGGTGTTAGTGGACCCTCTGGTGCTGGGAGAGGACGTGGCCGTTCTGCCACATCCACACGTCCTAGTGTACCAACTACCTCAGGTCCCAGTAGCCGCCAGAATTTACAGCGATATATGGTGGGGCCCAATGCCGTTCTAAGGATGGTAAGGCCTGAGCAGGTACAGGCATTAGTCAATTGGGTGGCCGACAGTGGATCCAGCACGTTCACATTATCTCCCACCCAGTCTTCTGCAGAAAGCGCACAGATGGCGCCTGAAAACCAACCCCATCAGTCTGTCACATCACCCCCATGCATACCAGGGAAACTGTCTCAGCCTCAAGTTATGCAGCAGTCTCTTATGCTGTTTGAAGACTCCGCTGGCAGGGTTTCCCAAGGGCATCCACCTAGCCCTTCCCCAGCGGTGAAAGACATAGAATGCACTGACGCACAACCACTTATGTTTCCTGATGATGAGGACATGGGAATACCACCTCAGCATGTCTCTGATGATGACGAAACACAGGTGCCAACTGCTGCGTCTTTCTGCAGTGTGCAGACTGAACAGGAGGTCAGGGATCAAGACTGGGTGGAAGACGATGCAGGGGACGATGAGGTCCTAGACCCCACATGGAATGAAGGTCGTGCCACTGACTTTCACAGTTCGGAGGAAGAGGCAGTGGTGAGACCGAGCCAACAGCGTAGCAAAAGAGGGAGCAGTGGGCAAAAGCAGAACACCCGCCGCCAAGAGACTCCGCCTGCTACTGACCGCCGCCATCTGGGACCGAGCACCCCAAAGGCAGCTTCAAGGAGTTCCCTGGCATGGCACTTCTTCAAACAATGTGCTGACGACAAGACCCGAGTGGTTTGCACGCTGTGCCATCAGAGCCTGAAGCGAGGCATTAACGTTCTGAACCTGAGCACAACCTGCATGACCAGGCACCTGCATGCAAAGCATGAACTGCAGTGGAGTAAACACCTTAAAACCAAGGAAGTCACTCAGGCTCCCCCTGCTACCTCTTCTGCTGCTGCCGCCTCGGCCTATTCTGCTGCTGCCGCCTCGGCCTCTTCCTCCGCCTCTGGAGGAACGTTGGCACCTGCCGCCCAGCAAACAGGGGATGTACCACCAACACCACCACCACCACCTCCGTCACCAAGCGTCTCAACCATGTCACACGCCAGCGTTCAGCTCTCCATCTCACAAACATTTGATAGAAAGCGTAAATTCCCACCTAGCCACCCTCGATCCCTGGCCCTGAATGCCAGCATTTCTAAACTACTGGCCTATGAAATGCTGTCATTTAGGCTGGTGGACACAGACAGCTTCAAACAGCTCATGTCGCTTGCTGTCCCACAGTATGTTGTTCCCAGCCGGCACTACTTCTCCAAGAGAGCCGTGCCTTCCCTGCACAACCAAGTATCCGATAAAATCAAGTGTGCACTGCGCAACGCCATCTGTAGCAAGGTCCACCTAACCACAGATACGTGGACCAGTAAGCACGGCCAGGGACGCTATATCTCCCTAACTGCACACTGGGTAAATGTAGTGGCAGCTGGGCCCCAGGCGGAGAGCTGTTTGGCGCACGTCCTTCCGCCGCCAAGGATCGCAGGGCAACATTCTTTGCCTCCTGTTGCCACCTCCTCCTTCTCGGCTTCCTCCTCCTCTTCTTCCACCTGCTCATCCAGTCAGCCACACACCTTCACCACCAACTTCAGCACAGCCCGGGGTAAACGTCAGCAGGCCATTCTGAAACTCATATGTTTGGGGGACAGGCCCCACACCGCACAGGAGTTGTGGCGGGGTATAGAACAACAGACCGACGAGTGGTTGCTGCCGGTGAGCCTCAAGCCCGGCCTGGTGGTGTGTGATAATGGGCGAAATCTCGTTGCAGCTCTGGGACTAGCCAATTTGACGCACATCCCTTGCTTGGCGCATGTGCTGAATTTGGTGGTGCAGAAGTTCATTCACAACTACCCCGACATGTCAGAGCTGCTGCATAAAGTGCGGGCCGTCTGTTCGCGCTTCCGGCGTTCACATCCTGCTGCTGCTCGCCTGTCTGCGCTACAGCGTAACTTCGGCCTTCCCGCTCACCGCCTCATATGCGACGTGCCCACCAGGTGGAACTCCACCTTGCACATGCTGGACAGACTGTGCGAGCAGCAGCAGGCCATAGTGGAGTTTCAGCTGCAGCACGCACGGGTCAGTCGCACTACAGAACAGCACCACTTCACCACCAATGACTGGGCCTCCATGCGAGACCTGTGTGCCCTGTTGCGCTGTTTCGAGTACTCCACCAACATGGCCAGTGGCGATGACACCGTTATCAGCGTTACAATACCACTTCTATGTCTCCTTGAGAAAACACTTAGGGCGATGATGGAAGAGGAGGTGGCCCAGGAGGAGGAGGAGGAGGAGGAGGAAGAGGGGTCATTTTTAGCACTTTCAGGCCAGTCTCTTCGAAGTGACTCAGAGGGAGGTTTTTGGCAACAGCAGAGGCCAGGTACAAATGTGGCCAGCCAGGGCCCACTACTGGAGGACGAGGAGGACGAGGATGAGGAGGAGGTGGAGGAGGATGAGGATGAAGCATGGTCACAGCGGGGTGGCACCCAACGCAGCTCGGGTCCATCACTGGTGCGTGGCTGGGGGGAAAGGCAGGACGATGACGATACGCCTCCCACAGAGGACAGCTTGTCCTTATCCCTGGGCAGCCTGGCACACATGAGCGACTACATGCTGCAGTGCCTGCGCAACGACAGCAGAGTTGCCCACATTTTAACCTGTGCGGACTACTGGGTTGCCACCCTGCTGGATCCACGCTACAAAGACAATGTGCCCACCTTACTTCCTGCACTGGAGCGTGATAGGAAGATGCGCGAGTACAAGCGCACGTTGGTAGACACGCTACTGAGAGCATTCCCAAATGTCACAGGGGAACAAGTGGAAGCCCAAGGCCAAGGCAGAGGAGGAGCAAGAGGTCGCCAAGGCAGCTGTGTCACGGCCAGCTCCTCTGAGGGCAGGGTTAGCATGGCAGAGATGTGGAAAACTTTTGTCAACACGCCACAGCTAACTGCACCACCACCTGATACGCAACGTGTTAGCAGGAGGCAACATTTCACTAACATGGTGGAACAGTACGTGTGCACACCCCTCCACGTACTGACTGATGGTTCGGCCCCATTCAACTTCTGGGTCTCTAAATTGTCCACGTGGCCAGAGCTAGCCTTTTATGCCTTGGAGGTGCTGGCCTGCCCGGCAGCCAGCGTTTTGTCTGAACGTGTATTCAGCACGGCAGGGGGCGTCATTACAGACAAACGCAGCCGCCTGTCTACAGCCAATGTGGACAAGCTGACGTTCATAAAAATGAACCAGGCATGGATCCCACAGGACCTGTCCGTCCCTTGTCCAGATTAGACATTAACTACCTCCCCATAACCATATATTATTGGACTCCAGGGCACTTCCTCATTCAATCCTATTTTTATTTTCATTTTACCATTATATTGCGAGGCTACCCAAAGTTGAATGAACCTCTCCTCTGCCTGTGTGCTAGGCCTAAATATATGCCAATGGACTGTTGCAGTGGTGGGTGACGTGAAGCCTCATTCTCTGCTATGACATGCAGACTGATTCTCTGCTGACATGAAGCCAGATCCTCTGTTACGGGAGCTCTCTCCTCTGCCTGGGTGCTGGGCCTAAATTTATGACAATTGACTGTTGCAGTGGTGGGTGACGTGAAGCCTGATTCTCTGCTATGATATGAAGACTGATTCTCTGCTGACATGAAGCCAGATTGTCTGTTACGGGACCTTTCTCCTCTGCCTGGGTTCTGGGCCTAAATTTATGAAAATTGACTGTTGCAGTGGTGGGTGACGTGAAGCCTGATTCTCTGCTATGATATGAAGACTGATTCTCTGCTGACATGAAGCCAGATTGTCTGTTACGGGACCTTTCTCCTCTGCCTGGGTTCTGGGCCTAAATTTATGAAAATTGACTCTTACAGTGGTGGGTGACGTGAAGCCTGATTCTCTGCTATGATATGAAGACTGATTCTCTGCTGACATGAAGCCAGATTCTCTGTTACGGGACCTCTCTCCTCTGCCTGGGTGCTGGGCCTAAATTTATGACAATGGACTGTTGCAGTGGTGGCTGACGTGAAGCCTGATTCTCTGCTATGACATGCAGACTGATTCTCTGCTGTCATGAAGCCAGATTGTCTGTTACGGGACCTCTCTGCTCTGCCTGTGTGCTAGGCCTAAATATATGCCAATGGACTGTTGCAGTGGTGGCTGACGTGAAGCCTCATTCTCTGCTATGACATGCAGACTGATTCTCTGCTGTCATGAAGCCAGATTGTCTGTTACGGGACCTCTCTGCTCTGCCTGTGTGCTAGGCCTAAATATATGCCAATGGACTGTTGCAGTGGTGGGTGACGTGAAGCCTCATTCTCTGCTATGACATGCAGACTGATTCTCTGCTGACATGAAGCCAGATTGTCTGTTACGGGACCTCTCTGCTCTGCCTGTGTGCTAGGCCTAAATATATGCCAATGGACTGTTGCAGTGGTGGGTGACGTGAAGCCTCATTCTCTGCTATGACATGCAGACTGATTCTCTGCTGACATGAAGCCAGATTGTCTGTTACGGGACCTCTCTGCTCTGCCTGTGTGCTAGGCCTAAATATATGCCAATGGACTGTTGCAGTGGTGGGTGACGTGAAGCCTCATTCTCTGCTATGACATGCAGACTGATTCTCTGCTGACATGAAGCCAGATTGTCTGTTACGGGACCTCTCTGCTCTGCCTGTGTGCTAGGCCTAAATATATGCCAATGGACTGTTGCAGTGGTGGGTGACGTGAAGCCTCATTCTCTGCTATGACATGCAGACTGATTCTCTGCTGACATGAAGCCAGATTGTCTGTTACGGGACCTCTCTGCTCTGCCTGTGTGCTAGGCCTAAATATATGCCAATGGACTGTTGCAGTGGTGGGTGACGTGAAGCCTCATTCTCTGCTATGACATGCAGACTGATTCTCTGCTGACATGAAGCCAGATCCTCTGTTACGGGAGCTCTCTCCTCTGCCTGGGTGCTGGGCCTAAATTTATGACAATTGACTGTTGCAGTGGTGGGTGACGTGAAGCCTGATTCTCTGCTATGATATGAAGACTGATTCTCTGCTGACATGAAGCCAGATTGTCTGTTACGGGACCTTTCTCCTCTGCCTGGGTTCTGGGCCTAAATTTATGAAAATTGACTCTTACAGTGGTGGGTGACGTGAAGCCTGATTCTCTGCTATGATATGAAGACTGATTCTCTGCTGACATGAAGCCAGATTCTCTGTTACGGGACCTCTCTCCTCTGCCTGGGTGCTGGGTAGTGTTGAGCGCGAATATTCGAAAAGCAAATTTTTTTCGCGAATATCGCAACTTCGCGATTTCGCGAATATTTCGAATATAGTGCTATATATTCGTAAAAACGAATATTCGTTTTTTGTTTCCCCCCCCCCCCCACAAAATTACAGTACACATATAATTGATTGTTTCCCAAAGGTCCAACAGCTCAGATCTTACTCACATTGCCTAGAAAGTGATTGAGGCGCGAATCTTCGTAAGGCGATTTTATTAGCGCACATGCGAATATCGGCACGTCCCAGAACAGAGGCAAAGGGCTTTGCATTCATACATTAGTGAATTGAGTTGCGAATCTTCGTAAGGCGATTTTATTAGCGCACATGCGAATATCTACACTTGTCCCAGAACAGAGGCAAAGGGCTTTGCATTCATACATTAGTGATTGAATTGAGCTGCGAATCTTCGTAAGGCGATTTTATTAACGCAAATGCAAATATCTACACTTGTCCCCAGAACAGAGAGGCAAAGGCCTGTGCATTCATATAGTATAGCACCATATTCGCGAATACGTAGAACTTCGTAAAATTCGATTTACGAATATTCGTATTTTTTATTTTACTTTCCACCTTACAGATTACATTGATCTGTACTCTGTCAACTACTGTCATCACCCCCCACTGTATCTCGATTGATTCCCAAAAGTCTCACATTCCCTAGAAAGTGATTGAGGTGCGAATCTTCGTAAGGCGATTTTATTAGCGCACATGCGAATATCTACACTTGTCCCAGAACAGAGGCAAAGGGCATTGCATTCATACATTAGTGATTGAATTGAGTTGCGAATCTTCGTAAGGCGATTTCATTAGCGCACATGTGAATTTTGCATAGCATATGTATTATGCGATAATTCGAATTATCGCATATGCGAAATAATAACGAATTTGAATAATCGCGAATATTTTACGAATATTCTTTCGAATATTCACAAAATTTCGCGAATTCGAATATGGGACATGCCGCTCAACACTAGTGCTGGGCCTAAATTTATGACAATGGACTGTTGCAGTGGTGGGTGACGTGAAGCCTGATTCTCTGCTATGACATGCAGACTGATTCTCTGCTGACATGAAGCCAGATTGTCTGTTACGGGACCTCTCTCCTCTGCCTGGGTGCTGGGCCTAAATATATGCCAATGGACTGTTGCAGTGGTGGCTGACGTGAAGCCTCATTCTCTGCTATGACATGCAGACTAATTCTCTGCTGACATGAAGACAGATTCTCTGTTACGGGACCTCTCTCCTCTGCCTGGGTGCCGGGGCCTAAATATCTGAGAATGGACTGTTCCAGTGGTGGCTGACGTGAAGCCTCATTCTCTGCTATGACATGCAGACTAATTCTCTGCTGACATGAAGACAGATTCTCTGTTACGGGACCTCCCTCCTCTGCCTGGGTGCTGGGCCTAAATATATGCCAATGGACTGTTGCAGTGGTGGCTGACGTGAAGCCTCATTCTCTGCTATGACATGCAGACTAATTCTCTGCTGACATGAAGACAGATTCTCTGTTACGGGACCTCCCTCCTCTGCCTGGGTGCTGGGCCTAAATATATGCCAATGGACTGTTGCAGTGGTGGCTGACGTGAAGCCTCATTCTCTGCTATGACATGCAGACTGATTCTCTGCTGACATGAAGCCAGATTCTCTGTTACGGGACCTCTCTCCTCTGCCTGTGTGTGTGCTGGGCCTAAATATATGCCAATGGACTGTTGCAGTGGTGGCTGACGTGAAGCCTCATTCTCTGCTATGACATGCAGACTGATTCTCTGCTGACATGAAGCCAGATTCTCTGTTACGGGACCTCTCTCCTCTGCCTGTGTGTGTGCTGGGCCTAAATATATGCCAATGGACTGTTGCAGTGGTGGCTGACGTGAAGCCTCATTCTCTGCTATGACATGCAGACTAATTCTCTGCTGACATGAAGACAGATTCTCTGTTACGGGACCTCCCTCCTCTGCCTGGGTGCTGGGCCTAAATATATGCCAATGGACTGTTGCAGTGGTGGCTGACGTGAAGCCTCATTCTCTGCTATGACATGCAGACTGATTCTCTGCTGACATGAAGCCAGATTCTCTGTTACGGGACCTCTCTCCTCTGCCTGTGTGTGTGCTGGGCCTAAATATATGCCAATGGACTGTTGCAGTGGTGGCTGACGTGAAGCCTCATTCTCTGCTATGACATGCAGACTGATTCTCTGCTGACATGAAGCCAGATTCTCTGTTACGGGACCTCTCTCCTCTGCCTGTGTGTGTGCTGGGCCTAAATATATGCCAATGGACTGTTGCAGTGGTGGCTGACGTGAAGCCTCATTCTCTGCTATGACATGCAGACTAATTCTCTGCTGACATGAAGACAGATTCTCTGTTACGGGACCTCCCTCCTCTGCCTGGGTGCTGGGCCTAAATATATGCCAATGGACTGTTGCAGTGGTGGCTGACGTGAAGCCTCATTCTCTGCTATGACATGCAGACTAATTCTCTGCTGACATGAAGACAGATTCTCTGTTACGGGACCTCTCTCCTCTGCCTGGGTGCCGGGGCCTAAATATCTGAGAATGGACTGTTCCAGTGGTGGGTGACGGGAAGCCAGATTCTCTGCTATGGAACCTCTCTCCAATTGATTTTGGTTAATTTTTATTTATTTAATTTTTATTTTAATTCATTTCCCTATCCACATTTGTTTGCAGGGGATTTACCTACATGTTGCTGCCTTTTGCAGCCCTCTAGCTCTTTCCTGGGCTGTTTTACAGCCTTTTTAGTGCCGAAAAGTTCGGGTCCCCATTGACTTCAATGGGGTTCGGGTTCGGGACGAAGTTCGGATCGGGTTCGGATCCCGAACCCGAACATTTCCGGGATGTTCGGCCGAACTTCTCGAACCCGAACATCCAGGTGTTCGCTCAACTCTACTCACCATCGATCGCAAATATATATATGGCGTGGTGGGAAAGCAGGTATCTTTTTTCTGATGATAACCCCTATAGAGAACACTTTAAATGGTATGGTTGATTTATCGACGACATGTTGTGGGTTTGGCAGGGGGACAAAGAGAAAATAGGTGAATGTATAGAATAACTAAATAATTGTACCACATCCATAAAATTAACCTTTTCCAGCGATCTGGATAAAATTGTTTTTCTGGATCTGTGTCTGGAAGTGGATAAGGGCAGTAATGAGGTGATTACATACACCCATAGGAAGCCATCAGCTGGTAATACTATTCTCTCTGCCTCCTCCTGCCATCCTCCACACGTTATAAAAAATATCCCTAAGGGGGAAATAATAAGGGCAAAAAAGAACTGCTCCACCAAGGAATTATTTGAAAGAGAAGTCCATAGTATTGCAGCTAGACTTAAGATGAGAGGATATACTCAAACCAGCATAAATAAAGGCATACAGTTAGCAAGACAAAAAGACAGAAAGACCCTCATTTTCTCTAATGGGAATGATAAAAGTAATGGCAACAAAAATGAAAATAAAAGAAAAGGGAATAAGCATAAAAAGACTAGAAATAAAATAAAAAATGTGAATAAAGATGAACCTATCTCCTTCATCTCTAATTATAGTAGAGATTATTTTAGAATATGCGAAATTTTACAGAAACATCTTCCGGTTTTGAACTATAATGAGGAATGGAGAAATATAGCATCTGCAGGAAAAAGATGTATAGCAAAAAGAGCTCCCACTATGGGACAAAAAAATCAGTCCAAGTTTATTTATGGAAAAGATCCCCAAAATATGTACCTGGCCAAAAACCAATGGAAACTATAAATGTGGTAGCAAAAGATGTATCTGCTGTCAACACATGTGTATCTCGAAAGAGGTCATATCTATGGCTAATAACAATAAACATGTGTTGAAGCAGTATATAAATTGCAATACAGACCACGTAATATATGTTATAACATGCAAAATTTGTAGGTTGCAATACGTGGGCTGTACCACAAATGATTTAAAAGTTCGGATAAGGAAGCATTTAAGTGATGTCCCTCATTTTATGTCCCGGAATGTTTCAGCAGCAACTATGCATTTTGCCACTGTTCATAAAGGCGACACCTCTGCGTTTTCTGTGCAGGGCGTGGAGGTTGTCTCCGAAACCTATTAGGGGAGGCGATCGTAAACAGAAGTTATTAAGCAGAGAAACATTTTGGATGTTTATTTTGGATACCTGTACACCGAAGGGTTTAAACAGAAAATATGACTTAACATTGCAATATATGTAGTTCATCAGTCTGTGTCTTTCAATTCATGATGCCAAATTCATTGCCTCCCCCTCCTATCTTTTCCCTGGCTGATTTTCTCACCTAACCCAGGAACACCTGGGCTGCAATTTTCTGTCTTTGTGTATATATTAAGAGTCCTGTATTGTTATTTATCGTCACTACCTCCCCAAGTCTGGAGAGGGTAATTGTCGCGCGCCCCCTCCTTTACTTGAAAGCTTAGGCTTCAATAATTTGTCCCACATTTCCGCTCAATCGCATTTAATTTCATATATTGACCTCCCTTGGATATGGTTTCCCTTTCCCTCTCCGGCGTGGAAGCCTGATTCGCCGTTACCCGTGTTCAACATGGTAGGCTCAGAAAAGAACATCAAAAGTTGATAGAGCAGATATTCAATTGGATCGTGGACATTACGGAGATATGCGACATGGTGGAGCAGTATGTGTGCACACGCCTACACGTACTGACTGATGGGTCTGCCCCCTTCAACTTCTGGGTCTCCAAATTGGGCACATGGCCTGAGCTTGCCCTTTACACCTTGGAGGTGCTGGCCTACCCTGCAGCCAGTGTATTATCTGAACGTGTGTTTAGCACGGTAGGGGCCGTTATCACAGACAAGCGCAGCTGCCTGTCCACAGCCAACGTGGACAAGCTCACGTTCATTAAAATGAACCAGGCATGGATGCCACAGGACTTGTCCGTACCTTGTGCAGAATAGACATGTATACTGGCCTGCCCTGCAGCCAGTGTATTGTCTGAACGTTTGTTTAGCAGGGGTTATCAAAGGTTATATTTTGCAATGTTTTGGGGTGTACCCTAATTTAAACAAAAAAATAAAAAATACAAATAAAAAGCTGTGTAGGCTACCTCCTCTTGCTCCACCACAGCTTCCACCTACACCGCCACATCCACCACCTCCTCAACCTCCTACTCCATATGGACCGCGTCCTCCAAGATCAAGATTATATCTTTTTTATTTTTACGTATTTATATCCACCTTTGTTTTCAGAGAACTTGTCATGCTCTTAACCACATTTTGCTGCCATTTGCAGCCCTCTAGCCCTTTCCATGACTTTTTTTCGAGCCATTTTAGTGCACCAAATTTAGCGTCCCCATTGACTTTAATGGGGTTCGGGTTCGGGGTCAAGCAACACCGCAAAAAATACTGCACTACGCAAATGCACTATATACAAAGTGTATTATTGGTATATCACACCCCTGCCTCAATCACTTTTTTTGTGGGGCAACTGGTATATCACACCAGTAGAAATTATTTGTTCCAATAGCGTTTGTCACTCTTTGTAGCTGCAGTAACACAGCAAAACTGCAAACAAATGCTGCACTACACAAATGCACTAAAAAGAAAGTATATTATTGGTATATAACGTTCCTGCTTCAGTCACTTTTTTGGGGTGGAAACTGGTATATCACACCAGTTGAAACGATTTGTTCCAATAGCGTTTGTCGTTCTGTGTAGCTGCAGTAATGCAGCAAAACCGCAAACAAATGCTGCACTACCCAAATGCACTATATAGAAAGTATATCATTGGTATATAACACCCCTGCCTCAATCACTTTTTTGGGGGAGGCAACTGGTATATCACACCAGTAGAAATTATTTGTTCCAATAGCGTTTGTCACTCTGTGTAGCTGTTGTAAAGCAGAAAAACCGCAAACAAATGTTGCACTACCCAAATGCACTATATAGAAAGTATATTATTGGTATATAACACCCCTGCTTCAGTCACTATTTTGGGGTGGAAACTGGTGTATCACACCAGTTGAAACGATTTGTTCCAATAGCGTTTGTCGTTCTGTGTAGCTGCGGTAATGCAGCAAAACCGCAAACAAATGCTGCACTACCCAAATGCACTATATAGAAAGTATATTATTGGTATATAACACCCCTGCCTCAATAAGTTTTTTTGGGGGGCAACTGGTATATCACACCAGTAGAAATTATTTGTTCCAATACTGTTTGTCACTCTGTGTAGCTGTGGTAACGCAGAAAAACCGCAAACAAATGCTGCACTACCCAAATGCACTATATAGAAAGTATATCATTGGTATATAACACCCCTGCCTCAATCACTTTTTGGGGGAGGCAACTGGTATATCACACCAGTAGAAATTATTTGTTCCAATAGCGTTTGTCACTTTCTGTAGCTGTTGTAAAGCAGAAAAACCGCAAACAAATGTTGCACTATCCAAATGCACTATATAGAAAGTATATAGATGGTATATAACACCCCTGCTTCAATCACTTTTTTGGGGGGGTGTAATGGATCTCCTGGCACCCCGACCGGGTACCTCCGTCGATAGATGCTCCTAGTGCTTTCCGAGGACTCCAAGCACTCCACTTGACACCGTGCGCACTGCAGACCCCACGAACCGCCGAAGCTTGGTTGAGGTCTAACCGTCTCCTACCCACCCTGGACCTACAACAAGGCTCCAGGCTCCAGTGGGTGAACCTCTTACAAGAGCTAGTAGTTATGCCAGGGGAGTATAGCAAATCTTCAGCGTATAGCAATCCCCCAGTGTCGATCAGTTACCCAAACACCAGCCTCAACATGGTAAAGGGTAAAAACAGGAACTCTTTATTTGAACACACAAGCATTGATTTATACACATCTTCCAACAAGGTTACCACCCACAGGGTTTTATAAAAACAGCCAATAACCATGTACAGTACACTCAGACACTCCCACACAAAATCCTCCCCTCTGCCTGTGATACAATTACCTCACACTGGGTTGATGTAATCATCACAGGCAGGAGAATACACAATGTCTTCTGTCCTGGAGACAACCGAGACGTAATACAATTATCTCTCAGGACAAAGGGACATCGCCAATACACACAGAGAGACAATGGAACAGACCTCACTACTCAACGTATACAATGTCCCACCCTTTACAATACACATAGACATTTAACATCCCAAAATGGCACAAATTAGACCAGGGGTTCAAGTTAGTACAAGTCCTTTGTGAACAAAGGAGGCCTGGCTGATGAGAGGGCCCATAATCCTGGGGCAAAAGGCTGGTAGCCAGGCCCCTCCAAAACCCAGTGGCGAGGTTGGTTTCGCCACAGGGGGCAACTGGTATATCACACCAGTTGAAATTATTTGTTCCAAGAGTGTTTGCCCCTCTGTATAGCTGCAGTATCGCAGCAGAAACGCACACAACTGCTGCACGATACAAATGCACTATAATATACTTTCTATGTTAGAAAGTACATTATAAGTATATCATACCCCTCATTATTGCACACCTATCGATAGCACACCTATACTAGTCCTTAAAAGGACTATTGTGGCCCTATTAGCTAGCGTTTGGTGTCCCTAACAGTCTGTCCCTGCTCCACACAGCAACCTCTCCCTACACTGGCAAAAAGACTGAATATAAAATGGTGGCCAGATCAGGTTTATTTATAAGGTAGGGGGTATGTCAATGTGCTGAAACATCTCAATTGGCTGTCCTGTACCACCATGATTGATGTGTCATGGGTCGAAGTTCTTCACAATGTAAAAGAATATTGCACCGGTGCCCATTCGCCTGAACCACGAACGAGCAAATTTCACCTGCAAAACGACCGCCGGGCGAACTGCAAGTACATCTCTACCCATTTTCTTGCCCCGGTCTCTGTCTGCACTATCTTCCCATCCTATAACGTACTGTAATTACCCTGCCCCACAGTTCTTAGTTTAAACACTCCTCCAACCTTCTAGCCATCTTCTCCCCAACACAGCTGCCCCTTCCCCATTGATGTGCAGCCCATCCCTACGATATAGCCTGTAGCCAACAGAAAAGTGTGCCCAGTTCTCCATGAACCCAAACCCCTCCTTCCTACACCAGTTCTTGAGCCACTTGTTAACCTCCCTAATCTCCCGCTGCCTTTCTTGTGTTGCTAGTGGTACAGGTAGTTTTTTGAAAAATACTACCTTTGAGGTCCTTGCCCTAAGCTTTTAACCTAAATCCCTAAAATCATTTTTAAGGACGCTCCACCTACCTCTAACTTTGTCATTGGTTCCGATATGGACCATGACTGCTGGATATTCTCCAGCCCCTCCCAGTAAACTGTCAACCCGATCCGCGATGTATCAAATTCGAGCATCAGGAAGACAACACACCGTTCGACAATCCCGGTCTTTGTGACCGATCGCCCTATCTGTACCCCTAATAATTGAGACTCCCACTACCAGCACCTCTCTGGCCTGCTCTGCTCTCCTGTTTCCCTGCTTACTAGAGCTGACATTTAACTGACTGGAGAAAGTGTCTGGCTGCAGCAGTGCGCTCCCTGAACTGACATCTCCCTCATCTGCCAACAGTGCAAACTTGTCTGGGTGTCTTGGACCAGGGCTAGCCTCCCTGGCACTCTTCCCTCTACCACGCTTTCTGTTTTCCAGCTAGCTTCCTCACTTTCTTGAGCCTTCTTGCTACCACCCTCCCCCACATCTACCCCATAGAGTGCTTGCTCAGTGAGCAGCAAACTCTTTTCCAAATTGTCAACGCTTCTCAGTGTTGAAACTAGCTCGGTTAGATACTCGATGTGCGATTCCAAACTGGCAATTTGCTCACATTTTGAACAATGATATGCACCCTCAAACTGCTGTTCCAGGACTGCATACATTAGACAAGATGTGCACTGGACTGCGCTGTCAATAATGAAACACAATCACATACTAAATGGGGATTACGCAAGAAAAGGGAAAACAATACAATACAGTGTACTGATAAGAATTTTCTGTAACTTATTGAAGTCCCCTCCTAAAGTACCTGAATCTCAAGTCACTTACTGTAATCTAAAGTCACACACTTAATAAAAACACACACTTAAAAATCAAACATGCGAACGCTCACAAACTCGCGTTATTTGCCTGTTTGTATAAATGCAGATCTCAAACAAGCCTGCTTTATATTCCTCTGCATTCAACAGAGGACATGCATTAACAGTTTTGCTACCAGAAAGGACTAGCTATGCATGTTATTACAATGCACAATTATGTACACAGAGATACATTCTCCCTAAAGTTTAATTGCAGGATGGGATAGGCCTGATTTTACACCCTTTGAGTAGCATGAACGGCATGAGCTCCCACTGCCCAACCTGAAAACAACACATGGTCTCTGCTGAGTCCGTCTGTTGCATGACCAAATCATTCATAGCCTTCTGCTGCTCATACAGACACTTGAGCATTGTAATGTTGAATTCCAGCGAGTTGGAACACTGCAGATTAGGCGGTGAAGCTGCAGTGCACAGCAGATACTGCAAGTGCAGGAGAATGTTCCTCACCATAAGGCCTCATGCACACGACCGTTGTGTGCACCCGTGGCCGTTGTGCCGTTTTCCGTTTTTTTTTGCGGACCCATTGACTTTCAATGGGTCCGTGGAAAAATCGGAAACTGCACCGTTTGGCAGCCGCATCCGTGATCCGTTTTTCCTGGCCGTGAAAAAAATATGACCTGTCCTATTTTTTTCACGACCAACGGTTCACGGACCCATTCAAGTCAATGGGTCCGTGAAAATCACGGATGCACACAAGATTGTCATCCGTGTCCGTGATCCGTGTCTGTGATCCGTGTCCGTTTTTTCCTATCATTTCAATGGCAAACTTGACTTAGATTTTTTTTTCATTTTTCATGTCCGTGGATCCTCCAAAAAACAAGGAAGACCCACGGACGAAAAAACGGTCACGGATCACGGACCAACGGAACCCCGTTTTGCGGACAGTGAAAAAATACTGTCGTGTGCATGAGGCCTAAGTAAATGGATGAAAAGACGGCAGTCTTCTGGATATTGCCAGCACTTTTCACAAGCAAGTGAATTTTTTTAACCCCTTAGGGACATAGCCTTATTTCACCTTAAGGACCAGGCCACTTTTTGCAAATCTGACCAGTGTCACTTTAAGTGCTGATAACTTTAAAACGCTTTGACTTATCCAGGCCATTCTGAGATTGTTTTTTCGTCACATATTGTACTTGTTGACACTGGTGAAATGAAGTAAATTGTTTTTTTCCAAAGTTTCAATTTCTCTACTTCTGTAATACATAGTAATACCCCCAAAAATTGTGATGACTTTACATTCCCAATATGTCTACTTCATGTTTGAATTTCTTTGGAAATTATATTTTATTTTTTGGGGATGTTACAAGGCTTAGAAGTTTAGAAGCAAATCTTGAAATTTTTCAGAAATTTACAAAAACCCAATTTTTAGGGACCACTACAGGTCTGAAGTCACTTTGCGAGGCTTACATAATGGAAACCACCCAAAAATGACCCCATCTAAGAAACTACACCCTCAAGGTATTCAAAACTGATTTTACATATGTTGTTAACCCTTTAGGTGTTGCACAAGAGTTATTGGCAAATGGAGATGAAATTTGAGAATTTCATTTTTTTGTCTAATTTTCAATTTTAACCCATTTTTTCCACTAACAAAGCAATGGTTAACAGTTAAACAAGACTGTATCTTTATTGCCCTGACTCTGCCGTTTACAGAAACACCCAATATGTGGCCGTAAACTACTGTACGGCCACACAGCGGGGCGTAGAGTGAAAGGTGAGCCGTTTGGTTTTTGGAAGGCAGATTTTGCAGGACTGGTTTATTTACACCATGTCCCTTTTGAAGCCCCCCTCATGCACCCCTAGAGTAGAAAAGTGATCTCAGCTAAGAAACTACACCCCTCAAGGTATTCAAAACTGATTTTACATACATCGTTAACCCTTTAAGTGTTGCACAAGAGTTATTGGCAAATGGGGATGAAATTAGAAAAACCCAATTTTTAGGGACCACTACAGGTCTGAAGTCACTTTGCGAGGCTTACATAATGGAAACCACCCAAAAATGACCCCATCTAAGAAACTACACCCTCAAGGTATTCAAAACTGATTTTACATATGTTGTTAACCCTTTAGGTGTTGCACAAGAGTTATTGGCAAATGGAGATGAAATTTGAGAATTTCATTTTTTTGTCAAATTTTCAATTTTAACCCATTTTTTCCACTAACAAAGAAAGGGTTAAAAGCCAAACAAGACTGCATCTTTATTGCCCCGACTCTGCCGTTTACAGAAACACCCAATATGTGGCCGTAAACTACTGTACAGCCACACAGCGGGGCGTAGAGTGAAAGGTGCGCCCTTTGGTTTTTGGAGGGCTGAATTTTATGGACCGGTTTATTTACACCGTGTCCTGTTTCAACCCCCCTGATGCACCCCTGGAGTAGAAACTCCCTAAAAGTGACCCCATTTTGGAAACGACAGGATAAGGTGGTATTTTTTGGGGGACTATTTTTAGGGTACATATGATTTTGGTTGCTCTATATTACATTTTTGTGAGGCAAGGTTAACAAAAATGGAAATTCTGAAATTTCATCTCCATTAACTGTTGAGGAACACCTAAAGGGTTAATAAAGTTTGTATAATCAGTTTTGAATACCTTGAGGGGTGTAGTTTCTTAGATGGGTTCACTTTTAAGGATTTTTTTACTCTAGGGGGCATCAGGGGGGCTTCAAAAGGGACATGGTGTCAATAAAAATGGCCATCAAAATCGGCCTTCCAGAAACCATGCGGGTCCTTTCCTTTTGCGGCCTCCCATTTACTGATACAGCAGTTTACGACCACAATTATGGCATTTTTGTAAACTGCAGTATCAGGAAAAGTGCAAAAAATAGCATTTTTGGCATTTATTTATTTTTGACCGTGTTAATATGGGGGGTTAGGTCATGGGATATTTTCATAGAGGAGATTCTTACGGACACGGCGATACCTAATAAGTCTTTTTTTCACAATTATTTAGGTTTTTGACTATATTTTCCTTTTTGATACAAACTTTTTTTTGTATCTCTAAAGTCTAAGTGTCATTTTTTTAAATCAGATTATCTTATGTGGGGGCTCATTTGTTGCGGGATGAGCGGACGGTTTTATTGGCACTATTTTGGGGGCTATATGACTTTTTGATCGCTTGCTATTAAACTTTTTGTTATGTAAGGTGACAAAATATCTTTTTTTGCACCGTTTTTTTTGGACCGTGTTAATCTGGGGGGTTGGGTCATGGGGTATTTTTATAGAGGAGAATCTTACGGACGCGGCGATACCTAATAAGTCTACTTTTAATAAATGATTTTAGTTTTTTTGTGTGTCTCAAGTCTGAGAACCTGTTTTTTTAATCCGATGTCAGTGTTAAATTGGGATATAAATTTAGTACTCCATGGAAGTGTGATACTCCCTGAAGCAACCGTCAATGCAGAGGCACGTGTCACACTGAGTAGTGGTGTCCTGCCGTATCCTCTTCCTGCGACACACTCTGCACTTTTTTGGGGTTCGTCCCTTCTTTCCAGTATGGGGGACCACACCTGAAAAGTGTTGACCAGGGACGATCCGGGCGCCTACAGTTCCTGAGGTACTCCAGCCTGCTTTTTCACGGTCCGAAAGGATCAGGGCCTTGAGGGCTGCCTCATAGAACTGGAGGAATGTCCCTGTGTTGCCAGCGCTCCGGGACAGCACAAAAGAGTTGTACATGGCAACCTGCACCAAGTAGACCGCAACTTTTTTGTACCATGCCCTTGTTTTGCGCATGGAGTTATATGGCTTGAGGACTTGATCAGAGAGATCAACTCCTCCCATATATTGTAGTCTACGATACAATCGGGCTTGAGGACCGTTGCCGTGGTACTTCGCACAGGGACAGGGGTGATGCCATTACCATGAAGTGTGGACAGCATAAGGACTTCCCGTTTGTCCTTATACCTGACCAGCAACAGGTTTCCAGTGGTAAGGGCACGGGTCTCACCCCTGGGGATAGGTACCTGGAGAGGGTGGGCAGGGAGGCCGCGTTGATTTTTCGGCACGGTCCCACAAGCAGACGTGGATCTGGCGGCAAGGGCCTGGAACAAGGGGATACTGGTATAAAAGTTATCCACATACAGGTGGTAACCCTTATCCAGCAGTGGGTACATCAGGTCCCACACAAGTTTCCCGGTAACACCCAGAGTGGGGGGACATTCTGGGGGTTGAATCCGGGAATCTTTCCCCTCGTATATACGAAACTTGCAAGTGTACCCTGAGGTACTCTCACATATTTGTATAGCTTCACGCCACACCTCGCCCGCTTGGAGGGCACATACTGGCGGAAAATGAGTCTCCCCTTAAACGCAATGAGAGACTCATCAACCGCGACCTCCCTTCCAGGTACATAGGCCTCCATGAATTTGGCTCCAAAGTGATCGATGACCGGCCGCATCTTATACAGACGGTCATGGGCAGGATCACCTGGGGGGGACATGCTGCATTATCGGAATAAAGCAGACTTTTCCGGATGGCCTCAAACTGGGAGCGTGTCATGGTCGTACTGTAAAGCGGGGTCTGGTATAGGACGTCCCCGCTCCAGAACAACCTGACACTGGGTTTCATGACCGGGCCCATATGCAGCACGAGGCCCCAAAATGTCCTCATTTCGGCTGCTCTGACCGGCGTCCAGCCACCTGGCCTGGCCAAAAAGGAGCCCGAGTGTTGAGCAACAAACTGTTGGGCATACAGGTTTGTCTGCTCCACCATCAGATTTACCAGTGGGTCACTGAAAAAATGACAAAAAAAGTAATATTCAGTGTAGCCCACTGTGGAAATCTGGATTCCTGATTGGCCTACAAAATCAGGAATCACGGGCTCGTATCGCTCAGGGCTACACCAGACTAGTTCACCGGCAAGGTGCTCTGGTGGATTTAACTGGTGGGCCGGGAAACCAGTACGAGCCCCAGAGCTGCTCGTACTAGGCTGGGCCACAAGGTCCCTAACATGGCGGTCCCCTTGCTCTGCCTGGCGGTGTCTCCGCCACCTTGGGGGCTCATCATCATCGCTAGATGATGGGGAGGACGCGGATGACAACAGGAATGTGGGGTCATCCTCATCCTCACTGGGACTCTCGGAGTCAGAGGCAAGCTGGGTGTATGCCTCCTTGGCCGAGAACGTCTGGGGGGCCATAGGGGAGTGTGTGTCTGCGTGCGTATGTGCGTGTGTGGAAATCTTTATTTGGTGTGCGTGTGTGTGGGGGCACAGGTGTTCACAAACTCACCCTAAAACTAACAGAAAAAAAAAAATAACTAAAAAAATGGCAAAAAATTTGAAAAAGGAAATTCTAGACCGCTGATCAACCAATCAGAGGCGATCCTGAGAGGTGATATCACCATCACTTCTCAGGATCGCTGGATGGTGATTAGTGAGGTGAAATCACACCACTATCACCATCCTGTTCCGGGTTATCGGGTCTTCAGAGACCCGAATAACCCGGAAACGCAGAAAACTGCAGGTCTGAATTGACCTGCGGTTTTCTGCGATCGCATACATGGGGGGGTCACAGGACCCCCCGGCGCATTTGCCCCAAGTGCCTGCTCAATAATTTGAGCAGGCATGGGGTTCAGATCGCAGCAGAAGAAAAAGAAAGTGATAATGATGACAAAGATTCCTTATTGCTTGGGGATGCGGCTTGGCTGCTACTAGTGATGGACGAACATCTGCCGGGTCAGTTCGCAAACGTGATCGCTTGAACGCGAGCAAATGTTTGCGAACCGCAAGTTTGCGCCGGGTCCAATTTATTTTAATGGCAGGCGAACCTGAAAAACTTTCAGCTCATATTTGCAGCCAAGAAATAATTACTAGAAGTGCACAAATAGTCCCACAACATGGACAGTGACATACCAGATGTATTATTCGAATTTGCGATCTCCATTCATTATTTTTTAAATGTGTAATATCAGCAATATAATTTTCGCGTACGCACATGTGCACACCAGTTATAATTATTTTTTCCAATATCGTTTGTCACTGTGTTTAGAAGAGGAAACGCAGCAAAACAGCAAACAAATGCTGCAGTACCCAAATGCACTATATGGAAAGTATATTATTGTTATACAACCCGCTTCTATCAGTTTTTTGGGGGGGCAACTGGTATATCACACCAGTTATAATTATTTTTTCTAATTGCGTTTCCAATAACTCTATGTAGCTGCAGTATCGCTGCAGAATCGCTCACCACTGCTGCACAATACAAATCCACTATAATATGCTTTCTATGTTAGAAAGTATATAATAAGTGTATTACATCCCTCTGTACTGCACACCTATCAATAGTACACCTATACCAGTCCTTAAACAGACTTTTGTGGACCTATTTGATAGCACTGTTGTCCCTAACAGTCTGTACCTGCTCCACACAGCAACGTTTCCCTACACTGACAAAAGACTGAATGTAAAATGACGGCCAGATTGGGTTTATTTATAAGGTAGGGGGTGTGTCCATGTGTTGAAACTTTTCAATTGGCTGTCCTGTACCACCTGATGGATGTGTCATGGGTCAAAGTTCTTCACAATGTAAAAGAAGATGGCGGGCGCAATTATTGCCATATGTTCGCATGTTCAGCGAGTTTGCCACGAACCGCAAGGCCATCACTAGCTGCCACAATGAGGACTACAATGGCCAGTTGTAATTTCCCAAAAGGATCTGGTGATGCCACCTTATGTGCTGCAATAGAGCTCTGGTACCTATAATTGTGTTTGAACGGCGATGGCTTATTTTAATCCAGCAGATCACACCACTGTGGTTTTGTGTGTCTGATTTGAGGAGAAAAAGCATCATACGGGAGTTGCTCACACAGAGCTGCAGGCTGACACGTTGAAATTAGCTTTGGCCTAACCCACCCACAGTGTCACCGGCATCACCAGATCTCGAAGCAGACGTGGCCCTGGCTGTTCTTTGGGAAGTACGTGGTCTCTGCTCTTTATTGCTGCCACCACCGTCCGCCTCCACTGATATTGCCTCCTCCTTAGCACCCTGATCTGGCCTCAAGGTCCTGTCCAGGACGCAATCATCTTCAGAATCCTCACCCTCCCTGCCGCTTTTATTAGGCCCCTTTCACACGGGCGAGTTTTCCGTGCGGGTGCGATGCGTGCGGTGAACGCATTGCACCCGCACTGAATCCTGACCCATTCATTTCTATGGGGCTGTGCACACGAGCGGTGATTTTCACGCATCACTTGTGCGTTGCGTGAAAATCGCAGCATGCTCCTCTTTGTGCGTTTTTCACGTAACGCAGGCCCTATAGAAATGAATGGGGTTGCGTGAAAATCGCATGCATCCGCAAGCAAGTGCGGATGCGGTGTGATTTTCACGCATGGGTTCTAGGTGACAGTCTATTCACTGTATTATTTTCCCTTATAACATGGTTATAAGGGAAAATAATAGCATTCTGAATACAGAATGCTTTGTATAATAGTGCTGGAGGGGTTAAAAATAATAAAAAAGTTAACTCACCTTCTCCTCTTGTTAGCGCAGATGCCGGTCTGTTCTTTATCTGTGGGCTAAAGGACCTTTGATGACGTCAGATCACATGCTCCATCACCATGGTGATGGACCATGTGATTGGAGCATGTGATCTGACGTCACCTCAGGTCATTCAGTCCACAGCTAAAGAACAGAGTGGAATCTGCGCGAACAAGAGGAGAAGGTGAGTTAACTTTTTTATTATTTTTAACCCTTCCAGCACTATTATACAAAGCATTCTGTAGTCAGAATGCTATTATTTTCCCTTATAACCATGTTATAAGGGAAAATAATACAATCTTCAGAACATCAATCCCAAGCCCGAACTTCTGTGAAGAAGTTCGGGTCTGGGTACCAAACATGCGCGATTTTTCTCACGCAAGTGCAAAACGCATGACAATGTTTTGCACTCGCGCGGAAAAATCGCGCATTTTCCCGCAACGCACCCGCCTCTTATCCGGGCAAAAAACATGACGCCCGTGTGAAAGAGGCCTTACACTGTGAGATATCATGGTGGGGTTCTGGGCCCCCCTCCCCTGCTCTGCATTTTCCCCGACTGCCACTGTCACTGTTCCCACCGCCAATGCTGTAGATGTAGATATAGGTGCTACTATTAATACCACCATTAACACAGGTACAGAATGCATGGGGTTCCCAGCCTCCTCCTCAAGCTCCTCCTCAGGGCATACCAAACGATGACAGTTCTCACACCACTTGTCAACAGAAAGACTCTCTTGACTATATATGCCTTAGGGCATGATGGGGTTTTCTTGCCACTTCTTAGGAAAAAGGAAGATGCCCTTCTAGGATTGGGCAGGGAAGACTGAGAGGGCTTCACTCAAAGCCTTTTGAGAAGAGGAGTTAGCCATCCAATCCACAATCTCATTCTTTTTCCCCACAACAATAATGTTGCTCCTTTCTGAAGACAGCAGGGACAACTGTGTCCTAATACTATTACTACAACTACTACTACTTCTGGACGGATAGCTGCTGCTGCTATTACACACATTCTGGCTCTGGGTCTTTTGTTTGTAGCCCTTTCGTAGCACTGACATTTTTGGGGCTCTCAGATAATGTTGTGCACAACCCAGTGTGTTGGTGTAGTAATCATGTATATATGCTAGTTTGAATTTAATCAACAACAAATCTCCTAAAAAATTGATTAGAAACGTGTGGAGACAGAAATAATAGAAAATGGATTTAGGCCTAAATTATTTATCTCTCACATATACTTTTGTGCTCTACCTTGTGTATTGGAGTAGTAGTCACATATATATGCTGATTTGAACAACTCTCTCCCCCCCCAGTAATAGTATTCAAGCATGTATGATGCGTGTCATTAAATTGATCAATACCAAAACAAATAAAATTCCAACCATGCGGATATACAAATAAATGAAAATGGATGATTAATGTCCAGGCCTGACAATCAATTTAATGTTAACAATCACAGGTAAATTGCTGCCTTAGGCTACTTTCACACTAGCATTCGGCTGTCCGCTTGTGAGCTCCGTTTGAAGGGGCTCACAAGCGGACCCGAACGCTTCCGTCCAGCCCTAATGCATTCTGAGTGGACGCGGATCCGCTCAGAATGCATCAGTCTGGCGGCGTTCAGCCTCCGCTCCGCTCAGCAGGCGGACACCTGAACGCTGCTTGCAGCGTTCGGGTGTCCGTCTGGCCGTGCGGAGGCAAGCGGATCCGTCCAGACTTACAATGTAAGTCAATGGGGACGGATCCGTTTGTAGATGACACAATATGGCTCAATCTTCAAACGGATCCGTCCCCCATTGACTTTCAATGTAAAAGTCTGGACGGATCCGTTCAGGCTAATTTCACACTTAGACATTTTTTGACAATATAATGCAGATGGATCCATTCTGAACGGAGCCACCGTCTGCATTATATGAGCGGATCCGTTCAGAACGGATCCGCTCTGAACGCTAGTGTGAAAGTAGCCTTAGTCTGTGTATTGGTGTACTGATTGTCTATATAATGGTTCCATTAAATTTAACAATCCCCCCCCCCCCCAAAAAAAAAAAAATTCTAACCAAGTGGATATAAAATAAACAAAAAGAAATGATTGAGGGCCAGACATGATGCTTAATTTCATGTTAACACTCATTGGTTAATTTCTGACCTAGCCTGTGTATTGGTGTACTGATTACCTATACAGTGGTTTCATTAAATTGAACAATCCCCCAATAAAATATAATTCCAGCCATGTGGAAATAAAATAAACAGATGATTGAGGCCTGACCCTTAATATCACATTAACACTCAAAGGTAAATTGCTACCCTAGGCTATGTATTGGTGTACTGAATACCTATATGCTTGTTTCTTTAAATTAAATAATCCCCCCCCCCCAAAAAATAAAAATAATAATAATTCCAACGGTGTGGATATAAAATAAATGAAAACAGATTATTAAGAATCAGTCCTGATGCAAAATTTCATGTTAACACTCATGTTGCCCTAAACTATGTAATGCTGTACTGATCACCTCTATTCTGGATTAATTATATTTAATGACCCACCCCCCTTCCTAAAAAAACAGAACTGTGTGTGTGGAGATAATAAACTGATTTAGCCTTAATATTTTGTTTTCAATAAGCGATGTGCAAAGTTTTTTAAACTAAAAAAAATTAATATGTGAGATGACCTGACACAGAGTTCTCACTTGTATTTTATATGCTATGCTAGATTGATTGCAGAACACATGTTGCACGGTTTTTGCTTATCTTCCCCCCTCCATGATCACCCCCCTCCCCCCAAAAAAGGATTTTTTTTTAAATGGGGAGAAAAAATTAAAGTATTTCCTTGCAGGTAGCTGCTTTTGAGGCTTGCAGCAGCTGCAGTTCTGCTAGGCAGCACAGCAAGCCTCAGCTCCACTATTCTGCCTCCCTTCTTGGCTGACAGCTTCCTTGCCTCCCTATTCTATACACACAATTCTTCCTTGTAATTCTAGTTTTTACCTTCATTCTCTCTGGTAGTAGAATACAAGCTTAATTGATTTTTTACTGTCCCTGACTCCCTAAAATAGTTTTTATGGCACATTGTAAGGTCCAACCACCCTCATTCACAGCCTAAGCACATAATGATGTTATGCACATTCTGCTAGGGCACCTTCCTGCCTGCTGCAGAACTGATTGGCTCAATCAGGCTGGGAGCCAATTAGGGCAAGCCCCTTCCCCACTTCCTCTCAGGTCATGTGAGAA
Source organism: Bufo gargarizans (assembly GCF_014858855.1). Lineage (NCBI taxonomy): Eukaryota > Metazoa > Chordata > Amphibia > Anura > Bufonidae > Bufo > Bufo gargarizans. Next base: position 521,604,953 of record NC_058082.1, on the reverse strand, counting down.
CCCTTCTTCTTCCTCCCTAGAGCTTTTTTCCTGCCGACATGTGCAGTAAAATTGTGCCACACCCGTTTTAGTGGATTTGTCCAAAAATGAGCCCGAAAAGATTCATGTTCTACTACCATTTGAAAAATAGCAAAGTTGGAAGCAATCCCTGTCCGGTCCAAACTGGTCATGCTTAGGCCTCATGCACACGACCGTTGTTTCATTCCATGTCCGTTGTTCCGTTTTTCGTGATTTTCTGCCCTATTTTTTTCACAGAAAACGGTTTGCGGACCCATTAAAGTCAATGGGTCTGTGAAAAAAAGCGGAGGCACACAAGATTGTCATCCGTGTCCGCGTCCATTTTTTTTCCTATCATTTGCATGGTAAACTTGACTTAGAGGTTTTTTTTTTACTTTCCTTCATGTCTAGAGATCCTCCAAAAATAAAGGAGGACACACGGCAGCAAAAACGGAAACGGATCACGGAACAACGGAACCCCATTTTGTGGAACGGAACACAACAACGGTCGTGTGCATGAAGCCTTAATTTAAGATATGTAATAACTGCAAACAAATCAAAATTAACTTAAGAACATTTTCATTGGACTTATTTTTATTTTATAACATATTGAAAAAGCAGCAACACAGTGGCAGATTCTGTCAAATGCTTATACTCTTCAACATGTGCTTTATCCAGAAATATATTGAATTTCAAACAGTTGCAGAATCCCTTCCTATCTATACTGTTTCTAAGATCTCAGCCTCAGCTCATGCCAATAAATTATTTAAAGAAAAAATTGCCCTAAATAGACATACTGTCTTGTATGCCTGCAGCACTGAACATGTATTATAGAAAATTTCAGTTCATAATTTCATTTATTCTCCCTAGACAATACCCCCAAATCACGTATGGTTTTAATAGTGTGTTCATGTGAATTTCATCATAAATCGTACAAACTGAGTTATAGGCAAATAAAAGGTAAATAAAAGTTGGGAAGAAACAAAACTATAAAATATAAATCTTCATACATTTTTTGTGCATAAGAAGTAAAATCTAACAAAAAGCAGGAATATATTGTGTAGCTATTTACAATGCACTAGGCTTTTAAAGGGGTACAAACGACAGCATATATTACCTAAGAAAGTGAAGAATATGGGGCTTCTTGGCTGCCAGCCAATAGCTCATCATATACACTGCTCCCCCCCCCCCCACCCCCCCCACCCCCAAAAAAAAAAAAAAAGTTGCCAAAAAAAAAGATTCTCAGTGGGGTTAAGGTCTGGACTCTATGATGGCCAATCTATGTGTGAAAATGATGTCTCATGCTTCCTGAACCACTCTTTCACAATTTGAGCCCGATGAATCCTGGCATTGTCATCTTGGAATATGCCCGTGCCATCAGGGAAGAACAAATCCATTGATGGAATAACCTGGTCAGTCAGTATGTTCAGGTAGTCAGCTGACCTCATTCTTGGAGCTCATACTGTTGCTGAACCTAGACCTGACCAACTGCAGCAACCCCAAATCATAGCACTGCCCCCACAGGCTTGTACAGTAGGTACTAGGCATGATGGGTGCATCACTTCATCTGCCTCTCTTCTTAGCCTGATGCGCCTATCATTCTGGAACAGGGTAAATCTGGACTCATCAGACCACTTGACCTTCTTCCATTTGACCCAGGGTGGCAGCAGTGGGAAGCTGGGAGCCAAACGTGCACTAGCAAATTGAAGCCTTTTTTTCTGGTTTGCCTCATTGATTGGTTTTCTTACGGCTACACAGCTGTTCAGTCCCACTCCCTTGAGGCCCCTTTGCATTGTGCGTGTGGAAATGCTCTTACTTTCATTATTAAACATAGCCCTGAGTTCTACTGTTGGTTTTCTTCGATTTGATTTCACCAAACGTTTAAGTGATCGCCAATCACGATCATTCAGGATTTTTTTCCGGCCACATTTCTTCCTCAAATACGATGCGTCCCCACTATTCTTCCAGTTTTTAATAATGCGTTGGACAGTTCTTCCCAATTTTAGTAGTTTCTGCAATCTCCTTAGATGTTTTCTCTGCTTGATGCATGCCAATGATTTGACCCTTCTCAAACAGACTAAAATCTTTTCCATGACTGCAAGATGTGTCTTTCGACATGGTTGTTTAAAAAAGGAGAAGCAACTTATCGCACCAGTTGAGGTTAAATAACTTGTTGCCAGCTGAAAGATAATTGCCCATGCAGTAATTATCCAATAGGAGGCTTATACCAATTTGCTTAGTTAAATCCAGGTGGCGACTTTTTTTCATTACCAATCTACCAGTAATTGTGAGCTATGGAACTTAATATCTTACATGCAATCTGACAGCTCACTGATTTTATCCACCTTGCCTGCTGCACTAAGACTTAAGGTACCACTTGGAACCTGAACCCGAGTTATGTAAAAAGTTTTTTACAGTAGAAATTACTTTATGAAATTAATTTGTCCCAAATTTCCTGGCAATGAATCATTTTTTTTCTAAAATGGCTGCTGCACATGTTAGAAAGAAAAAGTGCATGCCACTGGGTGATACAGTCCACACTGACTTACTTCTACCGCCACTGGCTCTGTGAACCCCTGCACCACTACTTACCGATCAGGTAGGCTTCTGCGAAGCAGGTGGGCTACCCCAGGCACGTTTGGCTCCCAACTTCCCACTGCTACCACCCTGCTGACTCCCAGCTATGCTACCACCTTGCTGGCTCAGCTGCTGCCTCACGGGCAAGCTTCCACCATCTCCTGATGATGATGAAGACCGTTCTTCACCCAGCTCCCAAGTGCGATCAGCTACATTATCATCATCTAGTACTGTCTGCGCTTCACTGACGTCTTCCTCAACGGTCTCTGGGTCAATAGCCTGACCACTTGCAACACCACCTCCCATGCCACTCTCCTCTTCTCTACTTGCCCGCCTAGCAGAGGAAGTGGCGGATGTCTCCTCAACATCTTGGCTGGCCAGTAACTGCTGACTGTCCTCTAGTAGCTCGTCCTCGCTGAAAAGTGGAGCTGAGCCCACAGCATATAATACTTTTCTGGGTGAGGGAACAGAAAAGGACAGAGGCAGGTTGAGGACAGGTGAGGGCACAGGGCCTGCTCCCGGGCCATGCCAACTAAGGCCTCTTTCACACGAGCGTGACGGATTGGCTCCAGATGCCTTCAGGGTGCGTCCAGTGAAATTCGCACCATTTTGCAAGCAAGTTCAATCAGTTTTGTCTGCGATTGCATTCAGTTGTTCAGTTTCTTCCGCGTGGGTTCAATGCGTTTTAATGTGTTTTTTATGCGCGTGATATAAACTGAAAGTTTACAAACATCTCTTAGCAACCATCAGTGAAAAACGCATTGCATCCACACTTGCTTGCGGATGCAATGTGTTTTTCACTGAAGCCCGTGAAAAGAAACGCTCATGTACACAGACAGGGCCGGTGCAAGGATTTTTGCCAACACAAGCGAAGCTACATTTTGGCGCCCTGGTATCTTCTCTCTGCTTCAGACAATGGCTGGTTTAAGGACCATATTTTTCGCCCTCTAAGACGCACCTAGGTTTTAGAGGAGGATAATAAGAAAAAAATATTTTCCATTACACCTCAGGTCAGACCAGCAATCAGACCCCCAATGTTAATCAGACCTCAGATCAGAACCCCATTTCAGACATCATCCCCCAGCCATCAGACCCCCATGTCACATTTCTCCCCCTCCATGTCACATTTTTCCGCCCTCCACCAGGGTGCGCCCTAAGGGGGCCGCTTGGTCTGCCTTATGGTAGCACCGGCCCTGTACACAGACCCATTGAAATGAATGGGTCAGGATTCAGCGAGGTTGCTATGCGTTCACGTGACCCATTGCACCTGCGTGGAAAACTCGCTCATGTGAAAGGGGCCTAGGTAGTGTTGGATGAGCATGCTCGGCCGAACACAAATTTTACTCGAGCATCACGATGTGTTCGGCTGAATGCCGCATGTGTTCGAGTGTGATGCTCGAGTCTCCTCCCTGTACGTTTGTTGGCAGCCAATAAACGAACTGGTGATTATTGCCATTCACTGTAATGCCATAGCCATGTTGGCTACTGGCATTACAGTGATTGGCTGGTCTGAACGCTTCATCGGGTTCTATATAGCACCCAATGACACAAGTTCAGTTCAGTCTTAGTCAGCTGGAGAGCAGAAGGGCCAGATAGTGTAGGAAGTGAAATAGGAATATTTTAGCTTTTATACTTGTTAGGCCTCATGCACACGACCATTGTGTACATCCGTTGCCGTTGTGCCGTTTTCCGTTTTTTTTTGCCTGACTCAATGGGTCCGTGGAAAAATCGGAAAATGCACCGTTTTGCAGCCGAGACCGTGATCCGTGTATCCTGTCCGTCAAAAAAAATATGACCTGTCCTATTTTTTTGACGGACAACGGTTCACGGACCCATTCAAGTCAATAGGTCCGTGAAAGAACACGGATGCACACAAGATTGGCATCCGCGTCCGTGGTCCATGGCCGTAGGCTACTTTTACACAGATGGATCCGCAGATCCGTCTGCATAAAAGCTTTTTCAGAGCTGAGTTTTCACTTTGTGAAAACTCAGATCCGACAGTATATTCTAACACAGAGGTGTTTCCATGGTGATGGGGACGCTTCAGGTTAGAATATACTAAAAGAACTGTGTACATGACTGCCCCCTGCTGCCTGGCAGGTGCTGCCAGGCAGCAGGGGGCAGACCCCCCCCCCCCCATTTTTAACTCATTGGTGGCCAGTGCCTAGTTAACTCGTTGGTGACCAGCCCCCCTCCCTCCCCTGTAGTTAACTCGTTGGTGACCAGCCCCCCCCCTCCCTCCCCTTAAAATCTCCCCCCCTATCATTGGTGGCAGTGGAGCGTACCGATCGGAGTCCCAGTTTAATCGCTGGGGCTCTAATCTGTAACCATGGCAACCAGGACACTACTGCAGTCCCGGTTGCCATGGTTACTTAGCAATTTGTAGAAGCATTATACTTACCTGCGAGCTGCGATGTCTGTGTCTGGTCAGGTGCATTGTGTCAGGTCTGTGCGGTGCATTGCATAATGATCTGTCACTTACCAGTAGGAGGAGCTCCCGGCCAGACACAGACATCGCAGCTCGCAGGTAAGTATAATGCGTCTACAAATTGCTAAGTAACCATGGCAACCGGGACTGCAGTAGCGTCCTGGTTGCCATGGTTACCTATCGGAGCCCCAGCGATTAAACTGGGACTCCGATCGGTACTCTCCACTGCCACCAATGATAGGGGGGGATTTTAATTAGGAGGGGGAGGGAGGGGGAGGGCCCACTGGCCACCAACGAGTTAACTACAGGGGAGGTAGGGGGGGCTGGTCACCAACGAGTTAACTGCAGGGGAGGGAGGGGGGCTGGTCACCAATGAGTTAACTACAGGGGAGGGAGGGGGGCTGGTCACCAACGAGTTAACTACAGGGGAGGGGGGCTGGTCACCAACGAGTTAACTACAGGGGAGGGAGGGGGGGCTGGTCACCAACGAGTTAACTACAGGGGAGGGAGGGGGGGCTGGTCACCAACGAGTTAACTACAGGGGAGGGAGGGGGGCCCACTGGCCACCAATGAGTTAACTACAGGGGGGAGGGGGAGGGGGGGGGCCGGCCGCACTGGCCACCATTGAGTTAAAAACAGGGGGTGGGGGTCTGCCCCCTGCTGCCTGGCAGCACCTGCCAGGCAGGAGGGGGCAGTCATGTACACAGTTTGTAGTATATTCTAACCTGAAGCGTCCCCATCACCATGGGAATGCCTCTGTGTTAGAATATACTGTCGGATCTGAGTTTCACGATCTAACTCATATCCGACAGTATATTCTAACATAGAGGCGTTCCCATGGTGATGGGGACGCTTCAAGTTAAAATATACCATCGGATTGGAGAAAACTCTGATCCGATGGTATAAAAGGGACTCCTGACTTTACATTAAAAGTCAATGGGGACGGATCCGTTTGCAATTGCACCATATTGTGCCAACGTCAAACAGATCCGTCCCCATTGACTTGCATTGTAATTCAGGACGGATCCGTTTGGCTCTGCACGGCCAGGCGGACACCAAAACGACTTTTTTTTCATGTCCGTGGATCCTCCAAAAATCAAGGAAGACCCACGGAAGGAAAAACGGTCATGGATCACGGACCTACGGACCCCGTTTTTGCGGACCGTGAAAAAATACTGTCGTGTGCATGAGGCCTTATAGACCCAAAAGTCCTTTTGAAGACTATTGTTGTGTGTTGCAGCAATATATATTTTTAGTGCAACCTGCACTAAATTGCAAATAATTGTTAGAGACCCAAAAGTCCTTTTAAGAACTATAGTTGTATCTGGCAGCAATATATATTTTTAGCGCAACCTGCGCTAAATAGCTTGCAATTTTTTGGCCGCTGCAGACAGCGACATTATCTGCGTTACACCTCCTGTCTAACGTGTGCCCAGCCTAAAAATATCTCTGACATCCAGTGTACTTTTTCTGTAGACGGTGTCCGCTGCGGACAGTTACATTGCCTGCGCTACATGTCCTGTATAATGTTTGCCCATCCTAAATCTCTATGGCATTAATTCAGTGTAATTTTTTTATTAGCCGCTGGTGACAGCGACATTGCTTGCGCTATACTTCCTGTTTAATGTGTGCACATCCTAAAAATATCAGTGACATTCGGTGTACTTTTTTGTGCATACAATTATAAAACCTGCGCTACTGTATGTGTGACATACTTGCAAGCATATATACCATTTAATATGCACAAGGAGAGCAGTAAAGGATGGAGAAGTGGCCGTGCTGCTGATGGTGCATGCAGAGGCCGTGGCCCTGGGTGCAGTGAATCTGTGCCTGCTGCCAGATCACAAGAAACACACTCATCCTAGCTTAATGTCCCAGTTTGCAGGGCGGCACAGGACACCACACTTGAAGTCAGACCAGTGCGACCGGGTGGTCGGTTGGATTGCAGCAGATAATGCTTCCAGTCAGTTAAGCACCACCCTGTCTTCCACAAAGTCCAGTCTCAGAAGCCAAGAGTCTGGTCATCAGAATCCTCACCCTGATACTCCTTCCACCCACCATGGAGAGTCTTGCCAAACAAGTGATACCACACTCGGATATTCCGAGGAGCTGTTTTCATCGCAATTCCTTAATTTTGGCCTCTCACCAAGCCTACTTGAGGAGGGATATCTTGTGCCCTGATTCCTAAACTTTAGAGTATCCACAGTCTGAAGAAGATGATGGTGGGGAACGGCAATTGGTGTTTCACTAGGTGGATGATGATGATGAGACACAGTTGCCAATAAGTCAATCGCAATTAGTGTATCAAGAGGTTCATGATGAGGATGAGACACAGTTGTCAATAAGTAAGGAAGTTGTTAGGTCAACAACTCAGGAGGATGATCAGAGTGAGGAAGTAGAAGAGGAGGTTGTGGACGATGAAGTCACTGACCCAACCTGGGAAGGTGGCAAGCCAAGCAAGGACAGCAGTACAGAGGTGGAGGGATCCGCAGCACCGCAACAGGCTAGGAGAGGCAGTAGGGTGGCAAAAGGGAGAAGGCAGGCCAAACCAAACAGTTTTTTTCAGAGCACCCCCTTGCGGCAATCTCCCTTGCCAAGGGGTAGATGTTCCACAGTCTGACGCTTTTTTGAGGAAAGTGCGGACGATAAAAGAATTGTTATTTGCAGCCTATGTAGTACCAAAATGAGCAGTGGCGTGAACAGTAGCAACCTCACCACCACCAGAATGATCCGCCACATGGCACCAAAGCACCCTAATAGATGGGCCGAATGCCTGGGTCCACAACCAGTGTCTGCGGGTCACACCACTGCCTCCTCTTCCCCTGTGTTATGAGCTGGCCAATCCCCTGTCTAAGACGCAGGCCCGGATGCCTCCCGCCATGCACCCGGACCTTCGCAAGCACCATCAGCTAGCATATGCACTTCTATGTGCCAGCGCAGCGTAAAGATGTCTATACCCCAGGCCTTTGAACAAAAGCGCAAATACCCAGCCACCCACCCACAGACGATACCACTAAATGCAAACCTTTCCAAATTGCTGGCCCTGCAAATGTTGCCATTTAGGCTTGAGGATACTGAAGCTTTCTTGGGTCTACGGGCTGTGTCTGTCCCACGGTCCCCAACCGCGAATATTTTTCACGGTGTGCAGACCCAGCCTTAAACCAGCATGCGACCCGTAACATCACCCATGCCCTGACCAACGCAGTTATTGGAAAGTGACGAGTGACACATGGACAAGTGCTTTTGGCCAGGGATGCTACATTTCCCTGACGGCACACTGGGTGAACGTTGTGGAGGCCGGGAGCGAGTCGTACCCTGGGATAGCACAGGTGCTACTGATGCCAAGGATTGCGGGCCCTACTGCCATTAGGGTTTCTGCTGCTACCTACTTTAGTGGCGGCAACCCCCCCTTATCATCCTCTTCCTCCTTCTCCACTTCCACCTCTGAATTATCATCTTATAGCACCAGACAGACATCAGTCAGTAGCTGGAAGCAGTGTAGCACTGCAGTGGGGAAGCAACAGGCTGTGCTTAAACTGATCTGCTTAGGTGAAAAACAGCACACAGCCGCAGAGCTGTGGCAGGGGATAAGGGACCAAACTGAGCTGCGGCTCTCGCCACTAAACCTACAACCAGGCATGGTTGTGTCTGATAATGGCCATTTTATTTACATTTGACCCACTAACACGTGTTGAGACATATTAATCTAATTTATTTACAATTGGTCACTAGGACCAGTGATTGTCTCTAGGTTGACACGTATTATAAAGTATTACAATTTAACATTTATTGCTTGTCCTTAAAATTACTAACTTGAGACTAACATGATTTAAAATTATCAGTCATGTATGCCTTGTCATTCATCATGATCTGAGTGTTATTGTGAAACCACTAGGCGGCAATCATCACTTGTGGCTGCCTAACTACGTCCACTATCTCCACACAGCTCCTGTCGTGCTTCGTTCAGTGCACACTGTTTATTGCACAGTGTGTTGCCTACTGTTAGCGATTGCTCTCCTGGTGTTCACTTACTACTTATTACTATATCAAAACTGGCATAACGTGGCTGGCTAAAATGTAACATGTATCACTCTCTGCCCCCCGACATGTTTCGCCAAATCTATTGGCGTCTTCAGGGGTATGGGCAGTGAAGTGTGTTTGGGGGCGGGACCAGGCTTTTAAAACCTCCCTGCGTGCGTAACAGTTGTACTGACCAATATGTGTCTCTTTTACTGTTAGGCAATCCGTTCGGTCAATCAGTCTTTACTTATCAGGGCTTACTTGATCAGTGGTTCCTCCCACTCATCTATTAGCCAATAGGCATTTGGCTGCACCGTCTATGTTTGCGCTCAGACTTAGTGCCAATCAACACTATCCTTCATTACTGCGCATGTCTGGGCACTTAGATACTAGTTTTCCTTACTCATGCATATGCGCATGCGTCCGCTCCTTTATTGAATTGGTCACTGTTACCCACAGTCTATGCATCTAATATCATATCTATTTATGCACAATCCGGATGGGTCTCATCCATACGTGTGTCACTAGACTTAATATTTATTTATCTCATGCCGGCCCTCGGATACTCTGCGCCTGCTCAGGGTAATTACGCTTGCACTGGCTTTATCCAAGGAGACACCCTTCTCCACCCCGCTACAAAGAGAACTCGTTCCTGTGGTGGAGAAGACAAGCAAAAAGCTACAATACCAGAATGTCCTTGAGGAAAAATTGCTCCAAAAATTTCCAGCTGACATAGCTGGCTGCAGAGTACGTAGTTCCTTTACCAACCGAGGAGGGGAGATGAGGGGAACACATAGCAGTTCCAACAGAGGCAGGGCAACACTCTCCAAGGTCTGAGACAGTTTTATGACACCCCGCCAGCACCCTCAAGCTGATGCGTGGCCTAGTGTCACAAGGAGGGAAAAATTTGGTGAAGATGGTGGAGTACATAGCAGACCGTGTCAGCGTCCTCAGTGATCCCTCTGTGCCTTACAATTATTGGGTGTCCAACCTGGACACGAGGCATGAACTGCCACTCTACGCCTTGAAGGTGCTGGCCAGCCTCGCCGCCAGCGTTTTGTCAGAGCATATATTTAGTGCTGCTAGGGGCATAATAACTAATAAGTGCATCCGCCTGTCAACTGAAAATGCTGACCGGTTAACTCTTATAAAAATGAACAAGGCCTGGATTGCCCCTGACTTCTCTACTTCACCAGAGGAAAGCGGCTGAACATAAAGGCACTCTAATTGTGGCTTTTATGGTGCATTGAATACACTGTATTCCCATGTACCCCTACCACTACTAAAAAGAGTATATGGTTCAATCTCCCTTTTATCGTCCTCCTCCATCATATCAGCATGCTTATTAAGCTGCCCTCGCTCCTAATGTTTTAGAGGGTCAGCTCAGCAGTGGGCCCTCACCCATAATGTTAGAGTGTCAGCACAGCAGCAGACCCTGACCCCTAAATTTTTAGATGGTCAGCTCGGCAGCAGGCCCTCGCCCACAACATTTTAAAGATGGTCAGCTCGGCAGCAGGCCCTCGCCCACAACTTTTTTTAGATGGTCAGCTCGGCAGCACGCCCTTGCACACAAATTTTTTTAAATGGTCAGCTCGGCAGCAGGTCTTCACCAACAAAATTATTTAAATGGTCAGCTCAGCAGCAGGCCTTCGCTCACAACATTTTTTAGATGGTCAGCTCGGCAGCAGGCCCTCGTCCACAAAATTGTTTTGAAGGTCAGCTTGGCAGCAAGCTCTCGCCCACAAACTATATTAGATGGTCAGCTCGGCAGCATGCCCTTGCCCACAATTTTTTTTAAATGGTCAGCTCGGCAGCAGGCCCTCACCAATAATTTTTTTAGATGGTCAGCTTGGCAGCAAGCTCTCGCCCACAAAAGTTTTTAGATGGTCAGCTTGGCAGCAGGCCCTCACCCATAGTGTTTTAGATGGTCCGCTCAGCTGCAGCCCCTCGCCCACAAAATTGTTTAGATGGTCAGCTCGGCAGCAGGCCTTCATCTCTAATGTTTTAGATGGTCATGTCAGTAGCAGACTCTCACCCCTAATGTTTTAGATGGTCGGATCAGCAGCAGGCCCTCGCCCCTAAAGTTTCAGAGCGTCACCAGCAGGTCATCAATCATAATTTTTTAAAGGTGTGTATGATGCCCTCATTTATGTGTAATAAAGGGTGTATTGGAGTGCCGGTTTCTTGTAATCTTTTGGAAGCCCTTTCCCTTAGTGCATAGGCATTATGAGTGTAGGAGTCCCACTAACTGAACAATTGTACCTCAATGTGAATGAGGCCCTCCTTTATGTGATATACAGGTTGTATTGGAGTGCCTCTTCCTTTTTGGAAGCACTTGCACTTTATAGAAAAGTAAATATATAGGAAAGAATGTTTCCTAACAATTTTTCCTCTAAAATCGATTTTATCTTTGGTTTGGTGCTTATTATTGTCAGTCTGTAAAAGTGGCGTACTACTCAGACAACATCGTTCCCAGCAGCGACCTGGGAGTAGAGATGTTCCAAACATGAAATTTTCCATTCGCGAACGGTGAACACGAATTTCTGCAAGTGTTCGCAAACGGGCAAACCGCCATTGACTTCAATAGGCAGGCGAAATGTAAAACCCACAGGGACTCTTTCTAGCCACAGTAGTGATGGAAAAGTTGTTTCAAGGGGACTAACACCTGGACTGTGGCATGCCGGAGGGGGATCCATGGCAAAACTCCCATGGAAAATTACATAGTTGACGCAGAGTTGGATTCCATAAAGGGCATAAATCACCTAACAATCCTAAATTTTTTTGAACAACGTGGTTTAAAACATCCAGTGTGTGTATACGATCAGGTATGATGTTGTATCGATCAGGTAGTGTAAGGGTTACGCCCGCTTCACAGACATTGACCGACCAAACTCCCCTTTTCATGGACCGCAAACAACCGCAAACAGTCCATTTGCCCAACTGCAAACTTCCCATTTGCACAAGGTTGGATACCAAGTTAGCCATGTCCCGTTGATGTTATTGAAGGTTTCTTCCTCCACCCAGCCACGTACAACACCAAGGGTCCCCAAAAGGTGAATTGAATTGATTTTTCGAACGGGGAGATGGTTAAAAAAACGCTGGCTCCCTCCCCTTTGTTTGAATCCACATCACGGTCACTGTGTCTGCGCCGTGCAATTTACTGTCACACCCGATATGAGTGGTATTTTCTGTAGTACTATTCTCATCATTTTAATCCCTGTTACGTCCCATATCAGGGATTGCCTTTTGTGAAAAAAAATTTAGGCCGGGTACCTTCGACTGCCTTCACAGTGACAGACCAAACTCTGATACACCAAACTGAATTGATTTTAGGAACCGGGAGATGGAAAAAGCAGCTTGGTCGGTCCTCTTACTCCCAAGTTGGGGCACTGTGCGTGCAATGTGCTGTGACACCCTGTATGAGTGGTGTCTTTTTTTTTTTTTTTTTTTTTTTTTTTCTTCAAAAGCTTTATTGAATAAGTAAGATCTGTTACATATAAATCTGGTCTTTAGGAAAGGAGGAGCAAGCTCCCAATGTACATACATTGTCTGGGTAACAGTAGCAGGTATAGAACAGTCAAAACATAACAACACTAAAGGATGTATGTTAACAGTGTAAATGTTGAATAACCTTTAAGTATTTCTTATCCGTATTCCTAGAGTAAAAGGACATAAATCAAAGATATTGTCTGAGGCGAGTGGGGCAAGATGCGCAATCTAATGGAAGCCTCTGAAAGATCTCCATTTTTCCCAAATGGTTGAAAATTTGTGATGGGACCTATTTTCCCAAGCTGCTAACTCTTCGAATCTGTATATAGAGTCGACTTTATTGGACCAATGTTCTAGGGAAGGGAGATCCTTTTCCAGCCAATGTGTCGGGATCAGGAGTCGGGCAGAAATAAGCAGGATTCTAAGGAGGGGGGAGGGTTTTGTCTCGTGATCCGGAGGTAGACCTAATAGGGCCAACAAAGGTGATGGGGTTAAATTAGAGTTGCAGATCTCATTACTTTTTTTGAAGATCTTACCCCACCAGTCGGAAATCAGGGGGCAGGTCCACCAAATGTGGAACATGGTTCCATGATCCTGCTCGCATCTCCAACAGACATCGGAGCTACCGTCTCCGTATCGACACGTAATGTCTGGTGTTTTGTACCACCTAGTTAACACTTTATATCCATTCTCTTGGATTCTAGTACATCTTGAAGAAGTATGTGGTATCATGAATAAGGCGGATAGCTCCTCAGACGAGAAGTGTATATTTAAGTCTCTTTCCCATAAGTTTATAAAAGAGGGTTTAGGGGGTAGAATAGTTGTACTGAGGTACTTATAAAGTGAGGATATAGGTTTCTTCGGGGGGGGAAGGGTTTTGGATGAGGCTTTCGAACCATGTAAGAGGTCTGAGAAGAGAGGACATGGGGATGTGTTTGATTATATATGTCATCAAGAAAGAAAGCATATGGGGGTGAGAATCAATCCCGGGTATAGATGAGACAAGGACCTCTCTGTCTATGACACCTCCCTTGCTTCCTTGTAATAAGGAGAGGATGGGAATTTCTGATGCGCGCATGGCTTTGGGGACACTTTGTCTAAGTTCTAAGGGAGCTAAGCCGACTACGTCTCTGATCTGTACAAGAGGGAAGGGATACGGGAAACCCCATTTCGAGTTTTGAAACCACCTCCAAGCCTCGACAGTAGCTGATGACAAGAGATTGTGTTTAAAGGTTGAGAGTATATTGTTGTGGGGATCTACTAAGAGGACCCTAAGGGTTGTGAGGTAAGGGGGGGTTTCCATACCAATCCATGATTTGTGATCGGGTTTTCTGAACCAATCCAAGGCTCTGGACAGGAGTATGGCTTTGTTATATAGTAGGGGGTTCGGAAGACCAATACCCCCCTGAATTCTAGGCCTTTGTAGGGTGTTAATGTTAATTCTTGCTTTCTTACCGTTCCATACAAAGGAGCGAATATATTTTCCCAGGGATTGGAAAAAGGAGACGGGAATAGGTATGGGAAGGACCTGGAGGAGGTAGTTCAATCTGGGCAGGATGAGAGACAAGACCATATTTTTACGTCCAAACCAGGAAAGTAAGGGGGGGTTAAGGGCTTCTATTTTTCATTTAATCGAATTCAATAGAGGGACATAGTTTAGATTATATAACGTGGTTGTGTCAGAGTGGATCTTGACTCCTAGGTATGTTATAAAGGGAGAGTCCCAGTTAAAGGGGGAAGAGAGGATTAAATTGGATCTGAGTTTATGGTTGAGCCCCATACTGAGGATATGTGATTTTTTCATGTTTATTTTAAAGTTGGAGAGGTAACTGAATTTTTCCAGAATGGGGTATATGAGCTGGAGAGAGGTTTCAGGGTTGGAGGATATTATCAGGAGGTCATCGGCGAAAGCAGCAATTTTATGTTCCTGTTCGCCTAGCTTGAGACCTTTGATAGCCTCCTCTGAGCGTATGAGGATGAGAAGAGGTTCTAAAATCATGACAAATAACAGGGGAGAAAGGGGGCATCCCTGCCTAGTCCCATTTTTTATGGAAAAGGGAAGGGAGATGGTGTCGTTGATCAGCACCGACGCCGATGCACTGCTGTACATGGCTTGAACCGATCGTATAAAGGCGCCGGGAATACCAAATTGGGGGGCGTATATTAGCACGGTCATTTGTAGATGGCCTTAGGCCAGATCTGAACAAAGCTCTTGCAACCTGTCGCCCAGAATGGAAATCATTAACATTGGAAATCTTAGAACAAGTTGCAAAAGGGCTGGAGAGTAGTACAAAGAAATCCCGCATATCAGTCATGGCAGTCATGACGGGAGAAGGAAGAGAGGAAAGACCCCCGCCCCGTGTCTGTTATGGGTGCGGCAAACCAGGGCACATTAAGAGAAACTGTCGCTCCAAACATCTGTGGCCAGCAGATCAGAGCCAAAGAGGAACTCCTCCTCCATGGCCAGCTCCATCCCACTAGGATGTTGGCAAACCAGTGTTGCTGGGAGGGGACACCCCGTGTATGGCAGTCTCTGCCCCTCCTGCAGGCCCCGCCCCTCGAATCACCCTCGATGTGGCAGGGAAGGAACTCTCATTCCTTGTAGACACTGGTGCAGCCCGCAGTGTGTTATGTGAGACCGCCATACTCCCTTCCTGGCTCACAGATATGCATTTACCCTGCTCTGGTTTAGAAGGGGTCACCCAGCACAACCCTGTTACTAAGCCTCTCTTGATTACTCCCTCCACTAAGTCCCAAAGCCAATCTCCACAGTTACATCTGCCCACTGGAGTAATGTCACAATTTGTTGTAAGCCAGACATGTCCTTATAACCTATTAGGCTCAGATTTTCTTCAGAAAATACGGGCCAACATCCAGTTCAAGGAAAATGGTACAGTTGTTTTAGGTACGGCGTTGAGTCCTGAAGAAACCTGCCTCCTAATGGCATTAAAATCCCAGTCACTTGAATCACATGAACAAGGGGATTCGCTGCAAAGCATTTTGCACCTCATCCCTGATACCCTTTGGACCAAAGGTCCCCAAGACATTGGGCGTCTCAAAGTCCCGCCAGTCACTGTAACCTTGAAGAATCCTAACTTACTGCCATATAAAGCACAATACCCTCTCTCCATTTCCCAGAGAGATGCTATCACCCTCCAGATACAGGCTCTTCTTGCAAATGGAGCTATTAAAATTACCACCTCACCATGTAACACTCCCTTATACCCAATTAAAAAGAAGAGTGTGAAGGGACAGCCTCCTGTATATCGCATGGTACAAGACCTCAGAGCAATTAATGAGGCTACGGTCTTTGAAACCCCCATTGTACCAAATCCCCACACTTTGCTTGCTAGCATTCCTCCTGTGGCTGCTATCTTTACTGTCATTGATCTAGCAAATGCCTTTTTCTCTGTCCCATTACATGAAGACTCCCAATTTCTCTTTGCTTTTACACATGATGGAAAACAATACACCTGGACGGTGTTGCCTCAAGGAGCTCATAATAGTCCTTCCTGCTTTAGCAAAGCAATGGCATCCATCTTACAACCATGGCAAGCAGATCACCCAGAGGTGGAACTCTTACAATATGTCGATGATTTACTCCTCTGTGCTGACTCACACCCCGTCTGCCTGAACTCATCTGCCTCACTTCTTGCCTACCTGGCGGATGCTGGGTGCAGAGTCTCACGTTCTAAATTACAGTTGTGTCTTCCAAAAGTTGTTTTCCTAGGTCACTGCATCTCACAAGGCAGTAAGCATCTTACGGACGCCAGAAAGAAAGCAGTCTCAGACATCCCACTGCCAGATACCCCTCACCAACTGCAAACCTTTCTGGGACTAATTTCATACTGTAGACCATGGATCCCTGATGCATCCGTTCTGATGCAGCCACTGTTTGATTGCATACCCCGTATTGCTACTGTCCCTTTCCAAATGACTGCAGAAGCCATAAAAGCATTCCAATCTCTCAAACAAATCATTGTCACTGCCCCAGCTCTTGGCATCCCTAACTATCAGCTTCCCTTTCGCCTTTATGTCATGGAACGTCAGGGTCATGCCACTGGAGTTCTCACCCAGAGCCATGGGGGTCGTAGTAGACCTCTAGGCTACTTCTCAAAACGTCTAGACCCTGTAGCCAGAGCCACCCCTTCCTGTGTCAGGGCCGTTCATGCTGCTAGTTCTCTCCTGAACGCTACCGCTGACATCGTCCTGGGACACCCACTCACCATCATGGCTCCCCATGACATCTCAGCTATCCTGCAACAAACACAACCTAAACACCTCACTGCACAACGCCACCTCAGGCTCCAGTGTAGTCTGCTTCTGCCAGATAATGTCACCATCCAGAGATGCCACATCCTCAATCCTGCTGCACTCCTTCC
Organism: Bufo gargarizans; assembly: GCF_014858855.1. Lineage (NCBI taxonomy): Eukaryota > Metazoa > Chordata > Amphibia > Anura > Bufonidae > Bufo > Bufo gargarizans. The sequence goes on along the minus strand of NC_058082.1, from coordinate 521,588,060 downwards.
TCTCCCAAGGGGGGAGTATACTGCAGATGGAGATTCTGAAGATTTTATTGATCTACGTGCTGAAGAAGATCTTCAGGAAGAAGAACTATGGGCCTCAACCGACTCTCTTTACAAAGAACAAGAACATGATTGCATTACAATGATGGAAGCTGAAGTAGGAACTCCACCATCAATACAGGATACTCCTTTGCAAAACCCACACTGGACACTCTTTGTAGACGGTTCAAGGTATGCCGATGACAAAGGGAAATTCCATACAGGCATGGCAGTTACTAGTGAGTATGAAGTCCTGTGTGCAAGGCAATTGCGCCCAGACCAGTCAGCACAAGAGGCTGAACTCATAGCCCTTACTGAGGCCTGCCTCATAGCAAAAGACTCCACTGCTAACATCTACACAGACTCCAGATATGCTTTTGGAGTAGTTCATGATTTCGGAATAATATGGAAGGCCAGAGATTACATTACAGCAGCAGGAACCCCAATTAAACATGCTTTAGCAGTGGAGGCTTTGATGACTGCAGTACTCCTGCCCACCAAAGTAGCAGTAATCAAAGTAAAGGCACATACCCGTGCTGACACACCAGAAGCCAAAGGAAATGCATTGGCTGACCAAGCAGCCAAACAGGCAGCAATGGAAGAGGAAAGAGCACAGCCAGATAAAATCATGTTAGCACAACCGGATGTCAAGCAACAAGAAGTATCATGGGATCTACTGAAACAGATGCAGAAGCAAGCCACCCGCTCAGAAAAGGAAACCTGGCTAAAGGAGTCAGCCCTGGAAGAAGAATCCGTACTTTGGACACAAGGGAAGAAAGTGTGCTTGCCTAGAGCACTCTATCCTGTAATAGCCTCTGTGGCCCATGGGCCCACTCATCAATCTAAGACAATAATGAAAGAACTCATCGATAAAATATGGGTAGCCCCAGGAATCACTCCTGTACTAGTGAAATATGTCCAGTCATGTTTAATCTGTGCCCAATGCAATCCAGGTAGGACTGAGCCCACGCCCAAAAAATGTCTCCCAAAAGCCTTATACCCCTTCCAGAGGATCCAGATTGATCATATCCAGATGCCAATGTGCCAAGGGTTTCAATACGTGTTAGTAGTGGTAGACATGTTCCCTGGGTGGCCAGAAGCCTACCCCGTCAGGAATCAGACAGCAACAACTACTGCTAAAAAATTGATACAGGAAACTGTCTGTAGGTACGGGGTACCTGAGGTCATTGAGAGTGATCAGGGCCCAGCATTCACTGCTAACCTAACCCAAGAGGTCTGGAAGATGGTAGGGTCACACCTGGCATTCCACACCCCTTACAGACCCCAAAGTAGCGGCAAAGTCGAGAGACTGAATGGGGTATTAAAGTCAAAAATGCTGAAAATGACTAGGGAGACAGGGCTCAATTGGGTTCAGTGTTTACCAATAGCACTCTTTGCAGTCAGACACACTCCCAAACCTCCCCATAAGCTGACTCCACATGAGATATTGTTTGGGTCGGGACCCCGGATGGGGCTGTACTTCCCTCAACAGTTGCAAATGCATTATGAATCTGTTGCAAAGTATGTGATAGCTTTGAGCAAACAGTTGTCTAACATCCATGTACAAGTCTTTTCTTCCATTCCAGATCCTGACTCCCTAGAAGGCAGCCACACTCTGAAACCAGGAGAGTGGGTAGTGGTCAAGAAACACGTCAGAAGTACCCTAGAACCACGCTTCGAGGGGCCTTACCAAGTACTACTGACCACTCCAACTTCTGTAAAGCTCGAAGGGAGATCCACCTGGATCCACGCCTCTCACTGCAAAAGGATAAGGAACCCGCCAGATTCAGAAATAACAAAATGATTTTCTTTTATCTGCTAGCACTGGTGACACTCACCAGTGCATACATTCCTCCCCCGGCAGAAATGGATGATGACGGGTGGGACAATAAGTTTGTCAAACATCATCAAGTGTTGTATAAAAAGCCTGAAGGAAGGTGATTCTGACACCACCACCTCTTCACTAAAAGATTGTTGGATATGTACACATGGCCCAGTAAATGCTAGAGCTATGCCTTATTTAGCTGTGCCCCTAACCTTCCAAGAGATAAAAGATTTGGCAGGATCAGCTGTTTTCCTTTCTAGCATAAATGAGGTTGATACCAAAAATGGCAACAGAAAAGCTTCCCTAATAGTAGCAGCATGGGATGGGTCCCCATGGCTAATGATAAACAGAACAGGACACTCAGCTCAGAATAGCAATATGCCCTGGAATGACTATATGTGGAGCAATGTATCCTGCTTCCCAAATTGGACCCACTGTTACTGCCTACAGGTACAAACCCATGGTATGGTTTTCAGTTCCCATAACAGATCAGATTTGGGAAATTATGAAACTGATGAATACATCTAATGTTGTCCAGAATCAGCTCATCATAGTCACTAATCAACACACTTTAGTATTAGACTATTTGACTGCAAAGGATGGAGGTATGTGTCAGGTAGTAGGTACTGCATGCTGCCATTATATCGATCCACAAGGTAATCTACAAGTAAAAGCTGGTTTGGAAAAGATGAGTGAGATACGTGATGAATGGCTAGAGGCTCACAGTGCAGATAAGTCAACATGGTGGTCTGACACTTTCTCATTCCTTAATCCCAGTAACTGGTTCAAGGGAATTAGTGGATGGACGATGGGAATAATTCAGGGAATATTACAGATAGCCCTAATATTGATGGTAATCTACATATTTATCAAAGTTGTTGTTTCCTGCATTAACCGCATCACCAACAGAAAGAAGCCTGCTGAGGAAACCATACTACTTCTCTATGAACAAATGGCTAGCACCGCAATAGATGTGGATGTGATCCCTGCATTCCCGACACCCCCGCCTTCTCCAACTCCCGCTGATGAAGCTCCTCTACCCAGGCCTGAAGATCCAAGAGATGATGAGAATTAGGGACAAATGAATCCCAGGGTATTACCAGAAGTCCGCTCAATCGGGAACTTATTCACAAGGGATAAGTTGTCGCCACTGTGGGTGAAGAGGATACGAATGGTATGCCAGGGGATTCGCTAGGTTTAGGGAAAGTCTACAATCAAGTCTACAAGGGGGGACTGTTGTGGAATCATATATCTAGTATCAAATGTATACTTGCTTGTATTATATCTAACAGTTTGCTTAACAAAATGGCCCCTGAAGCAGCAGCCAGCTCCCTTAATAATCCCTTACTAATCACTTTATGATATTGAAATTGCTGACATATTGCTGACATAATGCTGACTTTTGCTAAAGTATGGAGTGATAATGTGATACGTTATCATGGGACTTAGTAATGTGACAATTAGATCATCAAATTAGCCGAGTCATAAAGTTCCCCTTTTTCTGCTATAAAAAATCATGTAATCTAAATAATAAACGGAACATCTAGCATTGACTTCTCTGTGACAGTCTGTGTGTGATCTCTCTCGTGGCGTACGTATGCCTATCGTTTCATACCATTCGGAGCAGTACATCAACCTTCCCTGACTAATTGGGTCAGATCCAGAACCAGAGCCATATCAATTGTTCCAAGGTGCTGTACATGAAATTCCAATTAACCCGATCGAATGCTTTTTCAGCGTCGGTGCTAATCAAGACCAGGGGGAGATGGAATTTTGATGCATGAAGTAAGGCGTTTAATACCCTAGCCGTGTTGTCTTTACCCTCCCTACCCTTAATGAAGCCCGTTTGGTCTCTATGAATAAGTTGGGGCAGTATAGGGGCTAAGCGGTTAGCTAAGAGTTTAGCTAGCAGTTTTAGGTCCAAATTTAATAGGGAGATGGGCCGGTAATTGCCACAATCCGTGGGGTCCTTCCCCTCTTTAGGGATAATGGTGATGTTGGCTCTGGTCATGTCTTGGGATAGAGGGTCTCCCCGTAGAGATTGATTGCAAACTTTAAGTAGATAAGGCAGGAGGATGGAGCTAAATGAGCGGAAGTACAGAGCAGGGAACCCGTCTGGGCCGGGAGCTTTCCCTTTCGGGAGCTGTTTGATCGCTAAGAGGAGTTCTTCGTTGGAGAAAGGGGAACTAAGGGAATTAATCTGAGTTTCTGGGATTTGAGGAATTTTTATGGAGCGGAGGAAGAGTTTTATTGAGTCTAGATGTGAGACATTCGGGTCATTGTTTCCCTGGGGGGGGGAGATTATAAAGGGAGTGGTAAAATTCTGAGAATCTCCGGGCTATATTATGTGTGTCACTGAGCATGTTTCCCTCATTATTACGTATTTTGCATATAAAGTTTTGGGTCTTCCTTTTTTTAATACGAGACATCATGAACTTAGTCACTTTGTCTCCATGGGCAAAGTATTTATATTGAGCATTGAGGAAGTATTTGGCGGACTGGGTATTGAGAAGATTTTTCAAGTCAGCTCTGAGGAGTGTTAATTTTGCTAAATGGGTGTCCAGCATGGATCTTTTATGAAGTGCTTCAATATCCCTGATATTCTTTAGGAGAGATTCAATACGGGCAAGCCTATTTTTTTTTATGTAGGAGGAGCCTAAGCTGATAAGTTGGCCGCGTATATAGGCTTTGTGTGTGTCCCATAAGGTATAAGGGTGAATACCTGGGGTATCATTGAAGGAAAAAAAGTCCTTTAGCCATTTAAGGACTTTTTCCTTATTATCAGGGGATTGAATTAGTTGTTTGTTGAGCTTCCATCTAAATGTTCTGGGAGGTCTGTCTGGAGTGAATATATTGATCCAGATGGGTGCATGGTCAGAGAGATTAATGGAGCCAATTTGGGCCTTAGAGCAAAGTTGAATATGTTGGGAAGAGACTAATAAATAATCCAGGCGTTGGTATGATCTATGGGGGTAGGAGTAGAATGTATAGTCTTTAACATCAGGGTTCAGGGTTCTCCAGATGTCAACCAGGCGGCGGTCGTGGAAAGATTTCCTTAATTTGCTAAGGGCCTTATTAGAGACCGAAGATTTTTTGGAGGAAGAGTCTATAGGGGGGACTAATGTAAGGTTAAAGTCACCTCCCATAACGGTTACACCTTCACAGAAGTGGTCCAAAGTCTGGAGAACATTATGGAACCAAGCAACCTGGTTGACATTTGGGGCATATACATTAACAAACGTATAGGTCTGATTAGCAATATCACCTTTTAGAAAGATGAACCTCCCCTCTGGGTCCTGGATGTGATCCCTGTAGGCGAAAGGAGTGGTTTTGCTAAGGCCCACGCTAACTCATCTAGAAGCGGAGGAATCTGCGCCGCAATGATACCAGGTAGGGAAGCAAGAGTGGGAGAGGTTCGGGTAGTGATTGAATTTAAAATGTGTCTCCTGGAGGAGCACAACAGAACATCCCATTTTCTTTAATGTAGAGAAAATTTGGCAACGTTTGGAAGGGGTGTTAAAACCTTTCACGTTGTAAGATGTAATTTGTAGGTTCGCCATGTTACCTTATAGAAAGAGGGAGGGCAGTCACGTCGCTTTTCACCACCAGGGACTCACACCCAAGACCCATCTGGAAGTACAGATAAGCACATAGCATCTTTCCCAACTGCAGGAAATTAAAGAGTCCGCAAAGTGGCATACATCCTAGAACATAAGAAAAAACATCAAAACTAGAAACAAACAGTACTAGCGTGACTAGTAAAAAAGAAGGCATGTAGATGCCTGTGTTATGTTGGGGGGAAATAAGGAAAGAACATGTTGGAGAGATCACCAGGGTGTTAAAAATCTGGCTAATATAATGAGCCTCTGAAGGACCTGGTTAGTTGTCCATAGGTAGTCTTCTTGACGTAATTTTTCTGGAGTTTCTGGGGCTTTTCTGGCGTTTTGGGGTGCGTTGACGTTCCCAGATACCTGGGTGTGGTAATTCAGGAAGGTTGGATAAGTCCTGGATAGGGTCCCAATTTTCTATCTGAAGGGGCTCAATCTGTAGATGGTTGAAGACTTGATCCAGGTCAGCATAGTTGGAAATAGAGAGTCTGCGACCCTCATACGTGAATGATAGGCCAAATGGGAAGGACCATCTGTAAGGGATCTTGTGTTCCCTAAGCCAGCCTGTGAGAGGTTTAAGGGACCTTCTTTTGTCTAGGGTGGATTGTGCTAGATCTTGAAAGATTTGTATGTCTTGGCCATCCCAGGATACTTTGCCAGACTGTCGTGCTTTAAGGATGACTGCTTCTTTAACAGGAAAGCTGAGAAATTTACAGATAATGTCCCTTGGTGGGGCTGAGGGAGCTGGTTTGGGCCTTAGTGCACGGTGTGCTCTCTCTAAAATGACCTCATGGGCGGACTCAGGGCCCAGAAGGGACATGCAAATTTGCACCACTGTGCTGGCGATATCTCCTGTGTCTACGGTTTCAGGGATGCCACGGAATCGTAGGTTGTTGCGCCTACCTCTGTTTTCTTGGTCTTCCAGGGAGTTGCAGAGACCGTTCATCTTCTGTTGAATGGCTTGGAAGCGCTGCGCCACTTCAGATTGGTGATGGATAATGGCTTCCTGAGTGATTTCCAAGGTCTCCACTCGTCCTCCCACCTGCGATATATCTTGTTTAATCGCGGCTAAGTCGGAGCTTAGTGGCTCCAGGGCAGATGCTAGGGAAGAGGATAGCAATTCTTTCAAGAAGGAGCGTGAGATTGGAAGGTCATCCGTGTCATCTTCACCTCCGGTGGCTTGATCCTGCGGCTCGTTTTGTTTTGGTCGCGGGTAGGGGTCTGCGCCATCTTGGGATCTTTAGAGACGTGGAGAATAGCAGCTTTTTTTATAAACTTATCCATCTCACCGGAGGTAGGATTTTTTCTGTCTAGCGTAGCTTGATCTCCAGGTCTGGGGCCTCCAATTTTCACCATGATCTGAGCGCCAGTTTGTGCTAACGGAGCTACGGTGGTGATCTCATTAACGGAGCTATAGCTTCAAGTGTTCATGATGTTCAGGCGATAAAATCGCCCTTCTTTTAGTGCTTTTGTAAAATAGGTTACTGTCTCTTTAAATCTGCTGATTGAAACTGGGGTGGTTCCTTGTGTGCAGATTATGACAGAAGTGTACAGGTGAGTAGCAAGGAGGAGGAAGCGACTGTAAATTTTCGAATTAAATTTTCAGTAGTTTTCTGTTATCCGATTTTTTCTCTACGAAAATACGCAACTTCCGATTTTTCATTCTGCGAAAATTCGCAACATCCGATTTTTTATTTTATTTTTTTTACGAAAAATCGCAACGGACACAGGAGAGAGACAGCGGGACTATAGCATGGATAGGTGCTTAGGACTCACCCGCTCTTGTGATCTCGATCCGAGTTCTCAGTGAGTACTTTGCCACCAGACTTTGTAATCGGAATCTGTTCCACTAGATGAGCAGTGGACTGGATCGGTCCTGTTGTTATTAATATGCTCGGATGCTTCTTTTATTCTGGGCCCGTTCGCAGTCACCCAGCGTCAGCCCTGACCTCTCGCCTTCGTGTGCTGTAGTATAAGGCAGTTCAGGTTGTTTGCTAATGCTGTATGAGTGGTGTCTTAACTAGTTCTATTCCTATCAGTTTAATCCCTGTTACGTCCCCTATCCGGGGACGTGTGTCGAATTGATTAATCATTGTCGAATTAATGACATCCTGAAATAATTGTGTCCTGAGCTCTGTACTTGCTTTGTATTGGGATTGATGGGGATTTTTTAAATTGTCTGCATTATTTCTAATAAACTATTAAGAGACTTTATTATGATTTTTTTATGTATTAAAAACCCATACAACTTAAAAAAAAAAAAAAGTTTTTGTTATGAAAAATTATCCAGCCGATCGCTTTTAGTCTGATCATAATGAAGCAACAGCCTTATCTGGGGTGTGGCAACATTGATAACACACTCATAGAGGTGATGATCGCTTCATTGTGATACGCAACCCCCTTCACCACAACAAGGTACCGATCACGAAGGGGAATTGACACATGTATGTGTCTTTTTTTTTTTGCAGCCACAGTGCAGCACTAGAGGCCAGAAAAATTAGGCATGTACACATGCCTGAAAATTAGGTATTGTTGCAGCCGCTGCTGTAGCCACGGCCAGAACAATTGATGTTTTCCAGGCAGAAAGGTGACTAAAACATTGCGGCTTGAACCCTAGTTGGTGGCGGAGAATTCACGAAAGTCATCCGGTATGCAGACATTAAATACAGCAGCGTGGGGACCATTTTGAGGCCAAGGCATGTCATCAGGCCTTTTGTTAGTCAAACGTATCCCCCACTGTCAGTCCCTTCGGGATCCATGCCTCATTCATCTTAAAGAAGGTGAGGTAATAAACACTCTTTTGACAGAGGCGACTTCTTTTGTCAGTGACAATGCCTCCTGCTGCACTGAAGGTCCTTTCTGACAGGACACTTGAAGCGGGGCAGGCCAGAAGTTCTATTGCAAACTGAAACAGTTCAGGCCACAGGTCAAGCCTGCACACCCAGTAGTCAAGGGGTTCATCGCTCCTCAGAGTGTCGATATCTGCAGTTAAGGCGAGGTAGTCTGCTACCTGTCGGTCGAGTCGTTCTCTAAGGCTGGATCCTGAAGGGCTGTGTCGATGTGTAGGACTGAAAAAGCTCTGCATGTCCTCCATCAACAACACATCTGTAAAGCGTCCTGTCCTTTCCGCCGTGGTCGTGGTAGGAGGAGGATTACTTTCACCTCTTCCCCTGTTAGATTCCCGTTGTGCTGTGACATCCCCCTTATAAGCTGTGTAAAGCATATTTTTTAGTTTGGTTTTGACCTGCTGCATCCTTTCTGACTTCCGGTAATTTGGTAACATTTCCGCCACTTTCTGCTTATACCAGGTGTTTAGTAGCGTGGCCACCCAGTACAGGTCGCTCTCCTTCATCCTTTTTATACGAGGGTCCCTCAACAGACATGACAGCATGAAAGACTCCATTTGCACAAGGTTGGATGTCGAGCTACTCATTTCCTGTTCCTCCTCCTCACCGATGTCATTGACGGTCTGTTCTTTCCCCCAGCCACGTACAACACCACGGGTCCCAGATAGGTGACAACAACGAGCACCCTGGGATGCCTGCTGTGGTTGGTCTTCCTCCTCCTCAAAGCCACATTCCTCCTCTGACTCCTCTTCCTCATACTCCTCTTGCAGCGTTGCCGTAGGTCCGGCAAGCGATGATGACAAGACGGTTTCTAGTGGTGATGGTGACCACAACTCTTCCTCTTCCTCTTCACGCTCATCTACAGCCTGATCCAGCACTCTTCGCAGGACACGCTCCAGGAAGAAAACAAATGGGATGAGGTCGCTGATGGTGCCTTCGATGCGACTGACTAGGTTTGTCACCTCCTCAAATGATGCATGAGCCTACAGGCATTGCGCATTAGCGTCCAGTAACGTGGCAAAAAAATTCCCAGCTCCGCAGAGGCTGTCATAGCACCCCAGTCATACAAATACTCGTTGATGGCTTTTTCTTGTTGGAGCAGGTGGTCGAACATTAGGAGTGTTGAATTCCAACGTGTCGAGCTGTCGCAAATCAAGCGCCTCACTGGCATGTTGTTTTGGCGCTGAATGTCTGAAAAGTGCGCCATGGCCGTGTAGGAACGCCTGAAATGGCCACACACCTTCCTGGCCTGCTTGAGGACGTCCTGTAAGCCTGGGTACTTGGACACAAAGCGTGGTACGATGAGATTCAACACATGTGCCATGCACGGCACATGTGACAACTTGCCCAAATTCAATGCCGCCAACAAATTGCTTCCATTGTCACACACCACTTTGCCGATCTCCAGTTGGTGCGGGGTCAGCCACTGATCCACCTGTGCGTTCAGGGCGGACAGGAGTGCTGGTCCGGTGTGGCTCTCTGCTTTCAGGCAAGTCAACCCCAAGACAGCGTGACACTGTCGTATCCGGGATGTGGAATAGCCCCTGGGGAGCTGGGGGGATTCAGTTGATGTACAGCCAGACGCTGCAGCAGAAGAGGACTCAGCCGAGGAGGTTATGGAAGAGGATGGAGAAGGAGGAGTAGAGGAGGTGGCAGTAGGCCTGCCTGCAAGTCGTGGCTGTGTCACCAACTCCGCTGCAGAGCCACGCATTCTTATGCTTGGCAGCCGTCAGCAGGTTGACCCAATGTGCAGTGTAGGTGATATACCTGCCCTGACCGTGCTTTGCAGACCAGGTATCAGTGGTCAGATGGACCCTTGCCCCAACACTGTATGCCAGAGATGCCATGACTTCCTTTTCAATCACTGAGTAGAGGTTTGGGATTGCCTTATTTGAAAAAAAAATTTGTCCGGGTACCTTCCACTGTGGTGTCCCAATAGCGACAAATTTTTTGAAGGCCTCAGACTCCACCAGCTGGTATGGTAAAAGCTGGCGGGCTAAAAGTTCCGTCAAGCCAGCTGTCAGACGTCGGGCAAGGGGGTGACTCTGACATTGGCTTCTTACGCTCAAACATTTCCTTTACAGACACCTGACTGTGGGCAGATGAGATGGAACTGCTGAAGGTGAGAGGTGGTTGAGAGGGGGCAAGGAGGACAGCAGTGGTTGACGTGGCTGAAGATGCTGGACCAGGAGGAGGATGGTGGCTTTGATTGTGTGCTGCTTCTACTCGTCATCATGTGTTGATCCCATAGGCGTTTGTGATGTGCGATCATGTGCCTTCGCAAAGCAGTTGTACCTAGGTGGGTGTTGGATTTCCCCATTTTCTTTTGGCACATCGCTGTTGTCAGAGGCAGACACACAAAAAAATGCCACACTGCTGAGCTTTGCAATGACGGCATTCTGGTGGTGGCAACAGCATGCGTTGATTAGCGTGCTGTCTGGCTGACCCCGGGTGCCGATACATACTATCTGACTGTGTCACTAGCTCCTTGCGACAACCTCCCCCTGCTTCCAACTCGTCTCCTCCTTTTCTCTGTCTCCCCTTCTGAACTTTCCCCCTCTTCTTCTTCTCTTCGAGCAGGCACCCACGTGGCATCCACGGCCACAATGTCATCATCAACCACTTCACTTGTATCTGACACCTCAGCAAAGGAAGCAGCAGCGGGTACAACATCATCATCATCACACTCATTCAAAAGAGCGTTTCTACAGGGAGGAACAAAAATACCAAACTTCAAAAAAGCTAAATTTAGCCAACTAAGAGAGGCCATAGGCCTAACTAAATGGGATAAAGTCCTCACAAATAAAAATACAGCCACAAAATGGGATATCTTTAAAAGCATCCTAAAATCTAATTGTGAGAGGTACATACCGTATGGGAATAAAAGGTTAAGGAACAAAAAGAAACCAATGTGGATAAACAGAACTGTAAAGAAAGCAATAAATGACAAAAAGAAAGCATATAAAACACTAAAACAGGAGGGTAGCACAGAAGCACTGAAAAACTATAAGGAAAAAAATAGAACATGTAAAAAACAAATAAAAGCGGCCAAACTAGAGACTGAGAGATTAATTGCCAAAGAGAGTAAAACTAACCCTAAAATGTTCTTCAATTATATAAATGTTAAAAAGTATAAATCTGAAGGTGTCGGCCCGTTAAAGAGTAATGAGTGGGGAGTCGCAGAGAGCGACGAGGAGAAAGCAAAGCTGTTAAATATTTTTTTTCTCCAATGTATTCACTGAGGAAATTAAACTGTCAGATGGCATGCCGAATGATGAAATAAATTCCCCATTAAAAGTGCCCTGCCTGACCCAGGGAGAAGTGCAACAGCGACTTAAAAAGATTAAAATAGACAAATCGCCAGGACCGGATTGCATACACTCCCGTATCCTAAGGGAATTAAGTAATGTCATAGCCAGACCCTTATTTCTAATATTTGCAGATTCTATATTGACAGGGAATGTCCCACAGGATTGACCCATGGCAAATGTGGTGCCAATGAAACAGAGCCTGGAAACTTTTCTGAGAGATGCTATGTTAGAGCATCTTAACGGAAATAAGCAAATAACGCCATATCAGCATGGCTTCGTGAGGGACCGGTCATGTCAAACAAATTTAATCAGTTTCTATGAGGAGGTAAGTTCTAGACTTGACAGCTGCGAATCAATGGATGTCGTGTATCTGGACTTCTCCAAAGCATTTGACACTGTACCACATAAAAGGTTGGTATATAAAATGAGAATGCTCGGACTGGGAGAAAACGTCTGTAAGTGGGTAAGTAACTGGCTCAATGATAGAAAACAGAGGGTGGTTATTAATGGTAAATACTCAGATTGGGTCACTGTCACTAGTGGAGTACCTCAGGGGTCAGTATTGGGCCCTATTCTCTTCAATATATTTATTAATGATCTTGTAGAAGGCTTGCATAGCAAAATATCAATTTTCGCAGATGACACTAAACTGTGTAAAGTAATTAACACTGATGAGGACAGTATACTACTACAGAGCGATCTGGATAGATTGGAGGCTTGGGCAGATAAGTGGCAGATGAAGTTAACACTGACAAATGTAAAGTTATGCACATGGGAAGGAATAATGCAAGTCACCCGTACTCGGTAACACTGACATGGAAAAAGATCTAGGAATTTTAATTAACAGCAAACTAAGCTGCAAAAAACAGTGTCAGCCAGCTGCTGCCAAGGCCAATAAGATAATGGGTTGCATCAAAAGGGGCATAGATGAGAACATAGTCCTACCACTTTACAAATCATTAGTCAGACCACACATGGAGTACTGTGTACAGTTCTGGGCTCCAGTGAACAAAGCAGACATAGCAGAGCTGGAGAGGGTCCAGAGGAGGGCAACTAAAGTAATAACTGGAATGGGGCAACTACAGTACCCTGAAAGATTATCAAAATTAGGGTTATTCACTTTAGAAAAAAGACGACTGAGAGAAGATCTAATTAATATGTATAAATATATCAGGGGTCAGTACAGAGATCTATCCCATCATCTATTCATTCCCAGGACGGTGACTGTGACGAGGGGACATCCTCTGCGTCTGGAGGAAAGAAGGTTTGTACACAAACATAGAAGAGGATTCTTTATGGTAAGAGCAGTGAGACTATGGAACTCTCTGCCTGAGGAGGTGGTGATGGTGAGTACAATAAAGGAATTCAAGAGGGGCCTGGATGTATTTCTGGAGCGTAATAATATTACAGGCTATAGCTACTAGAGAGAGATCGTTGATCCAGGGATTTATTCTGATTGCCTGATTGGAGTCGGGAAGGAATTTTTATTCCCCTAAAGTGAGGAAAATTGGCTTCTACCTCACAGTTTTTTTTTGCCTTCCTCTGGATCAACTTGCAGGATGACAGGCCGAACTGGATGGATAAATGTCTTTTTTCGGCCTTATGTACTATGTTACACTGTACGTCCATATGTGTAATGCTGCCTGACTGAGACATATCCCTGTTATCTACATCCTCTGGCAATAATGGTTGTGCATCAACATTGTGTCAATAACTCCTCTGAGGGATCAAGTGAAGCGGCTGTGGTGGCTGTGGTGGTAGTGGTGGTGGTGGCGGCGGGCGGGAGAGTGGTAACTTGAGAGCAGGTGACCAAAGCTGAGCTGGAGGAGGATGGTGCGTCAAGGTTCTTATCGGAAGCTGTTGAAGATTGGGTGTCCTGTGTAAGCCAGTCAACTATTTTCTCAGAATTTTTTGGGTTCAGGGTACGTGGCTCCTGAACACTGGGCATTATTCCAGGGCCAGTGGAAATCACAGCACCACGACGGCCCCTTCGGGGTGGCCTGCCTCTGCCTGTCATTTTTTTTAGATAAGTGGTACTATGCGTTCAAGATACTTTGCCACCCTATATAAGTGGTGGGCAGTGGGCACAGTACAGTCTGTACACACACGGGCTTGCAACTGTGATTATATCACAGAAACATTTTAAATAGATTTTTTTTATATGCAAGGTGTTTGAGTTAATGACACCCTGTAACGGTATGAGTGGAGGCCTAGCCAGTGGCCACAGTACAGTCTGTGTGGGCCTGACACACACAGGCTTGCAGATGTGATTATATCACAGAAAATTTTTAAATATTTTTTTTTTATCTGCAAGGTATTTTCTGTCACACCCTGTATGAATGGTGTGCACGTGCTGTCTGTGACTGAGCCTGCAGCCTCTCACACACGGGCAGCCAGGCAACTGCAATATATATATTTAAAAAAAAAAAAAAGCGCACTGATGTACCAGCCCTGAAAGGGCTTTTTAGGGTGCTGTCAGGACGCTGTCCTTACAGCAGATGAGTCTGTGGACACAAAACAATGCCCTAGCTAACGCTTTCCCTATTGAATCAGCAGCAGCAGCACTGTCCCTCCTCTCACTGAGAATGCAGCTTCCGAATGAATATAAAATGGATGCTGTCCAGGAGGTGGGAGGGTCTGCTGCTGATTGGCTGGAATGTGTCTGCTCACTGTGAGGTACAGGGTCAAAGTTTACTCAATGATGATGTATAGGGGGCGGACCGAACATCGCATACAGTACAGACCAAAAGTTTGGACACACCTTCTCATTCAAAGAGTTTTCTTTATTTTCATGACTATGAAAATTGTAGATTCACACTGAAGGCATCAAAACTATGAATTAACACATGTGGAATTATATACATAACAAAAAAGTGTGAAACAACTGAAAATATGTCATATTCTAGGTTCTTCAAAGTAGCCACCTTTTGCTTTGATTACTGCTTTGCACACTCTTGGCATTCTCTTGATGAGATTCAAGAGGTAGTCACCTGAAATGGTTTTCACTTCACAGGTGTGCCCTGTTAGGTTTAATAAGTGGGATTTCTTGCCTTATAAATGGGGTTGGGACCATCAGTTGCATTGTGGAGAAGTCAGGTGGATACACAGCTGATAGTCCTAGTGAATAGAATGTTAGAATTTGTATTATGGCAAAAAAAGCAGCTAAGTATGGGTCTGCAATATCCCCGTCCCCTGAACTCGCCCTCTTATTCTTGGGCATTCAACATATACATCCAACTTATAGACCCATAGTAGGGCATGTCCTGCTTAATGCTAAGCTGATTTTAACCCGACACTGGAAAAGTCCATTACCCCCTGACATCTCAGAAGTGGTTTTGAATTTGAACACCACTCACAGCTACGAAAGAATGATCACACCCTCAATGCTTTCCCTTGTAAAATATGAGGGCACATGGGGCCCCTGGATGGTTTACTCTCAATCTTCCACTTAGCCGGCTAGCAGGTCCGAGTGTTCCTGCTTATGGAAAAAACTCCTATAAAAAAGAAAAGTCTTGAAAAATCTATAAAGTCCGTAACCCCTAGTTCCTTCCTTGGTTGGATCCTTTTGATAGACAGGTTGTTTTCTTGTTGTTATCAATGTAATGATAGTTAATATGCTAAGCTACTTGAACACACGACTAATAATTGGTATAAGCAGAATAGCCGCGGAAGCCTATTAAAGAGCATAGTGTAAATCCACTAATAATAGTAATGGAGCGGTGGACAGATATACACTTAGTATGGCAATACTCGTATTCTATAAATCTTTGATGTTTGCCTTATATTTCTACCTATGTGTCCTGTCCTTCACTCTTCAATTGTTCGTTTCAATAGTATACATTATGATTGACGATGATATAACATGATTATTATATGTCTCCAGTGGCTGCGTCCACCACAAAATTCTTGTAGTGCTGTAAGCTGTCCTGCTTTATTTTTATGACAATAATAAAAATATTGAACTTTAAAAAAGCAGCTAAGTAAAGAAAAACGAGTGGCCATCATTACTTTAACCCCTTAAGGACCAGGCTCATTTTCACCTTAAGGACCAGGCCATTTTTTGCAAATCTGACCAGTGTCACTTTAAGTGCTCATAACTTTAAAACGCTTCGACTTACCCAGGCCGTTCTGAGATTGTTTTTTCGTCACATATTGTACTTCATGACACTGCTAAAATTGGGTCAAAAAAGTTAATTTTTTTGCATAAAAAAATAAATTGTTTACCAAAAATTTAGAAAAATTAGCAAATTTCAAAGTTTCAGTTTCTCTACTTCTGTAATACATAGTAATACCCCCAAAAATTGTGATGACTTTACATTCCCCATATGTCTACTTCATGTTTGTAGCATTTTGGGAATGATATTTTATTTTTTGGGGATGTTACAAGGCTTAGAAGTTTAGAAGCAAATTTTGAAATTTTTGAGAAATCTTCAAAATCCCACTTTTTATGGACCAGTTCAGGTTTGCAGTCATATTGTGAGGCTTAGATAATAGAAACCTCCCAAAAATGACCCCATTCTAGAAACTACACCCCTCAAGGTATTCAAAACTGTTTTTTCAAACTTTATTAACCCTTTAGGTCTTCCACAAGAGTTGATGGCAGATGGAGAAACAATTTTGAAATTTCTATTTTTTGGAAAATTTTCCAATATAATCAATTTTTTCCAGGAGTAAAACAAGGGTTAACTGCCAAACAACACTCAAAATGGGTTGCCCTGATTCTGTAGTTTGCAGAAACACCCCATATGTGGTCGTAAACTTCTGTTTGGCCGAACGGTAGCACATAGAAGGAGGGGAACACCATATGGGTTTTGGAAGGCAGATTTTGCAGGACTGGTTTTGTTTATACCATGTCCCATTTGAAGCCCCCTGTTGCACCCCTAGAATAGAAATTTCAAAAAAGTGACTCCATCTAAGAAAGTACACCCCTCAAGGTATTCAAAACTGGGTTTACAAACTTTGTTAACCCTTTAGGTGTTCCACAAGAGTTAATGGCAGATGGAGAAACAATTTTGAAATTTCTATTTTTTGGAAAATTTTCCAATATAATCAATTTTTTCCAGGAGTAAAACAAGGGTTAACTGCCAAACAACACTCAAAATGGGTTGCCCTGATTCTGTAGTTTACAGAAACACCCCATATGTGGTCGTAAACTACTATTTGGCCGAACGGGAGCACATAGAAGGAGGGGAACACCATATGGTTTTTGGAAGGCAGATTTTGCTGGACTGGTTTTGTTTATACCATGTCCCATTTGAAGCCCCCTGTTGCACCCCTAGAATAGAAATTTCAAAAAAGTGACTCCATCTAAGAAAGTACACCCCTCAAGGTATTCAAAACTGGGTTTACAAACTTTGTTAACCCCTTAGGTGTTCCACAAGAGTTAATGGCAGATGGAGAAACAATTTTGAAATTTCTATTTTTTGGAAAATTTTCCAATATAATCAATTTTTTCCAGGAGTAAAACAAGGGTTAACTGCCAAACAACACTCAAAATGGGTTGCCCTGATTCTGTAGTTTGCAAAAACACCCCATATGTGGTCGTAAACTACTATTTGGCCGAACGGGAGCACATAGAAGGAGGGGAACACCATATGGGTTTTGGAAGGCAGATTTTGCTGGACTGGTTTTGTTTATACCATGTCCCATTTGAAGCCCCCTGTTGCACCCCTAGAATAGAAATTTCAAAAAAGTGACTCCATCTAAGAAAGTACACCCCTCAAGGTATTCAAAACTGGGTTTACAAACTTTGTTAACCCTTTAGGTGTTCCACAAGAGTTAATGGCAGATGGAGAAACAATTTTGAAATTTCTATTTTTTGGAAAATTTTCCAATATAATCAATTTTTTCCAGGAGTAAAACAAGGGTTAACTGCCAAACAACACTCAAAATGGGTTGCCCTGATTCTGTAGTTTGCAAAAACACCCCATATGTGGTCGTAAACTACTGTTTGGCCGAACGGTAGCACATAGAAGGAGGGGAACACCATATGGGTTTTGGAAGGCAGATTTTGCAGGACTGGTTTTGTTTATACCATGTCCCATTTGAAGCCCCCTGTTGCACCCCTAGAATAGAAATTTCAAAAAAGTGACTCCATCTAAGAAACTACACCCCTCAAGGTATTCAAAACTGGGTTTACAAACTTTGTTAACCCTTTAGGTGTTCCACAAGAGTTAATGGCAGATGGAGAAACAATTTAGAAATTTCTATTTTTTGGAAAATTTTCCAATATAATCAGTTTTTTCCAGGAGTAAAACAAGGGTTAACTGCCAAACAAAACTCAAAATGGGTTGCCCTGATTCTGTAGTTTGCAAAAACACCCCAAATGTGGTCATAAACTACTGTTTGGCTAAACGGCAGGACATAGAAGAAGGGGAACGCCATACGGTTTTTGGAAGGCAGATTTTGCTGGACTGGTTTATTTACACCATGTACCCTTTCAAGCCCCCTGATGAACCCCTAGAGTAGAAACTCCATAAAAGTGACCCCATCTAGGAAACTACGGGATAAGGTGGTTGTTGTTTTGGGACAATTTTTGGGGTAAATTAGATTTTTGGTTGCTCTATATTACTCTTTTTTGAGGCAATGTAACAAAAAAATTTAATTCTAAAATTGTTTCTACATTCGCTATTTAGTTTTGTGGAACACCTAAAGGGTTAACATAGTTTGTAAAGTAATTTTTGAATACCTTGAGGGGTGTAGTTTCTTAGATGGGGTCACTTTTTTGGAGTTTCTAGTCTAGGCTACATCAGGGGGGGCTTCTAATGGGACATGGTGTAAAAAAAAAAAACTGTCCATCAAAATCTGCCTTCCAGAAACCGTATGGAGTTCCCTTCGTTCTATGCCCTGCCGTGCGGCTATATAGCCATTTACGACCACATATGGGGTGTTTCTGCAAACTACAGAATAGGGGCAATAAATGTTTAGTTTTGTTTGGCTGTTAACCCTTGCTTTATTACCGGCAAAATGGATTTAAATTTAAATTTTGCCCAAAAATAGGTGTTTTGGCACCGTTTTTATTTTATATTTTTAACACCGTTCATCCGAGGCGTTTGGTAAAAAGTTATTTTTATAGCGACGACTTTTACGCACGCGACGATGCCCAATATGTATGGCTCTCAGACTTTGGAGACACTAAGCAGGCATCCTAAAACTGCGGCCCTCCAGATGTTGTAAAACTACAATTCCCACCATGCCCTGATGATGGCTGTAGGTTGTCTGGGCATGCTGGGAGTTATAGTTTTACAACATCTGGAGGGCCGCAGTTTGAGGATGCCTGCACTAAAACTAATATTTTTTGGGGAAAGAAAAATTGTTTTCGTGTCTCCAAAGTCTGAGAGCCATAGTGTTTTATGTTCTCTAGTGAACTGTTGGGGATTATAAAAATTTAGTACTCCATGGAAGTGTGATACTCCCTGAAGCAATCGATAATGCAGAGGCCCGGATGATCGGGGCACGTGTCACATTGAGTTGTGGTGTCCTTCCGTATCCCCCTCTTGTGACACACTCTGCACTTTTTTTGGGTTCGTCCCTTCTTTCCAGTATGGGGGACCACACCTGGAAAGTGTTGGCCAGGGACGATCCGGGCGCCTCCAGTTCCCGAGGTACTCCGGCCTGCTCTTTCCCGGTCCGAAAAGATCAGGTCTTTGAGGACTGCCTCATAGAATTGGAGGAATGTCCCTGTGCTGCCAGCGCTTCGGGATAGTACAGTTCGGGATAGCGCTTCGGTGGTGGGGGGGATGCGGGGGGGGCAAGTGGCAGGGGGGGTCTGGGGTCTGAAAGTTGAAAAAAAAAAAAGTTTGGAATAAATGTGCTTTTTTTTTTTTTTTTTTTTTCTAACTTTTCCCTTCTATCCCTGCCTAAAGGTGCCTCTCCCTCACTGACCCTAACCTACCTGGGTGGCGATGGGTGCAGGAGGGTGATGGATGCCGATTTAGGGGGACACAGGAGCTGGTGCTGGACGATGCTGCACGGTCAGGGTGCTGGACAGGAAGAGGAGGGGAGAGAGGAGCGCAGGAAGTTTGAATCTCGCGCCTCTCTCCCCTGCACCAATCAGCACCCTGGACAGCGGCGTTCAGCACCAGGGCCAGCTCCGCCTCTGCAAATCCTCGGACTGCGATTGGTGGTGTAAAATTACGCCACCGATCGCAGTCTTTTTCCGGTTCATCGGGTCACAGGACACCCGAATGGACCGGAAACGCAGAAAACCGCAGGTCTGAATTGACCTGCGGTTTTCTGCGATCGCCGATACGGGGGGGTCCAATGACCCCCCCCTGCGTTGTTACGGGATGCCGGCTGAATGATTTCAGTCGAAATCCCGTTTCGATTAACCCCCGCGGCGCCGGAATTCAGATTTTAAGTCAGGACGTACCGGTACGTCCTCGGTCCTTAAGGACTCGGGAAATAGGGCGTACCGGTACGTCCTCGGTCCTTAAGGGGTTAAGAAATGAAGGTCAGTCAGTCCGAAAAATTGGGAAAACTTTGAAAGTGTCCCCAAGTGCAGTCACAAAAACCATCAAGCACTACAAAGAAACTGGCTCACATACTGACCACCCCAGGAAAGGAAGACCAAGAGTCACCTCTGCTGCGTCCCCAGCCTCAGAATTTCCGAGTCCCCAGCCTCAGAAATCGCAGGTTAACAGCAGCTCAGATTAGAGACCAGGTCAATGCCACACAGAGTTCTAGCAGCAGACACATCTCTAGAGCAACTGTTAAGAGGAGACTGTGTGAATCAGGCCTTCATGGTAGAATATCTGCTAGGAAACCACTGCTAAGGACAGGCAAGAAGCAGAAGAGACTTGTTTGGGCTAAAGAACACAAGGAATGGACATTAGACCTGTGGAAATCTGTGCTTTGGTCTGATGAGTCCAAATTTGAGATCTTTGGTTCCAACCACCGTGTCTTTGTGCGACGCAGAAAGGGTGAACGGATGGACTGTACGTGCCTGGTTCCCTCCGTGAAGCATGGAGGAGGAGGTGTGATGGTGTGGGGGTGCTTTGCTGGTGACACTGTTGGGGATTTATTCAAAATTGAAGGCATACTGAACCAGCATGGCTACCACAGCATCTTGCAGCGGCATGCTATACCATCCGGTTTGCGTTTAGTTGGACCATCATTTATTTTTCAACAGGACAATGACCCCAAACACACTTCCAGGCTGTGTAAGGGCTATTTGGCCATGAAGGAGAGTGATGTGGTGCTGCGCCAGATAACCTGGCCTCCACAGTCACCGGACCTGAACCCAATCGAGATGGTTTGGGGTGAGCTGGACCGCAGAGTGAAGGCAAAAGGGCCAACAAGTGCTAAGCATCTCTGGAAACTCCTTCAAGACTGTTGGAAGACCATTTCAGGTGACTACCTCTTGAAGCTCATCAAGAGAATGGCAAGAGTGTGCAAAGCAGTAATCAAAGAAAAAGGTGGCTACTTTGAAGAACCTAGAATATGATATATTTTCAGTTGTTTCACACTTTTTTGATAAGTATATAATTCCACATGTGTTAATTCATATTTTTGATGCCTTCAGTGTGAATCTACAATTTTCATAGTCATGAAAATAAAGAAAACTCTTTGAATGAGAAGGTGTGTCCAAACTTTTGGTCTGTACTGTATGTTCGCCAGCCGTGGTGAGCGCGAACAAGCTATGTTCGCCGGGAACTGTTCGCCGGCGAATAGTTCGGGCCATCATTACCAGGGAGTCAAAGATTCATCCAGACATACTCCCCATGCTTTTCCCGAACCATTTCAGTGGTGTTTCCATCAATTTATGACCTTTTCATGTGAACCAGTCATTCTCCCCTCTTCAGAGCAGTGGGTGCTTGGTTTAATGCTCGGGTTCTCACATTGACTTCCATTGTGCTCGGGTGCTTGGTAGAGCACCCGAGCATCCCCTAGGTGTTCTACTCGAGCACCCGAGCTTGACCAACACTAGGCCTAAGGGTTGTGTTTGATGAACCCACGACTGTTGGCTGGGGGTGTCTGATGTCACTTGGGATGAAGTGGATGACCGAGTTAATCAATCAAGAACCGCTTGGTTGCTAGGCTCAGGCCTCTTGCTGCGACTCCTGCTGCCACACCCCCCTACTCTGCTGTGACCTCTGCCTGTACCAGAGACATTTATGCCTCTGCCACTCCTCTGTGCATAGCCTGGCACTTCTCTGTCTGACATACGTTTACCGGAAATAAATAAATTAAAAGCAAATTAAAAAATTCCTAAAAGTGATAAAAATATTTTTCTTTCTTTACTGAAATAGGTCATTTAATGCTTTCACTCTAAATAAATGCACCAGTAAAGTACGTATATATTTTTCTTTTTGTACTGAAATAGGCCACCAAACGCTTTTAGCAGAAATAAATGCACCAGTGAAGTGAATATATTTTTCTTTCTGTACTGAAATAGACCATTAAACGCTTTTACAACAAATAACTGCACCAGTGAAGTGCCTATATATTTTTCTTTCTGTACTTAAATAGGCCACTAAACGCTTTCAACACATATAGCTGCGGAAGTGAACTGAGAATACAGTCATGTGAAAAAATTAGGACACCCTTTGAAAGCATGTGGTTTTTTGTAACATTTTTAATAAAAGGTTATTTCATCTCCGTTTCAACAATATAGAGAGATTAAAGTAATCCGACTAAACAAAGAAAACTGAAGAAAAGTCTTTTCAAGATCTTCTGTAAATGTCATTCTACAAAAATGCCTATTCTAACTGAGGAAAAAGATAGGACACCCTTGCCCCTAATAGCGAGTGTTACCTCCTTTGGCTGAAATAACTGCAGTGAGACGGTTCTTGTAGCCATCTACCAGTCTTCGACATCGGTCTGAGGAAATTTTACCCCACTCCTCAATACAGAACTTTTTCAGCTGTGAGATGTTTGAGGGGTTTCTTGCACGTACAGCCCTTTTCAAGTCACCCCACAGCATCTCAATGGGATTCAAATCTGGACTTTGACTTGGCCATTCCAGGACTCTCCATTTCTTCTTTTTCAGCCAATCTTTGGTTGATTTACTAGTATGTTTTGGGTCATTGTCATGTTGCATGGTCCAGTTCCGCTTCAGCTTTAATTTTCTAACTGATGGTCTCACATGTTCTTCAAGCACCTTCTGATACACAGTAGAATTCATCGTGGATTCTATGATGGTGAGCTGACCAGGTCCTGCTGCAGCAAAGCAGCCCCAAACCATGACACTTCCACCTCCATGCTTCACAGTTGGTATGAGGTTCTTTTCTTGGAATGCTGTGTTTGGTTTACGCCAAACATGTCCTCTGCTGTTGTGTCCAAATAATTCAATTTTGGACTCATCTGTCCAAAGAACATTATTCCAGAAGTCCTGGTCTTTGTCAACTTTATCTCTGGCAAATGTCAGTCTGGCCTCGATGTTTCTCTTGGAAAGCAAAGGTTTCCTCCTTGCACACCTTCCATGCAAGTTAAACTTGTACAGTCTCTTTCTGATTGTAGAGGCATGTACTTCTACATCAACAGTAGCCAGAGCCTGCTGTAGTTCTCGAGATGACACTTTAGGGTTTTTGGAGACCTCTTTTAGCATCTTGCGGTCTGCTCTTGGGGTGAACTTGCTGGGGCGACCAGTCCTGGGCATGTTGGCAGTTGTTTTGAAAGCCCTCCACTTGTAGACTATCTTCCGGACAGTGGAATGGCTGATTTCAAAATCTTTTGAGATCTTTTTAAATCCCTTCCCAGACTCATAGGCTGCTACAATCTTTTTTCTGAAGTCCTCTGACAGCTCTTTTGCTCTCACCATGGAGCTCACTCTCACTTCAACAGTCAGGAGCACACCAAACTAAATGTCTGAGGTTTAAATAGGGCAAGCCTCATTCAACATGCAGAGTAACGATCTACTAATTATGTGCACCTGGTGTGATATACCTGTGTGAGATCTGAGCCAATTTAAGAGGGAATACATGTGAGGGTGTCCTATCTTTTTCCTCAGTTAGAATAGGCATTTTTGTAGAATGACATTTACAGAAGATCTTGAAAAGACTTTTCTTCAGTTTTCTTTGTTTAGTCGGATTACTTTAATCTCTCTGTATTGTTGAAACGGAGATGAAATAACCTTTTATTAAAAATGTTACAAAAAACCACATGCTTTCAAAGGGTGTCCTAATTTTTTCACATGACTGTATATTTTTCTTTTTGTACTGAAATAGGCCACTAAACGCTTTTAGCAGAAATAAATGCACAAGTGAAGTGCCTATATATTTTTTTTTCTGTACTGAAATAGGCCAGTAAACGCTTTTACCACAAATAACTGCACCAGTGAAGTGCGTATATAGTTTTCTTTCTGTACTGAAATAGGCTACTAGACGCTTTAAGCATATATATTTGTGGAAGTGAGCTGAGAAAATATTTTTCTTTTTATATTGAAATAGGCAACTAAACACTTTTAGCTGAAATAAATACACCAGTAAAGTGTGTATATTTTTTTTCTTTTTGTACTGAAATCGGCCACTAAACTCTTTTACCCCAAATAAATGCAACAGAGAAGTGCGTATATATTTTTTTCCTTTTGAAAATGAAATAGGACACTGAAGTCTTTCACCATATATAACTGCAGAAGTGAAATGTGTATATATTTTTAGTTTTGTACTGAAATAGGCCACTAAAATCTTTAACCACAAATAAATGCAACAGTGAAGTGAGGACATTTTTTTCCTTTTTGTACTCAAATAGGACACTGAACGCTTTCATCACATAAAACTGCAGAAGTGAAATGTGTGTATATTTTTTTGTTTTGTACTGAAATACGGATGTAGCATGGTTAGCACTCCTTTTTTCTGAGATTTCTGAGTTTGGTTATCTAATCTAAGCATCTAATCTACAAACTTTTGTTACTTTGTGCTAACCATATCAAAACTGTTGATACTGGGGTACCTTCAACCAGCTACAGTCACTACTTTAATCACCAATGAGTGCTCCTGTCACTTTATTAACAAGTGTAAAAATGGAAGGACATTATTGAAGACTGCATATATTTGTTGAAGTGGATCGTTATACCATAATCATTCTAGAGAATTATAATGTCATATTGATACCATATTGTTTTTATACTGATCCTATACAGACTTGTTTTTATCTGTATTTGTCTCATTGTCCACAAACTCCATTTTACATATTTTTTATATATACTTCCCCACTACTACTGTGAGGGCCCTGTAGGCAATAGCAAGAAGGATCATTATTGAGAACATTGTGTTTTTAATGCTATACTAATATAATTGCCTTTACAAATTAGCATCTTTTAACTATATAATAAATATTGACACTGGTGAGTGAGTGAGTGAGTGAGTGAGTGTACCAGCTTTGCATTTTTATAGCTCTGCTACAATACAGTGGGCTATTCAGACGGCCAATTTAGCTAGAACACCCACGATCCATATCGGAATACCAGTGAGCCGCAATTTTGTACAAGTTACTATAATATACAGATGTGTCCTTCCACCCTTCCTTATTTTTTCTTAAGGCTAGACATGCTCTCATATGTGTGACAGAAGTTAATCAGTAAAAAAAAAAAAAAAAGATTTTACAGTATTATGCCACAAGATGTCTGTCATATGTGTATTATGTGTAGCCATCCAGTGATTGTGGTTGTGACTTGCAGTCTGTCAAAGGTTTTGCTAGCATGTTACAATCTGGTATTGATTTTTTTTTTCTTCAGAAATTGGAGTACTTAAAGGGTACCTGTCACTGGGATTTTGTGTATAGAGCTGAGGACATGGGTTGCTAGATGGCCGCTAGCACATCCGCAATACCCAGCCCCCATAGCTCTGTGTGCTTTTATTGTATAAAAAAACCGATTTGATACATATGCAAATGAACCTGAGATGAGTCCTGTCCCTGACTCATCTCACGTACAGGACTCATCTCATGTTAATTTGCATATGTATCAAATCGGGTTTTTTTTTACACAATAAAAGCACACAGAGCTATGGGGATTGGGTATTGTGGATGTGCTTGCAGCCATCTAGCAACCCATGTCCTCAGCTCTATACCCAAAATACCGGTGACAGGTTCCCTTTAACCAAATTAGAGCTACAGTAGGGGTGAACATATCTGTATGATGATTATGTTACGGTATGTAACACAACTTATGATTGTCCTTCATTGTGTACTCACATAGCTACCCTTGAACCAGAACTTGCACAAGTGCAAGCCATATTTGCCACAATTCCTGAACTGAGCAAATTCAATTGTGTCTGTTCATGTATATTTTCCCTAAACCTCTTTTCTACAGTATTTTAAAATAGCGATTTGATACACATTTGAAAATGTGATTTACTAATGAACTAATAGATTCTTATTTACAGAATGTATGAGAATAGAGGCTAAAAATCTGGAGTATGGATTACTAATATAGCTATTATTTCAAATGTTGGTCATATTTAATAATATATCTCCAAAAGAGAACATGCACAAAGTATTATATACAGGAAAATAATAAGGTATTGTAAATGTATATAGTCAGGCTACTGACAAGTAAGAACATTTAAGCACAGTTGGTTATGGTTTTATATTACCATACACATACAGTTGCTGCCTTGAGTTTTCAATAGAAACATATGATCTTTGCCTATGATCTTGCAGATGGTGTGTAATGTATAGCCTCTAGTTCCAAGTCAAGGGTGAGTTGCTTTCAAGTATTATGCTGAGAGTATAAACTGTGGGGAAGCAGAGAAAGTTCTTATATCAGTGATGCTCTTTAACTTTGATTATATCTTGACAAGGAGTTTTGAAAGACAAGACTTACTGGATAATCTACATTATATTGGTACATACTTGTCTTGTAAGATGACTGCAGGCTATACATACAAACAGCTTAAATTACAATACTTAATAAAACTGAAATTTAATATGCATACAAGACATTGAACCAATTTAGTTTAGTGCATCCATGTATTTTACATCTAAATGTATTTTAGTAAAATGAAGACAACATTGAAAATTTAGCTTTTAACAAAGTAGCTTATTAAATGATGAGCTTACAGTACATCTACTCTTAATATTTGAAAATTATTTTAGGTAATACAACCAAAAAATGGAATGTGCAATGTGACAATATTTTTTTGTATGACATGTAGTTAGTCTCTAAACAGCTTATCAAAACATTTTATTGATAGTACACTGACCAAAAATATAAACGCAACACTTTCGGTTTTGCTCCCATTTTGCATGAGCTGAACTCAAAGATCTAAAACATTTTCTGCATACACAAAAGACCCATTACTCTCAAATATTGTTCACAAATCTGTCTAAATCTGTGTTCTATCAAGGTGCTGATTAGACAACATGAACATTGCACAGGTGTGCCTTAGACTTCCCACAATAAAAGGCAACTCTGAAATGTGCAGTTTGATCACACAGCACAATGCCACAGATGTCAAAACATTTGAGGGAGTGTGCAATTGGCATGATGACCGCAGGAATGTCTGCCAGAGCTGTTGCCCATGCAATGAATGTTCATTTATCTACCATAAGCCGTCTCCAAAAGCGTTTCAGAGAATTTGGCAGTACATCCAACCGGCCTCACAACCGCAGAAAACATGTAACCACACCAGCCCAGGACCTCCACATCCAGCATGTTCACCTCCATGATCGCTGAGACTATCTACCCGGACAGCTGCAGCAACAATCAGTTTGCATAACCAAAGAATTTCTGCACAAACTGTCAGAATAACATAAAAACAAAGACAGGTGCCCTCTGCGGTCTTACTAACCCTCGTACTGGTGTAAAATTGAGAATTAGCCAACATATCCTGCTTGGAGGACATGTCTGAGCCCGAGCACCTAGCCAAGGTTTCTCAAGTAGCTCGGGAACCTAACGCTAAACCTACCTGGGCCGTATGGGCAATACCAGGAGCCAGTGGGCGAATTACAGGTGCGCAAGGTCCGACTCAAAGCAATCTCCCAGTAACCTCCAGCATGTGACCATGCATACAATGGGAGGAGGCAGAGAGCTCTGAGCCCCACCCAAGACTGGCTGATATAGCCCGGGCCTCACATGTGCACCAGAATGCTGCCTGTGGATGGAAATAAAGGCACATTCGGACTAGCAGTTTCTACACCTCCAAAAATTCAAAATACAAACTACAAATTGGCGTGGTATTAAAAAGCAGGAAGTGCTCAACCCCATATGCAGTGGTGCATCTATACTGGGGGGGGGGGGGGCAGATCCTGCACTTGTGGCCCGTTGCTAATGGCAATCCCCAGCAAAAATGCATACAATGGAGGATGCCTGCAGCGGACCACAAGTACCACAATGGACATCCTACACAGGATAGCAATTGTGTGGATGTGATAATCAGTCAAAATAAAATAACAAAAACAAAGACAAGTGCACTATGTGGTCTTACTAACCCTGGTACTGGTGTAAAATTGAGAGGTGCAGGATCTGCCCCCCCCCCCCAGTATAGATGCACCACTGCATTTTGGGTTGAGCACTTCCTGCTTTTTAATACCACGCCAATTTGTAGTTTGTATTTTGAATTTTTGGAGGTGTAGAAACTCCTAGTCCGAATGTGCCTTTATTTCCATCCACAGGCAGCATTCTGGTGCACATGTGAGGCCCGGGCTATATCAGCCAGTCTTGGGTGGGGCTCAGAGCTCTCTGCCTCCTCCCATTGTATGCATGGTCACATGCTGGAGGTTACTGGGAGATTGCTTTGAGTCGGACCTTGCGCACCTGTAATTCGCCCACTGGCTCCTGGTATTGCCCATACGGCCCAGGTAGGTTTAGCGTTAGGTTCCCGAGCTACTTGAGAAACCTTGGCGCGGTGCTCAGGCTCAGACATGTCCTCCAAGCAGGATATGTTGGCTAATTCTCAATTTTACACCAGTACGAGGGTTAGTAAGACCGCATAGTGCACCTGTCTTTGTTTTTGTTATGTTATTTTGACTGCTTATCACATCCACACAATTGCTATGCTGTGTAGGATGTCCATTGTGGTACTTGTGATCCGCTGCAGGCATCCTCCATTGTATGCATTTTTGCTTGGGATTGCCATTAGCAACGGGCCACAAGTGCAGGATCTGCCCCCCCAGTATAGATGCACCACTGCATATGGGGTTGAGCATTTCCTGCTTTTTAATGCCACGCCAATTTGTAGTTTACAAACTGTCAGAAACCTTCTCAGGGAAGCTCATCTGCATGCTCGTCATCCTCATCGGGGTCTGGACCTGACTGCAGTTTGTCATCTTAACCGACTTGAGTGGGCAAATGCTCACATTCTATGGCATCTGGCATGTTGGAGAGGCGTTCTGTTCACGGATGAGTCCCGGTTTTCACTGTTCAGGGCAGATGGCAGACAGTGTGTTTGGCATCGTGTGGGTGAGCGGTTTGCTGACGTCAACGTTGTGGATCGAGTGGCCCATGTGGGCAGTCTAAGGCACACCTCTGCAATATTCATGCTATGTAAATAGTACCTTAATATCCCACACCTGTGAGGTGGGTTGGATTATCTCTTTAAAGAAGAAGTGCTCATTAATAGTGATGGACGAACATCAGCCGGGACGGTTCACGAATGCGATCGTGCAAGCGCGATAAAATGTTTGCGAACCACAAGTTCGCGGCGAGCCCCATTCACTTTAATGGCAGACGAACCTGAAAAACCTTCATGTCTCATTTGCAGCCACCAAATACTTACTAGAAGTGCACAAATAGTCCCACAACATGGACCGTGATATAAGAGAGGGGGATAAATGACAACAATTCCCACAAAAAATTTTATTTTAATCAGGGGCCATTTTTATGCATCTTAAAGAGAAATTCTCAAAAATGAAGGAGCCTAGAATTTTTTTTTATTTTAGGCCATGGAAATATGGGCCCTAAAAATAAGGCATTCACCTGACATAAAAGAACAAGTGATTATATGGCACAAGGTACATTATGCGGTCAATGGATAAAAATATTACTGTAGCCCACTGGAAAAGATCAAGTAATTATGTGGCTGGAGGTATATTAGACGGTCATGGGATCAAAATTTTACTGCGGGCCGGTTAGATTATAGGCCCCAAAAATTATATATTCACCATACAGAAAAGATGAAGTGATTATGGGGCTGGAGGTACATTAGACAGTCATTGGATATCAATTTTACTGCAGGCCAGTGGAGTATAGGCCCAAAACATTAGGCATTGACCTTAAAGAAAAGAACAAGTAATTATGTGGCTGGAGGTATGTTATACAGTCACTGGATAACAATTTTACTGTAGGCCAGTTGAGTAAAGGCCACAAACATTAGGCATTCACCAGACAGAAAAGATCAAATGATTATGTGGCTGGAGGTATATTAAACGGTCATTGGATAACAGTTTTACTGTAGGCCAGTACAATACATGTCAAATACATATATATAAATTAACTAAAAATATAAAATTGGATTAAAAATATCCCCCCTCTTGAAAAAAACACAAATGATAATAGGTGAAATTCGATAACTTGTGGTCGTCACAGGTGTTGAATTCTTCTGAGGCCCCAACAATTAGGCATTCACCATACAGAAAAGATCAAGTGATTATGTGGCTGGAGGTATATTAGACGGTCATTAGATAACAATTTTACTGTAGGCTAGTGGAGTACAGGCCCCAAACATTAGGCAATCACCGGACAGAAAAGATCAATTGATTATGTGGCTAGAGGTATATTAGATGGTCTTTGAATAACAATTTTTCTGCAGGCCAGTGGAGTACAGGCCCAAACATTAGGCATTCACCGTACAGAAAAGAACAATTGATTATCTGGCTGAAGGTACATTAGGCGGTCACCGTATATCAATTTTACTGTTGGCCAGTAAGATTACAGGCCTCAAAAATGATGTATTCACAGTACAGAAATGATGTAGTGATTATGTGGCTGGTTGTACATTAGACAGTCATTGGATATCAATTTTACTGCAGGCCAGTGGAGTATAGGCCCCAAACAGTAGGCATTCACCAGACATAAAAAAAAAAAGATTATGTGGCTGGAGGTATATTAAACGATCATTGGATAACAGCTTTACTGTAGGCCAGTACAAATACATGTCAAATACATATATAAATGAACTAAAAATATAAAATTGAATTAGAAATATGGCTAAAGAAATCCCCCCTCTAGAATAAACCCCAAATGATAATATGTGGAATTTGATAACACATGGTCGTACATTAGGCGGTCACCGTATATCAATTTTACTGTTGGCCAGTTAGATTACAGGCCCCATAAATTATGCATTCACCGCACAGAAATGATGAAGTAATTATGTGGCTAGAGTAAGATTAGACAGTCATTGGATTTCAATTTTACTGCAGGCCAGTGGAGAATAGGTCCCAAACATTAGGTATTCACTGTACAGAAAAGATCAAGTGATTATGTGGCTGGAGGTATGTTAGACGGTCATTGTATATCAATTTTACTGCAGGCCAGTGGAGTATAGGCCCCAAACATTAGGCATTCACTGGACAGAAAAGAAAAAGTGATTATGTGGCTGACGGTACATTAGGCGGTCACCGTATAACAATTTTACTGTTTGCCAGTTAGATTATAGGCCCCCAAAATTATGTATTCACAGTACAGAAAAGATGAAGTGATTATGTGGCTGGAAGTACATTAGACAGTCATTGGATATCAATTTTACTGCAGGCCAGTGGATTATAGGCCCCAAACATTAGGCATTCACCAGACATTAAAAAAAAAAAGGATTATGTGGCTGGAGGTATATTAAACGGTCATTGGATAACAGTTTTACTGTAGGCCAGTACAAATACATGTCAAATACATATATATAAATTAACTAAAAATATAAATTGAATTGAAATCCCCCCTCTAGAATAAACCCCAAATGATAATATATGAAATTTGATAACACATGGTCGTCACAATTGAATTCCTCCGAGGCCCCAACAATTAGGCATTCACCATAGAGAAAAGATTAAGTGATAATGTGGCTGGAGGTACATTAGGCGGTCACCGTATATCAATTTTACTGTTGGCAAGTTATATTATAGACCACAAAAATTATGTATTCACCGTACAGAAAATATCAAGTGATTATGTGGCTGGAGATATATTAGAAGGTTATGGGATATCAATTTTACTGCAGGCCAGTGGAGTACAGGCCTCAAACATTAGACATTCACCGGACAGAAAAGATCAAGTAATTATATGGCTGGATGTATACAGGCACCAAATAATAGGCATTCAAAGGACAGAAAAAAATCAAATAATCATGTCGCTGGAGGTATATTAGACGGTCAGTGGATAACAATTTTACAGCAGACCAGTGGAGTATAGGCCTCAAACTTTAGACATTTACTGTACAGAAAAGAACAAGTGATAATGTGGCTAGAGATACATTAGGCGGTTAACTGGCCAACAGTTAGATTACAGGCCCCAAAAATTATGCTTGCTCGCTCCTCACTAGTGGTCGTCACAGGTGTTGAATTCCTCCGAGGCCCGGACAAGTAGGCATTCACCGTACAGAAAAGATCAAGTGATTATGTGGCTGGAGGTATATTAGACGGTCATTGCATATCAATTTTACTGCAGGCCAGTGGAGTATAGGCCCCAAACATTAAGCATTCACCGGACAAAAAAAGATCAAGTGATTATTTTTCTAGAGTTATATTAGACTGTCATTGGATATCAATCTTACTGCAGTTCAGTGGTGTATAGGCCCCAAATATTAGGCATTCACCGGACAGAAATGAACAAGTGATTATGTGGCTGGAGGTACATTAGACAGTCACTGTGTAACAATTTTACTGTTGGCCAGTTAGATTATAGGTCCCAAAAATTATGCATTCACTGTACAGAAAAGATCAAGTGATTATGTGGCTGGAGGTATATTAGACGGTCATTGGATATCAATTTTACTGCAGGCCAGTGGAGTATAGGCCCCAAACATTATGCTTTCGCCGTACAGAAAAGATCAAGTGAATATGTGTCTGGAGGTATATTAGAAGGTCATTGGATATCAATTTTACTGCAAGCTAGTGTTCTACAGGCCCCAAACATTAAGCATTCACCGGACAGAAAAGATCAAGTGAATATGTGGCTGGAGGTATACTAGAAGGTCATTGGATATCAATTTTACTGCAAGCTAGTGTTGTACATGCCCCAAACATTAAGCATTCACTGGACAGAAAAGATCAAGTGAATATGTGGCTGGAGGTATACTAGACGGTCATTGGATATCAATTTTACTGCTTGCTAGTGGAGTACAGGCCACAAACATTAAGCATTTACCGGACAGAAAAGATCAAGTGATTATGTGGCTGCAGGTATATTAGATGGTCAGTGGATATCAATTTTACTACAGGCCAGTGGAGTATGGGCCCCAAACATTATGCTTTTGCTGTACAGAAAAGATCAAGTGATTATGTGGCTGGAGGTATACTAGAAGGTCATTGGATATCAATTTTACTGCAAGCTAGTGTTGTACAGGCCCCAAACATTAAGGATTCACCGGACAGTAAAGATCAAGTGATTATGTTTCTAGAGTTATATAAGACGGTCATTGGATATCAATCTTACTGCAGTTCAGTGGTGTATAGGTCCCAAACATTAGGCATTCACCGGACAGAAATGAACAAGTGATTATGTGGCTGGAGGTACATTAGACAGTCACTGTGTAACAATTTTACTGTTGGCCAGTTAGATTATAGGTCCCAAAAATTATGCATTCACTGTACAGAAAAGATCAAGTGAATATGTGGCTGGAGGTATATTAGATGGTCATTGTATATCAATTTTACTGCATGCCAGTGGAGTATAGGCCCCAAACATTATGCTTTCACCGTACAGAAAAGATCAAGTGAATATGTGTCTGGAGGTATATTAGAAGGTCATTGGATATCAATTTTACTACTTGCTAGTGGAGTACAGGCCACAAACATTAAGCATTTACCGGACAGAAAAGATCAAGTGATTATGTGGCTAAAGTTATATTAGACGGTCATTGGATATAAATTTTACCGCAGGGCAGTGGAGTATAGGCCCCAAACATTAGGCATTCACCGGACAGAAAAGATCAAGTGAATATGTGGCTGCAGGTATATTAGATGGTCAGTGGATATCAATTTTACTGCAGGCCAGTGGAGTACAGGCCCCAAACATTATGCTTTCACCGTACAGAAAAGATCAAGTGAATATGTGTCTGGAGGTATATTAGAAGGTCATTGGATATCAATTTTACTGCAAGCTAGTGTTCTACAGGCCCCAAACATTAAGCATTCACCGGACAGAAAAGATCAAGTGAATATGTGGCTGGAAGGTATACTAGAAGGTCATTGGATATCAATTTTACTGCAAGCTAGTGTTGTACAGGCCCCAAACATTAAGCATTCACCGGACAGAAAAGATCAAGTGAATATGTGGCTGGAGGTATACTAGAAGGTCATTGGATATCAATTTTACTGCAAGCTAGTGTTGTACAGGCCCCAAACATTAAGCATTCACCGGACAGAAAGTGATTACTATTATTATTATTTTTCTAGAGTTATATTAGACTGTCATTGGATATCAATCTTACTGCAGTTCAGTGGTGTATAGGTCCCAAATATTAGGCATTCACCGGACAGAAATGAACAAGTGATTATGTGGCTGGAGGTATCTTAGATGGTCACTGTGTAACAATTTTACTGTTGGCCAGTTTGATTATAGGTCCCAAAAATTATGCATTCACTGTACAGAAAAGATCAAGTGATTATGTGTCTGGAAGTATATTAGATGGTCATTGTATATCAATATTTTCTGCAGGACAGTGGAGTATAAGCCCCAAACATTAGTCATTCATCGTACAGAAAAGATCAAGTAATTACGTGGCTGGAGGTATATTAGACGGTCATTGGATATCAATTTTACTGTAGGCCAGTGGAGTATATTCCACAAACATTAGGCATTCACCAGACAGAAAAAAAAACAAGTGATTATGTAGCTGGAGCTATATTAAACGGTTATTGGTTAAACATTTTACTGTAGGCCAGTTGAGTATATTCCCCAAACATTAGGCATTCAACATACAGAAAAGAAAAGTGATTATGTAGCTGGAAGTACATTAGGCGGTCAGAATTGAATAATTTTACTATTGGCCAGTTAGATTACTGGCCCCAAAAATTATGCATTCACAGTACAGAAAAGATCAAGTGATTATGTGGCTGGAGGTTTATTAGACGGTCATTGGATATCAATTGTTTCTGCAGGACAGTGGAGTATAAGCCCCAAACATTAGGTATTCACCGGACAGAAAAGATCAAGTGATTATGTGGCTAGAGGTATATTAGACCGTCATTAGATTTCAATTTTACTGCACGCCAGTGGAATATAGGCCCCAAACATTATGCATTAACCGTACAGAAAACATTAATTGATTATGTGGCTGGAGGTATATTAAACGGTCATTGAATATCAATAGTTTTTTCAGGCCATTGGAGCATAGGCCTTAAACAGTAGGTATTTAACGGACAGAAAAAAATTAAGTTATTATGTGTCTGGAGGTATATTAGACGGTCGTTTCATATCAATTTTACTGCAGGCCAGTGGAGTATATGCCCCAAACATTAGGCATTCACCAGACACAACAAATCAACTGATTTTTTTTCTGAGATTTCTGAGTTTGGTTATCTAATCTAAGCAAACACCTTTAATTGCTTTTCAATGGCTTTTGTCTCAAGATAATCAAATGAGTTAAGAAATTTGAGGAGTGCTAACCATAGTACATCTGTATATTAGATGGTCGTTGGATAACAATTTTACTGCAGGCCAGTGGCGTACAGGCCTTAAAAATTATGCATTAACCATACAGAAAACATTAATTGATTATGTGGCTGGAGGTATATTAGACGGTCATTGGATATAAATTTTACTGCAGGCCAGTGGAGCATAGTCCCAAAACATTAGGCATTCACCGGATAGAAAAGATCAAGTGATTATGTGGCTGGAGGTATATTAGACGGTCAGTGGATAACAATTTTTCTTTAGGTTAGTGGCGTAAGGGCTCCAAACATAAATGATTATTTGGCTGTAGGTACATTAAGCGGTCACCCTATGACAATTTTACTGTTCGCTAGTCAGATTACAGGCCCCAAACATTAGGCATTCATCGTACAGAAAAGATCAAGTCATTATGTGGCTGGAGGTATATTAGACGTTCATTGTATATCAATTTTACTGCAAGCCAGTGGAATACAGGCCACAAAAATTATGCATTAACTGTACAGAAAACATCAAGTGATTATGTAGCTGGAGGTATATTAGACGGTCATTGTACTGTAGATCAATTTTACTGCAGGCCAGTGGAATACAGGCCACAAAAATTATGCATTTACCGAACAGAAAAGATCAAGTGATTATGTGTCTAGAGGTATATTAGACAGTCAGTGGATAACCATTTTACTGCAGGTTAGTGGAGTACAGGCCCCAAACATTAGGCATTCACCATACAGAAAAGAACAAGTGATTATGTGGCCAGAGGTACATTAGGCGGTCCCCGTATAACAATTTTACTGCAGGCCAGTGGAGTACAGGCCACAAAAATTATGCATTACCGTACAGAAAACATCAAGTGATTATTTAGCTGGAGGTATATTAGATGGTCATTGTATATCAATTTTACTGCAGGCCATTGGAATATAGTCCCCAAACATTAGGCATTCACTGACAGATAAGACAAAGTGATTATGTGGCTAGAGGTTTATTAAACGGTCTTTGGTCAACAATTTTGTACAGGCCCCAAACATTTGGCATTTATCATACATAAAAGAACAAGTGATTTTCTTGCTGGACTTACATTAGGCTGTCACAGTATAACAATTTTACTGTTGGCCAGTTAGATTACAGGCCTCAAAAATTATGCATTCGCCGTACAGAAAATATCAAGTGATTATGTGGCTAGAGGTATATTAGACAAGCGTTGGATATCAATTTTACTGCAGGCCAGTGGAGTATAAGCCCCAAATATTAGGCATTCACCGGGCAAAAAATATCAAGTGATTATATGGATGAAGGTATATTAGATAACGTCTTGGATAACGATTTTACTGTAGTGTAGTACAAATATGTGTCAAATAAATATATTTAATTCCTCCGAGGCCCCAACAATTAGGCATTCACTGTACAGAAAATATAAAGTGATTATGTTGCTGGAGGTATATTAGACGGTCATTTTATAGACAGGGACCAATCTTTGTTCTGGGTGGTGGCGGAGATGTGTGGGCTGGCATGAGGAAATTCAATTAAACGTGGTCATCATAGGTGTTGAAATACTCCCATATCCATGCCTCATTCATTTTTAGAAATGTGAGGTAGTCCACACTGTTGTGAGCTAGGAGAGTGTGCTTATTGGTCATGATCCCCCCCTGCTGCGCTGAACGTAGTTTTGGACTGTACACTCGACAAGGGGCAAGCCTAGAGTTCCATGGCAAATTGTGCCAGCTCTGGCCACAGGTCAAGCCTGCACACCAAGTAGTCCATGGGTTCCTCGCTTCTCAGAGCATCCACCTCGGCCTTTAACACGATTTAGTCGGACACCTGTTGAGTCGTTATCGGAGGTTGGATCTGGACGGTGGCTGTCTATGGGTTGATTGCAAAAATGATCTTATATCCAAAGTGACCAACACATCTTCAAACCACCCTCTTCTTGCAAGAGCGGTATGATTGGTACCCACACTTGTTTCGCTGTGGGTGGAAATTCCTCTGCCAGTTCCCGCAACAGAAGGATGCAGCATCTCTTACAGCAAGGCCTGGAAGTGCTGCATTCTGACAGCCCTCTTTGATACTGTTAACATGTCTGCCATTTTGTGTTTGTACCAGGGGTCTAAGTTCGTTGCAACCCAGTACTGGTCCTTGCCCTATACTTTTTATACAGGGGCCTATCTTCAAACATTGGAGCATGAAGACACCCATTTGCACTAAATTGGAAGCGGTGGAGCATCCTGGCTCCTGCTCATTGCCCAGGAGAATGTCATCCTCAGTCTCCTGGACAACACCAGGGATCCCCGAAAAGTTTAAGGCCTGCTTTTATTGCTCCTCCTCCTTCCCCCAGGCACCATCCTCCTCTGACTCCTCTTCAGACTCCTGCTGACGTGTCTCCCCCTGGGAATTCATTCAGCATTGTGACTTCCTCATCTTCCAGCTCCTGCTCCTCAATGGCTTGATCAATGACACAACACAATGCACGCTCCAGAAAGAAGGCGTAAGGTACGATGTCACTGGTGTTTCCCTGGCTGCGACTGACTAGATTGGTGCTTTGCGCATGATCAGCCACTGGCGCAGTGAAAAGAAACCAAGCTCCCCAGAACCTGTCCTGCTGCAGAGCAGAGCTCGTACAGGTAGTCTTTAACGGCACGTTGCTGCTGGAGCAGCCTATCAAGCATATACAAGGTGGAGTTCCAGCTCGTCGGGTTGCTACAAATAAGACGTCTGATCTGATGGGCAGGTGGTGTCGCTGCTGAACGTCAGCAAGGCGACCCAAGGCTGTGTAAGATCTTCTAAAATGGCCTGCCACAAGACATCCTGAACCCTGGGGTATTTGGCAAAGAATTGTTGAACGACTAAGTTCAGGACTTGTGTCATGCATGGCACGTGTGTCCTTTTGCCCTGTTTCAGCGCACTCAGCAGATTGGCAACGTTGTTGCACACCACTTTACCAACTGTCAAATTGAGCAGGGTTAGCAACTGATCGGCCTGTGACCGCAGAGCTGAAAGCAGTGCCGGACCGGTGTGGCTCTTGGCTTTAAGGCACAACAGCCGCAGCACAGCATGGCAACGTCTCACCTGGCAAGTCGGAAAGGTTCTGGGGAGCTTGGCGGTAGCAGTGACAAAGGAGGAGTCAGCTGAGGAGGAGACAGAGGATGGAGTAGGACTAGGAGAAGAAGAGGCAGGACTGCATGCAATCCGTGGCGGTAACACTAAATCCTCACGGGTGCAGCGGGTTGCCATCAGAAGGTTTACCCAGTGGGAAGAAAAAGTTATGTACCTTGCCTGCATGTGTTTGCTATACCACATGCCTGTGCTCAGATGTATCTTGGCACTGACAATGTGTGCCAGAGAAACATTCACTTGCCGCTGAACATGGCCATATAGCTCTGGGATGCCCTTCTGGGAGAAATATTTCCTTCTGTGGACCTTCCATTGCAGTGTGCCAATGGCAACAAATTTTCTAAAGGCCTCCGAGTCATCCAGTTTATATGGCAGTAGTTGGCAGGCTAGCAGTTCCGTTGGGCAAGAGGGTTATCTGGCGTCATAAACTTTTCACGTTCAAACATTTGGGCCACTAAAGCCTGCCTTTTAACAGATGAACGCGATGACAGCATGGTGGAAGGTGGAGTGGAGGACAAATGGGAGGAAAGAGGAGAAGAGGCAGGACGTGGAGCGTCGGCAGTGTGGCTTTGTGGGTTCTGATGGTGATGATCCCACTAGGCTCGGTGTTGGGAGGCCAGGTGCCTTCTTAAGGCGGTCGTCCCTAGGTAGTGTTGGGCTTACCGCGACTTATGCATTGACATAACAGGCTGGTGATGGCAACACTATTGTCAGCAGCTGACATGTTATTAAAAGCCCACACTGTGGAGCCATGTGACGGCGTCCTGGGAGCGCCATATGTGACCGTGCATGGTGGATGGCTTGCTCCAGATACATTTGCAGTCTTCTTTTTGCCTCCTGTGCACTGCGAGTTCTGCCTGCTTCTCCTCCTTCTACCCCCTATCTGCTGCTCTGTCTCTCCCTCTGAACTCCCCTCCTCTTCCTCTCTTGTGGGCACCCACATGATATCTATTGACACGTCATCATTGTCACCTTCACCACCACTGACATTAGAGATCTCGGAGTAGGCAGCAACAGTGGGGAACTCCGTCCTTGGGCTGATCTGGATACTGTCATCAGACCACTGGCGACCATTGCTACCTCCTCTTCCTGATGTAATGCGAAGAATGGCTTTGCATCGGTAAGGTCTGGGAAAGGATGGGAAAATAATTCCTCTGACTCGAGTGGATGGGCTATGGTGGTGGTGGTGCCTTTGAGGGTGCACACAGCAGAGAGTGAGAAGAGTGCAGATACAGAGAATGAGGAGGGTGCAGAAGTGGAAGGCTGAGTGAGCCACCCAACCAACTCTGTTGCGTTCTTTGATGTAATCGCACGCACCTTATCCAACTTCCCACCTAGGCTCCGGCCTGGTGCACCTGCCCGACCCTTACCATCCCTGTAGAATGGCCTGCCTCTTCCTCTGCCTGTCATTTTCAAAATGACCCTGTGTCAAAGTCCCTAGAGAAGAGCAGTATTTGTAGAAGCAGGTATATCGCAGGCCTCAATCAATATTTGCTGGAACCTGGTATATCAAACCCCTTAATCAATATTTGGTGGAAGCTGGTGTATCTCAGGCCTCAATCAATATTTGGAGGAAGCCGGTATATCAATCCCCTCTATCACTATTTTGTGGAAACAGGTATATAGAACCCCTTAATGAGTATTTGCTGGAAGCTGGTATATCAAACCCCTTAATCAATATTTGGTGGAAGCCGGTGTATCTCAGGCCTCAATCTACATTTGGTGGAAGCTGGTATATCAATCCCCTCTATCAGTATTTTGTGGAAACAGGTACATAGAACCCATTAATAAGTATTTTATGGAAGCTGGTATATCAAACCCTTTAATCAATATTTTGTGGAAGCCGGTGTATCACATCCCTCAATCTATATTTTGCAGGAGCTAGTGTATCACGCCCCTCAATCAGTATTTTGTGGAAGCAGGCATATCACACCCCTTAATCATTTTTTTTTTTAGGGGCAACAGGTATATCACACCAGTTGCAATTAGTTATTCCTATAGCGTTTGTCCCTCTATCTATATATGGTATCACAGCAGAACTGCACACAACTGCTGCACAATTCAAATGCACTATAATATACTTTCTATGTTAGAATGTATATTATATGTATATCAAACCCCTCAATCAGTGTTTTTGGGGGGCAACAGGTATATCACACCAGTTGCAATTAGTTATTCCAATAGCGTTTATCCCTCTATCTAGATACGGTATCTCAGCAGAACCACACACAACTGCTGCACAGTACAAATGCACTATAATATACTTTCTATGTTAGACTGTATATTATAAGTACAGTATATCACACCCCTCAGTATGTCACACCCATCGATGGCAAACCTATACCTGTTCTTAAAAGGACTTTTGTGGCCCTATTAGCTAGCGTTTGTTGTCCCTAACAATCTGTCCCTGCTCCACACAGCAACCTCTCCCTACACTGGCAAAAAACAGAATGTAAAATGGATGCCAGATTGGGTTTATTTATAGGGTAGGGGGTTTGTCCATGTGCTGAAACATCTCAATTGGCTATCCTGTCCCACCTTATGGATGTGTCATTGGTCAATGTCAGCGCAATGCAAAAGAATATGGCGCCGGTGGACATCGCCATATGTTTGCATGTTCTGCAAACCGTGAGCGATCAAAGTTCACCGCGAAACGACCGCCAGGCGAACCGCAAGGCCATCTCTACTCACTAACACAGATTTAGACAGATTTGTGAACAATATTTGAGAGTAATGGGTCTTTTGTGTATGTAGAAAATGTTTGAGATCTTTAAGTTTAGCTCATGCAAAATGGGAGCAAAACCAAAAGTTTTACGTTTCTATTTTTGGTCAGTGTACTTTGATGTTTTGATGGAAATGAGAGAGTACGATAAGTAATTGCTGATTGACAGACCAGTACAGTAGAGAAGGAAAAACTCTGCTCATCTACAATCTACCAGGGCACATGGGATCAGGCAGACTTTCAGACTTTAAGGGTATATGCTATAAAAGTAAGTTGGCAGAAAAATATATTTGCTATAAATATTCTCTTGTTTTAGGAGGAGGTAGGGGTTTCTAATTTTTTTGACACTAGCCCCTAAATTTTAACATAATATACAATGGGGGATTTTTTTTTTACTTTCTATTTAAGATATTTTCATGTGTATTGTGAGATTGAATTAAAGGAAGTAACAGCAATTATATGTAAAGCAATAAAACAATCTATATCTCTTAACAATGTATCCCTCATAAACATTTCAATCATTTCACTCTGTAGGTTTAGAAAACATTTTAAATTAGTGTAGCTTATAGACCATTTATGGTTGATCAGAATAGTTGTATTAGAAGAGTTATGTCATTATTATTAGTGCTGTATTTTAATCATATCATTGTCAAAGTTATTATACTGTACTGTACTTTTAGCCCTAACAGTGATCATTTAACCAAAAAGTTTATGAGACAGAAAAATTAAATCAGGAATGTGTTTAATTGCTTAAATAAACACTATAAATTATAAATGTGTGCAAGACATTATATTGCCAATACTATTTTGAAATCTGCAAATTTTAAGAATATCCCTGAAACTGGATTGTTGATATTTTGTCAATAACCAGATAGGATAGGATTTAGACAATAGGGTGGGGTTAATATTATTTGTCTTCTAGTACAGACATATCCCTT
Organism: Bufo gargarizans; assembly: GCF_014858855.1. NCBI lineage: Eukaryota > Metazoa > Chordata > Amphibia > Anura > Bufonidae > Bufo > Bufo gargarizans. The sequence continues at coordinate 521,545,965 of NC_058082.1, read as the reverse complement.
CCCCCTTTGTCCTGTTGTTTCCAGTTACCTTCAAGTCACACAGGATTGTGAGGTGAAGGAAGACTGGATAAGTCACGGGGCACATGTAGGGTAATTTTTTATGTATTTATTAGTTTGTATTAATATTACAGACAATCAAAGAGCAGGAGGAACTTAAAAAAACATAATTTCCTAGGTTTTTTGTGTGTAGAGGTAAGCAATAATCTTTTCCTATAGTTCTGAAAATTGAGCAGACCAAAATTAATGCAGATATGAATACAAATAGCTATTTTACATGATTTAAAGAGCATTTGTCAGTAGATTAGTACCTATGAAACTAGCTGGCTTGTTACATGTATACTTGGCAGCTGAAGGCATCTGTGTTGGTCCCATGTTCATATATGCCAGCATTGCTGAGACAAATGTTTTCACTTCTTGGCCCTGTCAATTAAAGTGGAGAGGATGTGGCAGTTGCAGAGAGAGCAGAGCCTCTAGGTATAACAGCAACACCTCCGCTGCTCCTAGAGGCTCATTTGCATATATTAAAGCATATGTTTTCTTTGCAATGCAGGCACAGATGAACATGGGACCAACACAAATGCCTTCAGCTGCCAAACACACATGTAACAGGTCAGCCAGTATTGTAGTTACAAGTTTGATGACAGATGCCCAAGATTAACTTTAAATAAAAACTTGTATATCCACATAAAGTAATAACATACAAAGTTGTTTGTTTAAAAAAATATTTATGTTTTAAGAAGAAAAAATTTGAATAGGAAAAAATGGAAAACATAATAATTCTAGACCACTAACTTTGCAGTATTTAATGTGACAAGGTCATGACAATAACTAAAGTCGAATAGCTTAATATTTAAAGGAAATAATATGTCTAGACATAGACAGTGATGAGTTGACACTATTAATGTAAAAACTGACTTTCATTTTTCTGTAAATATGTAAATTCCTGATAAAGTTCCCAATTTACAAGATAAGACATTTCCATTAATAACAAGACTTTTCAGTGAACCCTAATTATTGAAATCTAAGTTCATTCTGAAATAATTTTATATTTAGTGCAAGAAAGTAAAAACAGTTTATAAGAACTTATTTTCAAAGTACATGAACAATTAAGTTTGCAGTAATGTCTAGTTAAAGCAGAAAACAGGAGATTATAAAATGAAATAAAGAGAAGCAGTTTTTAGAAATAACCGTGGAAGGAGCGGACCTTGAACTGCTGCACATAGAGGAGCTAAGTATCAGTTTTTTCACAATACTGTTTCTTTCCTGGCTGGCCCCAACACACTTGGAAGCGCCGTGGACTGGACACTTCTCTATTGTGCACATGCGTGTACTTTGTCTTGTTTTGTATATAGGTCCTCTGATGACCTGGCTGACTGCCAGTGAAACGCGTCGGGACTGTTTTGAGTACTATATGATCTGTATGTTCTTGGATGAGTGATACCTTTGTATTCTGACGAAGCTGGGCAGTCACTGTCTAATTAAACTATCGGGCCTACTATTTTAACCATTGACTATTAAAAGTTGGCTTAGTGGATAGAAGAATGGCTGAAATGTTAGCTTCTTAAAGGGGTTAGCCCATTATTAATGTAAAAAATAAAAATCAGACATCATATAGTACCTGTACCTTACATGGATCCAGACATTGCTTTGCTAGATTTATATATAAATCTAGCACTATTCTACACCAATAAAAAAAATTATAAAACCGCTTTGAATGGCTTGAAGGAGTTTAAAGGGGTATTACGGTAAAGTAACTTAACTTTTGAAAAACGACATTAAGGCTGCAAGCTGTGATCCAACCAGAACCCATACCTATACATATCACCAGAGTTTTAATTTACCTTACAATCTATTTGTCTAGCTCCTGTGTGAGCCTGCAACACACTGAGAGTGTCATGGCGCCTGATCTTCCCTCACAAAACTTCAAAGACTACAATGCCCACAATCCCTTGCTTTCCTGCTGTGAGTGTTGATGTTGATTGGCTGCCTGATATAGAGTCCAATCATGCCCCTTTTACTCAGTAATCACCAGAACACTAACACTCCCTTTTTTTCACAAGATATTTATCTAGAGTATAGATAGCAGTACACTGAGCATGCTCGACCTAACAAAGGCTCAGAACTATAGGTCGATGCCATGATAATTTATGAGGGAACACAGTGGGTAGTGATGGACGAACATCGGCTGGGACGATTCATGACCGCGAACACGCGTTTGCGATCAAATGTTTGTGAACCGCGTGTTCGCGGCGGGCCCGATTCACTTTAATGGCAGGCGAACCTGAAAAAACTTCAGGTCATATTTGCAGCCAGCAAACACTTACTAAAAGTACACAAATAGTCCCACAACATGGACAGTGATATACCAGAGGAGGATCATTGGCAAAAATTCCCACAAAAAAACATGTATTTTAATCAGGGGCCATTTGTATGTGTCTTAAAGGGAAACTCTCAAAAATGTGCCCTGCTGGAGCCTAGAAATATTTTAATTCCTATTGATTTGATGTATACAAATCTGCAGCACTCCATGTTTTTGTATCCTGCAGAGTCCATTTAAAAAAATGCATACGTTAAAGTAAAAACATTTTCTACCATGGAACTGTATGGTGAACGGACGCCACTGTACGGCATCAGTCTTAGGCATCTATTTTAGTATGCATTAAATGGATGGCAAAAATAGGATGTGAACATAGCCCTAGTGTCAGAATAAGCACCAGTACACAGCGGAGAAGCATGGCGGAGAGGGGAGGCTGCCTTGTACTGACAGAGCGCTAACTGGTCCTGGTGGTCAGAGATGAGGAATGTGCTTCCCAAGGATCATTTTCTATTGGGAAATACAGGGCACAGTATAATACACTAGAATCTATACAATATAAAGATATTAGCCCTACCCCCGAATGATAATACAATTAGGTGGTAATTTATTATGTAGAAATATGTCTATATTAGGCGTATTTCTGACACAGATTGTGGCGCAAAGGTCCTTAGCATCACAATCTGCATATTTTTCCCACTCATGCCAGGTCTAAATAAGGATGGCGTGGGCAGGGAAAGGGATAACACTGCCATACCGTGATCGGTTAAAAGGATATAAGAGGGCACAGTACAGGGAATGACTAGGGGCACTGCACAGGGTGTGGTAAGAGGGCATAATGCAGGGTATAAGGGGGCACAGTATGGGGTTGGGGGCACAGCCACATGACCATGTGACATTAGAAGGTCCTTATGGTGAATGCGGTTCATACGCCACCATAATAAGAGGCAGAGGACTGATACAGGGGTGTGATTATGTGGCTAGAGATAAAAATGTAACTGTCGGTCAGAACAGGCCCAAAAATTAGGCAAAAGGCATTCAACTGACAGCAAAGAACTTTGGATTCTGTGGCTGGAGGTACATTAGGTGGTCATAGGACAAAAATTTAACTGTCGGCTAGTACAGGCCCCAAAAATTAGCCAATAGGCATTCACCTGACAGCAAAGAACTTTGGATTCTGTGGCTGGAGGTACATTAGGCGGTCACAGGATAAAAATGTAACTGTCGGACAGTACAGGCCCCAAAGATTAGGCAATAGGCATTCACCTGACAGCAAAGAACTTTGGATTCTATGGCTGGAGGTACATTAGGCGATCACACGATAAATATATAAATGTCGGCCAATATAGGCCCCAAAAATTAGCGTATTTTTCACCTTATGAGACGCACTTTTTTCCCAAAAGTGGGGGAAAAGTGGCCCTGCGTCTTACGGGGCGAATGCTGACAATTTACATTGCGGTCTGCGATGCTGCAGCATTGCAGACTGCAATGTATTAGTGAGGAGGGAGGAGGGTCTGTAGTAGGCGGGGAGAGCGGCGGGGCCGTGCAGGCACTGTACTCTGGACCCCCGCTCAGTATGTACTGTATACGTAATGTATTAATCAACATATCTAAACTGCGCTCCCCTGCTCCCCATGTGTACTGTACTTACCGGTACACATGTCACACTCCTGTAGTAAGCACTAGCAGCTAGCAGGAAGGCCGGGCTGCAGGCGGCCATAACTCACTGAGGTCACGTGCCTGCTCTGCCTACTACATTCATAAAGTAGGTGAAGCAGGCACGTGACCTCCGTGAGTTATGGCCGCCTGCAGCCCGGCCTGCCTGCTAGCTGCGAGTGCTTACTACAGGAACGTGACGTGTAACGCTAAGTACGGTACACAGGGGGAACACTACGTATACAGTACATACTGAGCGGCGGGGCCAGAGTACAGTGCCTGCACGGCCCCGCCGCTCTCCCCGCCTACAACAGACCCTCCTTAGGGATCTGAGGATGGGATAATGATGGGGGGATTCTATGGATGGCATTATGATGGGGGATTTGTGGATGGGACTGTTATGGGGGATCTGTGGATGACACATATAGCAGTGTCATCCACTGATCCACTACCCCATAACAATGCCATCCACAGATCCCCCATCATAATGACATCCACAGATTCCCCCCCACCATCATAATGCCATCCACAGATCCCCCCCACCATCATAATGCCATCCACAGATCCCCCCACCATCATAATGCCATCCACAGATCCCCCCACCATCATATTGCCATCCACAGACCCCCCACCATCATAATGCCATCCACAGCTTCCCCCCCCCCATAAAAGTGCCATCCACAGATCCCCCACATAACAGTGCTATCCACAAATCCCCCACTCCATAACAGTGCGTCATCCATAGATCCCCATAATAGTGTCATGCACAGACCACCATTAGTTCAAACCCAGCACACCTTTTGGTTAAAAATATTTTTTTCTTATTTTCCTCCTCAAAAACGTAGGTGCGTCTTATGGGACGGTGTGTCTTATAGGGCGAAAAATACGGTAGGCAAAGGCATTCACCTGACAGCAAAGAACTTTGGATTCTATGGCTGAACATTAGGCGGTCACATGATAAATATGTAATTGTCGGGCCCCAAAAATTATGCATTCACCTGACCTAAAAGTACTTTTATGCCACTGTATATACATTAGGCAAGAACCATTCTTTGTTCTGTGTGGTGGCTGATATGTGTGGGCTGGCATGAGAAAATTCAATTGCATGTGGTCATCACAGGTTTTGAATGCCTCCGAGATCCATGGCTCATTCATTTTTAGAAATGTGAGGTAGTCCACAGTGTCGTGAGCAAGGCGAGTGCGCTTATCGGTCATGATTCCCCCTGCTGCGCTGAACATCCTTTCGGACAAGACACTCAACGAGGGGCAATCCAAGAGTTCCATGGCAAATTGTGCCAGCTCTAGCCACAGGTCAAGCCTGCACACCCAGTAGTCAAGGGGTTCCTCGCTTCTCAGAGCGTCCACATTGGTCGTTAATCCGATGTATTCCGACACCTGTCGGTCTAGGCGTTCACTGAGACTGGATTCGGAGGGCAGCTCTCGATGGGTTGGCTGCAAGAATGATCTCATATCCGAAGTGACCAACACATCTTCAAACAGCCTTCTTTTTGCAGGCACGGTAGGATTGGTACCAGCACCTGTTTCGCTATGGGTGGAAACTCCTCTGCCAGTGCCCGCAACAGCAGAATGCAGCATCTCTCGCAGCAAGGCCTGGAAATGCTGCATTCTGACAGCCCTCTGTGATGCTGGTAACATGTCCACCATTTTGTGTTTGTACCAGGGGTCTAAGTACATTGCCACCCAGTACAGGTCCTTGACCTTTATGCTTTTTTTTATATGGGGGGCCCTCTTCAAACACTGGAGCATGAAGGCCCCCATTTGCACTAAATTGGAAGCGGTGGAGTGCCCTGGCTCCTGCTTATCGCCCAGAGAATGTTGTCCTTGCTCTCCCCCCCCCCCCCCCCCCCCCGCCACGGACAAAACCAGGGATTCCTAAAAAGTCTAAAGCCTGCTATTTTTGCTCCTCCTTCTCCTCTCCCCAGCCACCATCTTCCTCCTTCTCCTCTTCAGACTCCTGCTGACTTGTCCCAGATGGAGTAACCCCCCCCTGGGAATTTGTTCAGCATTGCGACTTCCTCATTTTCCAGCTCCTGCTCCTCGATGGCTTGCTCAATGACACAACGCAAGGACACAATGCTCCAGAAAGAAGGCATAAGGTACGATGTCACTGATGGCACCCTGGCTGTGACTGACCAGTTCGGTGATCTCATCAAATAGCCCAGAAGTCTGCATGTGTCATGCATGAGCAGTCACTGGCAAGGTGTAAAAAAAAACAAGCTTCCCAGAACCTGTCCTACCGCAGAGTTCGTACAGGTAGTCGTTAACAGCACATTTCTGCTGGAGCAACCTATCAAGCATATACAAGGTGGAGTTCCAGCGCGTTGGGCAGTCACAAATCAGACGTCTGAAAGGCAGGTGGTGTCGCAGCTGAACATCAGCAAGGCGAGCCATGGCCATCATGTAAGATCTTCTAAAATGGCCAGAGATTTTCCTGGCTTGCCGCAAGATGTCATGGACCCTGAGGTATTTGGCAACTAATTGCTGCACGACTAGGTTCAGGATGTGTGCCATGCACGGCATGTGTGTCATTTTGCCTAGTTTCAGCGAGCTCAGCAGATTGACTCCGTTGTCGCACACCACTTTAACAACTGTCAAATTGAGCGAGGTTAGCCACTGATCGTCCTGTGACCACAGAGCTGAAAGGAGTGCAGGACTTGTGTGGCTCTCGGCTTCCAGGCACAACAGCTGCAGCACAGCATGGCAACGTCTCACCTGGCACATCAAATAGGTTCTGGGGAGCTTGGGGGGCACAGCGGAAGAGGCAAGTGCAGTGGAAAAGAAGGAGTCAGCCAAGGAGGAGACAGAGGATGGAGTAGGAGGAGGAGAAGAAGAGGCCGGCCTGCATGCAATCCGTGGCGGTAGCACCAAATCCACACGGGTGCCACAGGTTACATGCTTGATGGCCATCAGAAGGTTCACCCAGTGAGCAGTAAAAGTTATGTACCTTCCCTGCCCATGTTTGCTAAATTACGTGTCTGTGGTCAGATGTATCTTGGCACTGACACTGTGTGCCAGAGATATATTAAGTTGCCACTAAACGTGGCCATATAGTGCAGGAATGACCTTCTGGGAGAAATATTTCCTTCCGGGGGACCTTCCATTGCGGTGTGCCAATGGCAACAAATTTTCTAAAGGCCTCCGAGTGCACCAATTTACATAGCAGTAGTTGGAGGGCCAGCAGTTCCGACAAGCCAGCGGTCAGCCATTGGGCAAGGAGATTATTCAGCATCATCATTTTTTTACTCTTAAACATTTTGGCCACGGAAGCCTTGTGCCAGATGAACGCAATGACAGCACGGTGGAAGGTGGAGTGGAAGACAAATGGGAGGAAAGAGAAAAAGGAGAAGGAGAGGAGTCAGGATGTGGAGCGCCGGGAGTGTGGCTTTGTGGGTTCTGACGGCAGTGCTCCCACTGGGCGACACTATTTTCAGCAGCTGACACGTTAAAAAAAAAACACACTGCGGAGCCATGTGCCAGCATCCTGGGAGTACAAGATGTGACCATGCATGGTGGATGGCTCGCTCCAGATACAATTTCAGTCTGCTTTTTGCCTCCTGTGCACTGCGAGTTCTGCCTGCTTCTCCTCCTTCCCCTCTCTATCTGCTGCTCCGTCTCTCCCTCTGAACTCCCCTCCTCCTCCTCTCTTGTGGGCACCCACGTGACGTCTATCGACACATCATCCTCGTGACCTTCACTACCACTGACATTAGAGATCTCAGAGTAGTCAGCAACAGCGGGGACCACCCTCATTGGACTGATCTGGGTACTGTCGTCAGACAGCGGGGTGGCGACCGTTGCTACTTCCTCTTCCTCATCTGATACCAAGAATGGCTGTGCATCGGTAAGGTCTGGGAATATAAGGGAAAATAATTCTTCTGACTCGAGTGGAGGGGATATGGTGGTGGTGGTGTCTTTGGGGATGCACACAGAAGAGAGTGAAGAGGGTGCAGATACAGAGGATGAGGAGTGTTCAGAAGCTGAAGGCTGAGTGAGCCACTCAACCAACTCTGGTGCGTCCTTTGACATAATAGCACGCACCTTCTCTAACCTCTCACTTAGGCTCTGGCCTGATGCACCTGCCCGAACCCTACCAGCCCTGCGGATCTTTCTACCTCTTACTCTGCCTGCCAATTTCAAAATGACCCTGTGCCAAAGTCCCTAGATAAGAGCAGTATTTGTGGAAGCTGATATATGGCAGGCCTCAATCAGTTCCTAGTTGAAGCTGGTATATCACCCTCAAGCAGTAATTTTGTGGACGCAGCTATATGGAAAACCTCTATTACTATTTTGTGAAAGCTGATATATGGCAGGCCTCAATCATTTGTTAGTTGAAGCAGGTATATCACCCTCAAGAAGTCATTTTGTGGACGTAAATATATGGAAAACCTCTATCACTATTTTGTGGAAGCTGATAGATTGTATCCCTCAATCAGTATTTTCTGGAAGCATACAAATGCACTATAATATACTTTCTATGTTAGAAACTATATTATAAGTATATCATACCCCTCTGTGTATCACACCTATCGATAATACGTTACCAGTCCTTAAAAGGACTTTTGTGGCCCTATTAGCTAGCGTTTGGTGTCCCTAAGTTCCTAACAGCCTGTCCCTGCTCCAAAATGCAACCTCTCCCTACACTGGCAAAACACATAATGTAAAATGTCTGCCAGATCGGGTTCTGTTATAGGGTTGGGGGTGTGTCCATTTGCTGAAACGTCTCAATTGGCTGTCCTGTCCCACCTGATGGATGTGTCATGGGTCAGAGTTCGGCGCAATGCAAAAGAATATGGCGCTCGCGTACATTGCCATATGTTCGCATGTTCTGCGGATCGCAAATGCGCAAAGTTCACCGTGAACCGACCGCCGGGCCATCACTAACAGTTGGTAGCAGAGGAAGAAAACTACTTTAATAACTACTGAAAATAAATACTGTAAATATGTGAAATTAACATTATATTAGGTAATTATTGATGACTAGGGATGAGCGAACTCGAACTGTATAGTTCGGGTTCGTACCGAATTTTGGGGTGTCCGTGACACGGACCCGAACCCGGACATTTTCGTAAAAGTCCGGGTTCGGGTTTGGTGTTCGTCGCTTTCTTGGCGCTTTTGTGACGCTTTCTTGGCGCTTTTTGAAAGGCTGCAAAGCAGCCAATCAACAAGCGTCATACTACTTGCCCCAAGAGGCCATCACAGCCATGCCTACTATTGGCATGGCTGTGATTGGCCAGAGCACCATGTGACCCAGCCTCTATTTAAGCTGGAGTCACATAGCGCCGCCCGTCACTCTGCTCTGATTAGCGTAGGGAGAGGTTGCGGCTGCGACAGTAGGGCGAGATTAGGCAGATTAACTCCTCCAAAGGACTTGATTAACTGATCGATCTGCAGCTGTGGATCATTGAGCTGCTGATCCTCAATTGCTCACTGTTTTTAGGCTGCACAGACCGTTTGTCAGTCTCATTTTTCTGGGGTGATCGGCGGCCATTTTGTGTCTTGTGGTGCGCCAGCACAAGCTGCGACCAAGTGCATTTAACCCTCAATGGTGTGGTTGTTTTTTGGCTAAAGCCTACATCAGGGTGAAGCTGTCACACCAAGTGCATTTAACCAGCAATAGTCTGTTCATTTTTTGGCCATATACAAAATCAGGGGCAAGCTGCGCCTGTCACCAAGTGCATTTAACCCTCAATGGTGTGGTTGTTTTTTGGCTAAAGCCTACATCAGGGTGAAGCTGTGACACCAAGTGCATTTAACCAGCAATAGTCTGTTCATTTTTTGGCCATATACAAAATCAGGGGCAAGCTGCGCCTGTCACCAAGTGCATTTAACCCTCAATGGTGTGGTTGTTTTTTGGCTAAAGCCTACATCAGGGTGAAGCTGTCACACCAAGTGCATTTAACCAGCAATAGTCTGTTCATTTTTTGGCCATATACAAAATCAGGGGCAAGCTGCGCCTGTCACCAAGTGCATTTAACCCTCAATGGTGTGGTTGTTTTTTGGCTAAAGCCTACATCAGGGTGAAGCTGTCACACCAAGTGCATTTAACCAGCAATAGTCTGTTTATTTTTTGGCCATATCCCAGTCTAATTCTGTCACTAAATCCATACCGGTCACCCAGCGCCTAAATACTAGGCCTCAAATTTATATCCAGCTAAATCTGTCCCTAGTGCTGTAGCTGGGCGAGTTATTTAGTGTCCGTTCAAGCACATTTCTTGTTCTGGGTTGAAATACAATTCCCAATTTAGCAATTTCATAATTTAGTGGTTCCTGCTATATCAGAGCTATTTGAAATCTATCCCAAAAAGGGTATATAATATTGAAGGTGCACATTGGGTCATTCAGAATAACTTCACACACACCCGCTACTGTGTATTTCCAAGTCTAATTCTGTCACTAAACCCATACCTGTCACCCAGCGCCTAAATACTAGGCCTCAAATTTAAATCCCTCTAAATCTCTCGTTACCGCTGTACTGTTGTTGCTGGGCAAGATATTTAGTGTCCGTCAAAGCACATTTTTTGTTCTGGGTTGAAGTACAATTCCCAATTTAGCAATTTCATAATTTAGTGGTTCCTGCTATATCAGAGCTATTTGGAATCTATCCCTAAAAGGGTATATAATATTGAAGGTGCACATTGGGTCATTCAGAATAACTTCACACACACCCGCTACTGTGTATTTCCAAGTCTAATTCTGTCACTAAACCCATACCTGTCACCCAGCGCCTAAATACTAGGCCTCAAATTTAAATCCCTCTAAATCTCTCGTTACCGCTGTACTGTTGTTGCTGGGCAAGATATTTAGTGTCCGTCAAAGCACATTTTTTGTTCTGGGTTGAAGTACAATTCCCAATTTAGCAATTTCATAATTTAGTGGTTCCTGCTATATCAGAGCTATTTGGAATCTATCCCTAAAAGGGTATATAATATTGAAGGTGCACATTGGGTCATTCAGAATAACTTCACACACACCCGCTACTGTGTATTTCCAAGTCTAATTCTGTCACTAAACCCATACCTGTCACCCAGCGCCTAAATACTAGGCCTCAAATTTAAATCCCTCTAAATCTCTCGTTACCGCTGTACTGTTGTTGCTGGGCAAGATATTTAGTGTCCGTCAAAGCACATTTTTTGTTCTGGGTTGAAGTACAATTCCCAATTTAGCAATTTCATAATTTAGTGGTTTCTGCTATATCAGAGCTATTTGAAATCTATCCCTAAAAGGGTATATAATATTGAAGGTGCACATAGGGTCATTCAGAATAACTTCACACACACGCTTCTGTGCATTTCCAAGTCTAATTCTGTCACTAAATCCATACCGGTGACCCAGCGCCTAAATACTAGGCCTCAAATTTATATCCCGCTAAATCTCTCGTTACCGCTGTACTGTTGTTGCTGGGCAAGATATTTAGTGTCCGTCAAAGCACATTTTTTGTTCTGGGTTGAAGTACAATTCCCAATTTAGCAATTTCATAATTTAGTGGTTCCTGCTATATCAGAGCTATTTGAAATCTATCCCAAAAAGGGTATATAATATTGAAGGTGCACATTGGGTCATTCAGAATAACTTCACACACACCCGCTACTGTGTATTTCCAAGTCTAATTCTGTCACTAAACCCATACCTGTCACCCAGCGCCTAAATACTAGGCCTCAAATTTAAATCCCTCTAAATCTCTCGTTACCGCTGTACTGTTGTTGCTGGGCAAGATATTTAGTGTCCGTCAAAGCACATTTTTTGTTCTGGGTTGAAGTACAATTCCCAATTTAGCAATTTCATAATTTAGTGGTTTCTGCTATATCAGAGCTATTTGAAATCTATCCCTAAAAGGGTATATAATATTGAAGGTGCACATTGGGTCATTCAGAATAACTTCACACACACGCTTCTGTGCATTTCCAAGTCTAATTCTGTCACTAAATCCATACCGGTGACCCAGCGCCTAAATACTAGGCCTCAAATTTAAATCCCTCTAAATCTCTCGTTACCCACCGCTGTACTGTTGTTGCTGGGCAAGATATTTAGTGTCCGTCAAAGCACATTTTTTGTTCTGGGTTGAAGTACAATTCCCAATTTAGCAATTTCATAATTTAGTGGTTTCTGCTATATCAGAGCTATTTGAAATCTATCCCTAAAAGGGTATATAATATTGAAGGTGCACATAGGGTCATTCAGAATAACTTCACACACACCCGCTACTGTGTATTTCCAAGTCTAATTCTGTCACTAAACCCATACCTGTCACCCAGCGCCTAAATACTAGGCCTCAAATTTAAATCCCTCTAAATCTCTCGTTACCGCTGTACTGTTGTTGCTGGGCAAGATATTTAGTGTCCGTCAAAGCACATTTTTTGTTCTGGGTTGAAGTACAATTCCCAATTTAGCAATTTCATAATTTAGTGGTTTCTGCTATATCAGAGCTATTTGAAATCTATCCCTAAAAGGGTATATAATATTGAAGGTGCACATTGGGTCATTCAGAATAACTTCACACACACGCTTCTGTGCATTTCCAAGTCTAATTCTGTCACTAAATCCATACCGGTGACCCAGCGCCTAAATACTAGGCCTCAAATTTAAATCCCTCTAAATCTCTCGTTACCCACCGCTGTACTGTTGTTGCTGGGCAAGATATTTAGTGTCCGTCAAAGCACATTTTTTGTTCTGGGTTGAAGTACAATTCCCAATTTAGCAATTTCATAATTTAGTGGTTTCTGCTATATCAGAGCTATTTGAAATCTATCCCTAAAAGGGTATATAATATTGAAGGTGCACATTGGGTCATTCAGAATAACTTCACACACACGCTTCTGTGCATTTCCAAGTCTAATTCTGTCACTAAATCCATACCGGTGACCCAGCGCCTAAATACTAGGCCTCAAATTTAAATCCCTCTAAATCTCTCGTTACCCACCGCTGTACTGTTGTTGCTGGGCAAGATATTTAGTGTCCGTCAAAGCACATTTTTTGTTCTGGGTTGAAGTACAATTCCCAATTTAGCAATTTCATAATTTAGTGGTTTCTGCTATATCAGAGCTATTTGAAATCTATCCCTAAAAGGGTATATAATATTGAAGGTGCACATAGGGTCATTCAGAATAACTTCACACACACGCTTCTGTGCATTTCCAAGTCTAATTCTGTCACTAAATCCATACCGGTGACCCAGCGCCTAAATACTAGGCCTCAAATTTAAATCCCTCTAAATCTCTCGTTACCCACCGCTGTACTGTTGTTGCTGGGCAAGATATTTAGTGTCCGTCAAAGCACATTTTTTGTTCTGGGTTGAAGTACAATTCCCAATTTAGCAATTTCATAATTTAGTGGTTTCTGCTATATCAGAGCTATTTGAAATCTATCCCTAAAAGGGTATATAATATTGAAGGTGCACATAGGGTCATTCAGAATAACTTCACACACACGCTTCTGTGCATTTCCAAGTCTAATTCTGTCACTAAATCCATACCGGTGACCCAGCGCCTAAATACTAGGCCTCAAATTTAAATCCCTCTAAATCTCTCGTTACCCACCGCTGTACTGTTGTTGCTGGGCAAGATATTTAGTGTCCGTCAAAGCACATTTTTTGTTCTGGGTTGAAGTACAATTCCCAATTTAGCAATTTCATAATTTAGTGGTTTCTGCTATATCAGAGCTATTTGAAATCTATCCCTAAAAGGGTATATAATATTGAAGGTGCACATTGGGTCATTCAGAATAACTTCACACACACGCTTCTGTGCATTTCCAAGTCTAATTCTGTCACTAAATCCATACCGGTGACCCAGCGCCTAAATACTAGGCCTCAAATTTAAATCCCTCTAAATCTCTCGTTACCCACCGCTGTACTGTTGTTGCTGGGCAAGATATTTAGTGTCCGTCAAAGCACATTTTTTGTTCTGGGTTGAAGTACAATTCCCAATTTAGCAATTTCATAATTTAGTGGTTTCTGCTATATCAGAGCTATTTGAAATCTATCCCTAAAAGGGTATATAATATTGAAGGTGCACATAGGGTCATTCAGAATAACTTCACACACACGCTTCTGTGCATTTCCAAGTCTAATTCTGTCACTAAATCCATACCGGTGACCCAGCGCCTAAATACTAGGCCTCAAATTTATATCCCGCTAAATCTCTCGTTACCGCTGTACTGTTGTTGCTGGGCAAGATATTTAGTGTCCGTCAAAGCACATTTTTTGTTCTGGGTTGAAGTACAATTCCCAATTTAGCAATTTCATAATTTAGTGGTTCCTGCTATATCAGAGCTATTTGAAATCTATCCCAAAAAGGGTATATAATATTCAAGGTGCACATTGGGTCATTCAGAATAACTTCACACACACGCTTCTGTGCATTTCCAAGTCTAATTCTGTCACTAAATCCATACCGGTCACCCAGCGCCTAAATACTAGGCCTCAAATTTATATCCCGCTGAATTTGAATACAATACATTGGGCCAAATAATATATTTGTTGTTGTGGTGAACCATAACAATGAGAAAAACATCTAGTAAGGGACGCGGACGTGGACATGGTCGTGGTGGTGTTAGTGGACCCTCTGGTGCTGGGAGAGGACGTGGCCGTTCTGCCACATCCACACGTCCTAGTGTACCAACTACCTCAGGTCCCAGTAGCCGCCAGAATTTACAGCGATATATGGTGGGGCCCAATGCCGTTCTAAGGATGGTAAGGCCTGAGCAGGTACAGGCATTAGTCAATTGGGTGGCCGACAGTGGATCCAGCACGTTCACATTATCTCCCACCCAGTCTTCTGCAGAAAGCGCACAGATGGCGCCTGAAAACCAACCCCATCAGTCTGTCACATCACCCCCATGCATACCAGGGAAACTGTCTCAGCCTCAAGTTATGCAGCAGTCTCTTATGCTGTTTGAAGACTCCGCTGGCAGGGTTTCCCAAGGGCATCCACCTAGCCCTTCCCCAGCGGTGAAAGACATAGAATGCACTGACGCACAACCACTTATGTTTCCTGATGATGAGGACATGGGAATACCACCTCAGCATGTCTCTGATGATGACGAAACACAGGTGCCAACTGCTGCGTCTTTCTGCAGTGTGCAGACTGAACAGGAGGTCAGGGATCAAGACTGGGTGGAAGACGATGCAGGGGACGATGAGGTCCTAGACCCCACATGGAATGAAGGTCGTGCCACTGACTTTCACAGTTCGGAGGAAGAGGCAGTGGTGAGACCGAGCCAACAGCGTAGCAAAAGAGGGAGCAGTGGGCAAAAGCAGAACACCCGCCGCCAAGAGACTCCGCCTGCTACTGACCGCCGCCATCTGGGACCGAGCACCCCAAAGGCAGCTTCAAGGAGTTCCCTGGCATGGCACTTCTTCAAACAATGTGCTGACGACAAGACCCGAGTGGTTTGCACGCTGTGCCATCAGAGCCTGAAGCGAGGCATTAACGTTCTGAACCTGAGCACAACCTGCATGACCAGGCACCTGCATGCAAAGCATGAACTGCAGTGGAGTAAACACCTTAAAACCAAGGAAGTCACTCAGGCTCCCCCTGCTACCTCTTCTGCTGCTGCCGCCTCGGCCTATTCTGCTGCTGCCGCCTCGGCCTCTTCCTCCGCCTCTGGAGGAACGTTGGCACCTGCCGCCCAGCAAACAGGGGATGTACCACCAACACCACCACCACCACCTCCGTCACCAAGCGTCTCAACCATGTCACACGCCAGCGTTCAGCTCTCCATCTCACAAACATTTGATAGAAAGCGTAAATTCCCACCTAGCCACCCTCGATCCCTGGCCCTGAATGCCAGCATTTCTAAACTACTGGCCTATGAAATGCTGTCATTTAGGCTGGTGGACACAGACAGCTTCAAACAGCTCATGTCGCTTGCTGTCCCACAGTATGTTGTTCCCAGCCGGCACTACTTCTCCAAGAGAGCCGTGCCTTCCCTGCACAACCAAGTATCCGATAAAATCAAGTGTGCACTGCGCAACGCCATCTGTAGCAAGGTCCACCTAACCACAGATACGTGGACCAGTAAGCACGGCCAGGGACGCTATATCTCCCTAACTGCACACTGGGTAAATGTAGTGGCAGCTGGGCCCCAGGCGGAGAGCTGTTTGGCGCACGTCCTGCCGCCGCCAAGGATCGCAGGGCAACATTCTTTGCCTCCTGTTGCCACCTCCTCCTTCTCGGCTTCCTCCTCCTCTTCTTCCACCTGCTCATCCAGTCAGCCACACACCTTCACCACCAACTTCAGCACAGCCCGGGGTAAACGTCAGCAGGCCATTCTGAAACTCATATGTTTGGGGGACAGGCCCCACACCGCACAGGAGTTGTGGCGGGGTATTGAACAACAGACCGACGAGTGGTTGCTGCCGGTGAGCCTCAAGCCCGGCCTGGTGGTGTGTGATAATGGGCGAAATCTCGTTGCAGCTCTGGGACTAGCCAATTTGACGCACATCCCTTGCTTGGCGCATGTGCTGAATTTGGTGGTGCAGAAGTTCATTCACAACTACCCCGACATGTCAGAGCTGCTGCATAAAGTGCGGGCCGTCTGTTCGCGCTTCCGGCGTTCACATCCTGCCGCTGCTCGCCTGTCTGCGCTACAGCGTAACTTCGGCCTTCCCGCTCACCGCCTCATATGCGACGTGCCCACCAGGTGGAACTCCACCTTGCACATGCTGGACAGACTGTGCGAGCAGCAGCAGGCCATAGTGGAGTTTCAGCTGCAGCACGCACGGGTCAGTCGCACTACAGAACAGCACCACTTCACCACCAATGACTGGGCCTCCATGCGAGACCTGTGTGCCCTGTTGCGCTGTTTCGAGTACTCCACCAACATGGCCAGTGGCGATGACACCGTTATCAGCGTTACAATACCACTTCTATGTCTCCTTGAGAAAACACTTAGGGCGATGATGGAACAGGAGGTGGCCCAGGAGGAGGAGGAGGAGGATGAGGAAGAGGGGTCATTTTTAGCACTTTCAGGCCAGTCTCTTCGAAGTGACTCAGAGGGAGGTTTTTTGCAACAGCAGAGGCCAGGTACAAATGTGGCCAGCCAGGGCCCACTACTGGAGGACGAGGAGGACGAGGATGAGGAGGAGGTGGAGGAGGATGAGGATGAAGCATGGTCACAGCGGGGTGGCACCCAACGCAGCTCGGGTCCATCACTGGTGCGTGGCTGGGGGGAAAGGCAGGACGATGACGATACGCCTCCCACAGAGGACAGCTTGTCCTTACCCCTGGGCAGCCTGGCACACATGAGCGACTACATGCTGCAGTGCCTGCGCAACGACAGCAGAGTTGCCCACATTTTAACCTGTGCGGACTACTGGGTTGCCACCCTGCTGGATCCACGCTACAAAGACAATGTGCCCACCTTACTTCCTGCACTGGAGCGTGATAGGAAGATGCGCGAGTACAAGCGCACGTTGGTAGACGCGCTACTGAGAGCATTCCCAAATGTCACAGGGGAACAAGTGGAAGCCCAAGGCCAAGGCAGAGGAGGAGCAAGAGGTCGCCAAGGCAGCTGTGTCACGGCCAGCTCCTCTGAGGGCAGGGTTAGCATGGCAGAGATGTGGAAAACTTTTGTCAACACGCCACAGCTAACTGCACCACCACCTGATACGCAACGTGTTAGCAGGAGGCAACATTTCACTAACATGGTGGAACAGTACGTGTGCACACCCCTCCACGTACTGACTGATGGTTCGGCCCCATTCAACTTCTGGGTCTCTAAATTGTCCACGTGGCCAGAGCTAGCCTTTTATGCCTTGGAGGTGCTGGCCTGCCCGGCAGCCAGCGTTTTGTCTGAACGTGTATTCAGCACGGCAGGGGGCGTCATTACAGACAAACGCAGCCGCCTGTCTACAGCCAATGTGGACAAGCTGACGTTCATAAAAATGAACCAGGCATGGATCCCACAGGACCTGTCCGTCCCTTGTCCAGATTAGACATTAACTACCTCCCCATAACCATATATTATTGGACTCCAGGGCACTTCCTCATTCAATCCTATTTTTATTTTCATTTTACCATTATATTGCGATGCTACCCAAAGTTGAATGAACCTCTCCTCTGCCTGTGTGCTAGGCCTAAATATATGCCAATGGACTGTTGCAGTGGTGGCTGACATGAAGCCTGATTCTCTGCTATGACATGCAGACTAATTCTCTGCTGACATGAAGCCAGATTGTCTGTTACGGGACCTCTCTCCTCTGCCTGGGTGCTGGGCCTAAATTTATGACAATGGACTGTTGCAGTGGTGGCTGACGTGAAGCCTGATTCTCTGCTATGACATGCAGACTGATTCTCTGCTGACATGAAGCCAGATCCTCTGTTACGGGACCTCTCTCCTCTGCCTGGGTGCTGGGCCTAAATTTATGACAATGGACTGTTGCAGTGGTGGCTGACGTGAAGCCTGATTCTCTGCTATGACATGCAGACTGATTCTCTGCTGACATGAAGCCAGATCCTCTTTTACGGGTCCTCTCTCCTCTGCCTGGGTGCTGGGCCTAAATTTATGACAATGGACTGTTGCAGTGGTGGCTGACGTGAAGCCTGATTCTCTGCTATGACATGCAGACTGATTCTCTGCTGACATGAAGCCAGATCCTCTTTTACGGGACCTCTCTCCTCTGCCTGGGTGCTGGGCCTAAATTTATGACAATGGACTGTTGCAGTGGTGGCTGACGTGAAGCCTCATTCTCTGCTATGACATGCAGACTGATTCTCTGCTGACATGAAGCCAGATCCTCTGTTACGGGACCTCTCTCCTCTGCCTGGGTGCTGGGCCTGAATATATGCCAATGGACTGTTGCAGTGGTGGGTGACGTGAAGCCTCATTCTCTGCTATGACATGCAGACTAATTCTCTGCTGACATGAAGCCAGATTGTCTGTTACGGGACCTCTCTCCTCTGCCTGTGTGTGTGCTGGGCCTAAATATATGCCAATGGACTGTTGCAGTGGTGGCTGACGTGAAGCCTCATTCTCTGCTATGACATGCAGACTGATTCTCTGCTGACATGAAGCCAGATCCTCTGTTACGGGACCTCTCTCCTCTGCCTGGGTGCTGGGCCTAAATTTATGACAATGGACTGTTGCAGTGGTGGCTGACGTGAAGCCTGATTCTCTGCTATGACATGCAGACTGATTCTCTGCTGTCATGAAGCCAGATTGTCTGTTACGGGACCTTTCTCCTCTACCTGGGTTCTGGGCCTAAATTTATGAAAATTGACTCTTACAGTGGTGGGTGACGTGAAGCCTGATTCTCTGCTATGATATGAAGACTGATTCTCTGCTGACATGAAGCCAGATTGTCTGTTACGGGACCTTTCTCCTCTGCCTGGGTTCTGGGCCTAAATTTATGAAAATTGACTCTTACAGTGGTGGGTGACGTGAAGCCTGATTCTCTGCTATGATATGAAGACTGATTATCTGCTGACATGAAGCCAGATTGTCTGTTACGGGACCTTTCTCCTCTGCCTGGGTTCTGGGCCTAAATTTATGAAAATTGACTCTTACAGTGGTGGGTGACGTGAAGCCTGATTCTCTGCTATGATATGAAGACTGATTCTCTGCTGACATGAAGCCAGATTGTCTGTTACGGGACCTTTCTCCTCTGCCTGGGTTCTGGGCCTAAATTTATGAAAATTGACTCTTACAGTGGTGGGTGACGTGAAGCCTGATTCTCTGCTATGATATGAAGACTGATTCTCTGCTGACATGAAGCCAGATTGTCTGTTACGGGACCTTTCTCCTCTGCCTGGGTTCTGGGCCTAAATTTATGAAAATTGACTCTTACAGTGGTGGGTGACGTGAAGCCTGATTCTCTGCTATGATATGAAGACTGATTCTCTGCTGACATGAAGCCAGATTGTCTGTTACGGGACCTTTCTCCTCTGCCTGGGTTCTGGGCCTAAATTTATGAAAATTGACTCTTACAGTGGTGGGTGACGTGAAGCCTGATTCTCTGCTATGATATGAAGACTGATTCTCTGCTGACATGAAGCCAGATTCTCTGTTACGGGACCTCTCTCCTCTGCCTGGGTGCTGGGCCTAAATTTATGACAATGGACTGTTGCAGTGGTGGCTGACGTGAAGCCTGATTCTCTGCTATGACATGCAGACTGATTCTCTGCTGACATGAAGCCAGATTCTCTGTTACGGGACCTCTCTCCTCTGCCTGTGTGTGTGCTGGGCCTAAATATATGCCAATGGACTGTTGCAGTGGTGGCTGACGTGAAGCCTCATTCTCTGCTATGACATGCAGACTAATTCTCTGCTGACATGAAGACAGATTCTCTGTTACGGGACCTCTCTCCTCTGCCTGGGTGCCGGGGCCTAAATATCTGAGAATGGACTGTTCCAGTGGTGGGTGACGGGAAGCCAGATTCTCTGCTATGGAACCTCTCTCCAATTGATTTTGGTTAATTTTTATTTATTTAATTTTTATTTTAATTCATTTCCCTATCCACATTTGTTTGCAGGGGATTTACCTACATGTTGCTGCCTTTTGCAGCCCTCTAGCTCTTTCCTGGGCTGTTTTACAGCCTTTTTAGTGCCGAAAAGTTCGGGTCCCCATTGACTTCAATGGGGTTCGGGTTCGGGACGAAGTTCGGATCGGGTTCGGATCCCGAACCCGAACATTTCCGGGATGTTCGGCCGAACTTCTCGAACCCGAACATCCAGGTGTTCGCTCAACTCTATTGATGACTAAATAGTCAAAAAAATAAGTTATATTTATGGTAACCAGAATACCTCACTAAGTCCAAATTGGACGCAATGAAATTTGAGGGTTTTGAGCCAATATACTGTACATAGGATTGGGTATTTTTTCACTGGTTGGGGTCTATAAATTGGCTTTTAGCAAAAGTGTGAACATTTACCGTATAAAAGGCTACAGATTAAGCATGGTTATCATTGTTGCTAAAACACCAGAAAGAATAGTCAAGCAAATATTAACAAATGGACCTTTTTTTATTTATTACTTTTGACTCTTTTAGGTTTTATGAGTTTTGTGGTTGTTTCATTTATCAGTAAAATATTTAGCTTAAAAGTATGCTATTTGTGTATCCTTTTTGTTTTCGACCCATGTTACAACATCACTGATTGTTAGAGACTGCATTCAGAACCTAGTTTATACATTTATTAATTCTTTATGGGAATTGGTCCTAAATTTCTACATTTTATCAATCATTGTGCACTCACTGTTTTGACCAAACAGATTTGGCATGGGGTTATTTGTAAGAGCATTAATCTGGCCAGTTACCTGTTTTTTACCCTTTAACCTCTATAAAGAGATCAGAGCTTGGCTTTAGGTGAACCACAGGAAACGACCTCCTGGATTAGTCGATAAATACCAGTGCATAATACCAAACGGACAGCAAAACCTAGTCAGTAACAGATGGTGGTCGGGTTAGGCAGAATAAGTGAAATTCCAGAAAACATTCCAAGATCAGGACAAGCAGCTCATGGTCAACATGGAGATCAAAGTTAAGTATAGGCAGCCACAGGTCAGAATCCAAGAAACAGGCAAAAGTCAGTACACAGTAAGACAAACAGAATCAGAATACTATAGTGGTAAGCACCTTCCCACATTCGTGAAAATCATGGTGCATGCACTGGCTATTTAGGGTCCTGCAAGAAGAGACAGCAGTTACTCTAGCAATTGGGCCAGCTGGTAAGGAGAAGGAGGAGACCGTCTGGTCGAAGCTGCTGACAAACAGGAGTGGAGGGACTGGCAAGCATAGCAGCAACCTTGTCTGCCAGCAGACCCAAACAACAGCCGTGTGCATGAGGCCTTAATGTACAATTTCACAAAAAATCTAATATTTTCCTAGTTTAAATTTTAATGCTTTGTGTTTTAATTAAATTAGCAGTCCATTTATAAAATAAGTTAATGTACTGTAGAAATGTATTCCTTCTGCTTTGGTGATTGTATGAGATTAATAGATAACTCCCTTGTATTCTATAAAATACCCTGAAGAATGTATACACTGTATAGCAGGCTAGGTTTACAGCATGCTATTGAAACACATAAGCTAATTTTGAGGTGTTCACAATGGAATTTATATGTTGGGATTCAATAAATGTTGGACTTTTATTCATCCCATTAAATGCAGGAACCTTTACTTTTTCAGATGTGGAAACTAAGTTCCAGACACTACAGCTACATAGCTGTATGATTTGGCATGAACAGTGAGCTGGTCATTTGTTCACTTGTATATACAGAGAGCAGAATAGGTATTTTCACAGAAAATGACACAGTTCCTGTAGCAGCTGCTATACACTCACATAGTGCCTGCTTAAATGAGCCTATTGACATTATCATTTAGGGAGTTTGTCTAACAGTATACCATCTTCCTAAGGTGCCAATAATGGCAATATAGTGCTACATTTATTTTATTAGGCTGGGTTTCCACCTTTCAGTTTTCTGATTCAGTTTATAGGTAACATATTATCTGTACTTTACTTTCCCTTTATGATCCAATCTTGTTTTTGACTTTAAAAAATGCATAAAAAAAACCCAGAAGGTCTAAATCCAGCCTAAAAACTTTAAGTCTGATTATATTGATTTTCTTCAATTCAGCTGAATCAATTTGCTAAAATTGAATGTACTGAAGGAAAGAGGCAGATGCATGCTTAGAGGAGTCAGCAGGGGACCTCTCCTCCAAGTCTGTGTTGGCCTGTAACTGCTGAATGTCCTCAAAAAGCTCATCCTCGCTGAAAAGCGCAGCAGAGCCGGAGACATACATCACTTGGCTAGCAGAAGGAGCAGCAAAAGCAAGAGGCAAGTTCAGAATAGGCAAGGTCACAGAGGCAGTTCCTGGGCCATACTACCTAAGCGTGGTGTCAGAGGAACCCACTGATTCCTGGCTGTCTGTATCTGCTGTCACTTGAGATGATGATGAAGAGCAAGTCAACCATTCCAGTATAGCTGGATTGTTGGTCAAAACACAACCACTGGAAGACAGTGGCAGCTCTTTCCTGTTGCTGCAGTTGCTGCTTCCACCAATCCTTTTTCTGCTACTACTTGTGCTGGCAACATTTCTGCCACTGCCAGTTCCTTTTGAGGGCCCAGGAAACTGTCTGTTGGCCATAGTGTACAGTAACTGTATCAGTATTGTAACAGATTAACTGCAAATGTGTCAGCAGTTCAACCAAATGCAGATGGTGATATATTAGACCACCCTTTAATACTGAGGCCCAGTAATTCTATATATCAACTAAAATATTAACAGGGATTGTGTCAGCAGTTTAAGAAGATGCACGCCACAAAATATTAGACTGCTCTTTAACACTGAGGCACAGTAATTCTATCTGAAATATAAGAGATTAACAGGGATTGTGTTAGCAGGTGAACAAGGTGCAGATGGTGATGTACTAGACTGCCTTTTTATATATAAAATAAGAGATTAACTGCGACTGTGTCAGCAGTTCAACAGAATGCAGTGATATGTTAGACTGTCCTTTAATATGAAGGCACAGTAATTCTATATATCAACTAAAAGATTAACAGGGATTGTGTCAGTAATTGAACAAGATGCAAGCGGCGATATAGTAGACCGCTCTTTAATACTGAGGCACAGTAATTCTATGTATAAACTATCAGATTAACTGGGATTGTAAATGGTGATGAGAGGAAAGTAAAGGAAAACAGCGGCACTGCTCAATCAATAAATCACCTATACCCCTTGTAGCTTTGGAAATCGTAGACCCGCGGCTCTGGAATCAGACCCAGGTAATGTGGTGCTCAGCGTGCAAGTAGACATTCAATGTGTAGCAGATAGATTATAGAAATGTGCCACTCACCAGGATCTGTGAATTTTCAGAAGACTTTTTTTTCTTCAAGACAACATCGATGCGCAGGCTGGGGAGCGGAATGGCCCTGTGGTGTTCGTCGGCGGTGTCGCCCGTTTCACGCGTATCTTGCGCTTCCTCAGACTGCTGTGACGCACAGGCGTACCGCCGTGCATTTAAGAGCAAGCCGCTGATCATCACCATGGTGACCAATCGACGCTCCACAGGTGCTCTACTGTGATAGATACAAAAAGGGGACACATAGTGAAAGCATGCATATCAGCACTAAGACAAAACATAGCAACAAACATATCTATCCTGGAGGTGACAAATTCACAAAAGCATATCATGGTAGTTGGAAGATACAAAAATAAGAAAGTATGAAGAGACACAGTCTGTCACTTATATACTTAAGCACACTAAAGGCCACTCTAATTAGTAAATAAAACCTCCCATCGCGGCAAGGGACATCAGCTGAACCCACCTAAGAGAGAATGGGTCCCCCGGCTCCATTGCCAGTGAAAGGGGGGCGGGGGGGGGGGGTAGTTCTGTATAGTGGTGAGAAAGCAAGGGCGCCTAAAGGAATACTGCCATGTCATTTTTATCATTCAGACCATGTAATCCCATGGCGCCAGTCCTGATGATCCATCGAGCCTCCCGCTGTAACAGGAGGCGGTGACGATCACCACCCCTAGGGATGGGTCCCACGGCCTCTATGCCAGCAAAGGAGAGGCTGGACGGATCACCATTGTGGGCAGCACGGACATGGTCAATCAGGCGGGGCCAACCACGGCCTGTCCAGATAGAACTCACATGCTCCCGTACTCTTTCAAATAAAGGCCTTATGGTCTTGCCAATGTAAAACCTACTACAGGTGCAAACTATTACATAGACTACATAAGAGGTAATAAAGTCTTTGACTATATGTGTTACCCCCCCCCCCCCCCCCAGGACAGTATTTTCCCCTGCGAGTGTTGGGAACAAAAGGAACAATTAGTCTACTTAGCATGTCTCAAAACACTGTGGACCAGTCTATCTTTCAAAGTGTGGGACTTTTTTAAAGTAATGAGGGGTCTTCTTGAAACAATGCCCCCCAAAGAGGACTCGCCTTTCAAGAGGTCCCAGTTATTTAACACTGCATGTCTGACTATGTCTGCAGCTGGACTGAATTTGAAAATAAACGCAAACCTATCCTAATTACTGTCCTGGATCTTGTCCCTGAGGAGAGTATGACGTGGATGAAGAGCAGCTCGGTGCAAAGCATCGATCACGTCTCTCCTAAGGTAATCCCTTTCAAGCAGCCTATCCTTAAGTTGGTGGGCCTGCCTGAAATAATCTTGGTCGGTGCTATTAATCCTACGTAGGCGGATAAACTGTCCAAAAGGGACAGCATCCTTCACTGCTGGGGGATGAAAACTGGTCTGGTGGAGCAGCGAATTGGTTGCGGTGTGCTTACGGAAGCCAGTTGTATGCAGCGGTGACCCTCACATGCAGAAAATCTAGGGTGTCGCCACCAAAGTTGAGAGTGAACTTCATGTTCATTTTATTGGTCTCATTGAGGTGCTGCACAAACTGCTTACATAGCCCTTCACTGCCCGACCAGACCAGGAATACATCATCCACGTAGCGCAGGTAGAGGTGGACATACCTCAGGAAGGGGTTACCCACGGAGAAAAAGTAAGTCTCTTCAAATACCGCCAGATACAGGTTAGCGAAAGTGCATGACACTGGTGTGCCCATTGCTATACCTAGTATCTGGCGGTACCACTGAAGGTCAAATTTGAAGACATTATTGGTGAGTATTAGATCAAGGGATTCCTGTATAAACTGTGAAAAAACAGGACTCTTATCAGAGCGACTCATAACCACAGCTATGGCTTTCAACCCCAGATCATGGGGTGCGCCTGTGTGTCACAGCGGTCTGAGGAAGCGCGAGATACGCGCGAAACGGCCGTCACCGCAGACTCACACCACAGTGCCATTCCGCTCCCCAGCCTGTGCATCGATGTTGTCTTGAAGCAATAAAGTCTTCTGAAAATTCACAGATCCTGGCGAGTGCCGCGTTTCTATAATCTATCTGCTATACATTAACTGGGATTGTGGCAGCAAGTGAACAGGATGCACACAATGAGTACACTTAACCTGCACTATCCCTGCAGTTTCCATAGGCTGTCCCTATGCTCTCCCTACAGTGTCTAAAAACTCTCCCTACAATCTCCCTACATTGTCCCTGCACTCTCCCTCTCCAATATTCTACAATTAAAAGCTTTCTGCAACACTATCTGTGTGTGTTACGTCTCTCCCTATGCTCAGCTCACAGTAAAATGGCAGAGACTGCTTGGGATGAGGCTTTTTATAGGGCTGTGACATCACAGGGGATGATGGCTATCTGATTGGCTAACTTCATGGCATTTTGGGATATATCCCGATCCCAGGCTTCTTACTTTCACTTGATAACACAAACAGCATTTTAGAAAAAATCAGATTCATTACCATGAAGCGCACAAAAATTCGGCCTCACGACGAATCACAGTTTTCCTAAACTTTGGATCGAATTGTGTTTCGGATGCTTTGATTTTCTTAACACTAGTGAAAAGTGGGTATGACTTACTGCTTGGCTAAGATTTGGACACATTTATGACATAAAATGTTTCTAAGCAGGGCAAATGCACAAAAAGTCACAAACTTGAAAAAGGCATACATGTATTCTGTATAGATTGGTACCCTATATCTATGGTGTAGTAGCAGAAGTTTAGCCAGTAGCAGAAATTAGATTTCTAATTTGGTTGCAGTTTTAGAGCAGTAACAGTAACATGACACTTCTGAAGTGTATCTAAAATTAGTGGCAATAAAAAATGCTACCATGTGCACTTGGTGGTGTGTTTCAGTTGAAGTCAATGGAAGGCTGTTGGTGGTGTTTTGTTAATGAGTTCCATGGCAGAAAAGCCCTTGGAACTCATTAAAAAAACAAAGCCGTTTTGTGTGACGGAATTTAATTGCGTGAACATACTCTTAAATTTAGGCCGAATGCACACAGCCGTGTTCCGCGTCCGAGAGCAGTCTGTGGTATGCCGGGCTGGATTCCTGTTCAGAGCAGGAGCGCACGGCGTCATTGGTTGCTATGACGCCATGCGCTTCATGCCGCCGCTGCTGTACAGTAATACACTCGTATAGATCATACCAGTGTATTACTGTAGTGCAGCGGCGACATGAAGCGCACGGCATCATAGCAACCAATGACGCCGTGCGCTCCTGCTCTGAATAGGAATCCAGCCTGGCATACCACGGACCGCTCTCGGCCGCGGAACACGGTCATGTGCATTTGGCCTTAATGACAGTGATGTATAGTCAGCTTTGACAGATTTGTCAACTAGGGCACATGTTGTCATACAGAAAAATATTAAAGCTTAAAATAACTGCTTTTGCTATGAATACCTAAAGGCATCATTGTGGTTTTGTTTTCATGCTACTTAGGCGCCTGAATCTTATATTTCTACTTACATGAAATTAATAGATATTAAAGTCCTGCAAGCTAAGATCATATAACCGTGCATTAATCTTAATTATAGAAAGCTATGCCTCAGTTCCTTTGATGTAATAAATAGCTACAAGAACGGCAATGGTTATAGAGTGCATAAAGTCTAAGTTCAAATTCAGCATTGCTCATAACTGCAAGAAATATTGAATCCAATTTCTCCTCTTTCTCACGATTAAATAATGTAGGCCAGTTTTTTATTAATCTGTTGATAATTCCAGTAATTCTTTAAATAGTGATGAGCGGCAGGGGCATTATTAGAATTTGTGACATTTCATGAATATTTGGCTGAATATCCGCCATATATTCGCAAATTTGAGAATTTGTTATCTCCAGTCATTATTTTCTTGATTGCGGAAATTGGCAATTGAAAAATTTGCGATACGAAAATTCGCAATCAACACTACTCCTAAAGTAAAAGATATTGCAGCCTTCTCATTGGCCCACAAGCTAGAAGCAGTGAGGGATCATGTGTAGTGATTAAAAAACAAGCTTAAATATTCGAAATTAGGAATATATATCACTATATTCTAAATATTCACAAATTCTCGAAGTGCTGATATTTGCAATAAAAATTTGCAATTCAAATATTTGTGATCAACACTATTTATTAATACATTACTGTAGAAATGAATGAATGGGTATCTGTTAATATAAAATGATAATTCGGGTGCATCTTTTCATAAAAGTTTGCTTTTGCAGAAGTTCTGTTATTCCTACAAGAAATGTCAGAATATATTGGTAATTGGATGTTTGGGGGAGAGGGGGGTTCTACACAGTTTTACACTTTTCAATTAGTGCTGACTGTATAGTGTCACACCAATTTAACTAAAGGAATAGCAACATACATTTTTTAAATACATTTCTAGGAGGAATAACTGGGGAATGATGTGATGCTACAGAATTATTATTATTGGGGGACATCAATCTTTACTGAAACAGACATGTCAGGACTGGTGACAGATCCTATTTAACCTGTTTGTCTGTGGGTTAAGTCTGGCAAATTACTTTGAAGTAAAATTTCTTAGAGGTGTCAATTACTAGTTTTAATCTGTTTATATTTAGGATCCAGAATTATGTTGTCACCTGAAATTACTACACAGTCAAATCTAGAAAATGTTGCTTTACTATTATTTTACCATTTTTATTTTAGATATTTCTCATCATTTTCTCCATTAATGGACTTAATTTTCTCAATAGTCTACTGGTTGCTCATGGAAACAGTAATGTATCAATTCACAGTGGGACACATGACTTGATTTTTTACCAATACTGAGGGACATTTATCAAAACTGGCATACCCATACACTCATACACTAGTCTTGATTAGTGTTGAGCGCAAATATTCAAATTACAAACTTTTAGAGCGAATATCGGCACTTCAAGAATTTGTGAATATTTCGAATATAGTGATATATATTCGGAAAAACGAATATTCGTCATTTTTTTATTTTTTATCTGAACCCATTACCTACCTGCTTCTTGCTTGTGGGCCAATGTGAGAAGGCTGCAATATTCTAGTCTGTAGTGAATTAGAATATTCTTCATTATTTAATTTATTTTATGCGAATAATCGGCAATGTAATATGCGTGTTAATCGAGTAAGAGCGGGTTACAGGCAATTTTCCTGTTGGGTTGGCTTGCTAGAATTCTCGAATATGTAGAATATAGTGTGATATATATTCGTAAAAACCAATATTCATTTTTTTTTTTCATCTGAACCCATTACTAAATGCTTTAATTAAACCTATAAATGCTGCTATAAAAACAACCATAGAATGCCCAGTAGAAATAAAAATACTTTATTAGATCATCAATGGATCACCAAAATTCATAAAATATTTTTTACACAGATATGCTATGGAGAATAATCAGCAAAACAGACTGGAAACAATAGTCCCCCCCGTCGGTGCCTCAAACACCCACCAAGCAGATGAAAAACATGTCAGTGTGATGTGCAGTGAGGTGATTCACCAGTAGAGAGTGTCAGTAAACATCCACTACAAGTGTCTGTGATATTCAACTCACTGCACAACCCAGGGAGAGGTTATAGTGTGAAAAAATACAGCAAAAAATGATGATACAATGGAGCACAAAGTCACATGACATTCATCAGATACATCTAGATGCAGTCTGCCCATATACAATAAATCAAGGATACCAGGCTGTACAATCAAACTCCCACACAAAAGATATCCACTGGGGACGTGAACATACCCACAGACATGATGGAGGGTGGAAGCACCGAACACAGGGCTGGAAGGAACCCCGACGCGCGTTTCGCCTCAGCTTCGTCAGGAGGTTAATGTGAGTGAGGCCATGGCTCCCCCTTTATACCCCTCATGCAGCTACACCTTTAATTAGTATGCTTCAGCTGATACTCATTTATCGAGCGCTTGTGCCCGATGATGTACGCCAAGGACATCATGGAGACGCCGCATTCATCAGGAGGAGGGGTGGAACGCAAACGTGCGTTCCAGCCCGCCTCCCAAGGAAACATAGCCGCGTCGCCACGTGACCCGGCACACAGCGCATCCTGGCCAAGCGCTATATCAGCCTATACAACGAACCTGCCAGAACGGCTCAGAGAATACCAGAGCCCGTCCGAATGTGTGGCGAATAATCTTAACCCTTAGTGGGGTTTACATAAGGTGTATAAAGTCCGGAAATGCCTTAAGACCGCTGAATATGCATGGCTAATGATTGGGATACATACAGGGGGGGGAAAAAGAAAAGATAAAGGTGAAAAAGAAGTTGAGGAGAGAACAAATAGATAAAAATAAATCAGCAGAAAATAAAGAAAGGGAAATAAATACAGAGTCTACGCTAATACTGCTGTAAACATGATTCCATACTTTCATCTTTTCATACAAATATTCATAAATTTCACACCATAGTTGAGTATATAAAATGTAGCATAATTTCTTATACATTGCACCCCATGATTTTATGAAAACATATACACACCGATTTTACAAATTTATATATCAGGAGTAGCATGATTTTTTATGATGAATTAGGTCCCATGATTTTTAACAATAGATTTACGTATCCATGACATCATGATTTAACAATAGATTTACATATTCATGACATCATGATTCCATATATAATTGCAGATACACACGAATTTTACAAATTTATATATCAGGAGTAGCATGATTTTTTATAATGAGTTAGGTCCCATGATTTTTAACAATAAATCTACATATCCATGACATCATGATTTAACAATAGATTTACGTATCCATGACATCATGGTTCCATATATAATTACAGAAATTTATAATGAGCAGACTTTATGAACATGATTGTATTGAATGATAATTGATATATATTACTTCTAAGATATGATGAATGTATATCAATTATGTATATGTACAGAAAGGAGCAATATGTTTCAGAAAAACGAATTCTAATCTTATGTTATCGCCAATATTGTCAAAAAATAACTATAAGTGACCCGTGCAACAATAATTATATAGGTATGGGCCCTAACCAATAGAGGTCCCGTCCTATCTAGCCCATTCAAAATAAGACTACATAGGCCCTATGAGATTATACTACCGCTTAAATACTTCTAAAGTAAAAACAGTAATCCGTTCAATTCACACATATCATAAACAAGTTCCACCAACGTTTAGAAGGAGGAAGGAGAAATGTTTTCATTTATAATTGATGTGAAGTATTGCGGGGGATGATCGATGGACCAGAGTGTCGCCGAGCCCACCTAAACCAAGTGGGCTCAGTGCAGTCAGGCCCATCGCCACACCCCAGCAACACCCCAAAATATACATAGTCATTTACCCTAGACCCAAAATTGTGAATTAATATAAGAGGACCGTGCTGGTCAATAACATCAACCAACACCCATCATGTGCATAATAACTTGTCCAGAACGAACATTGTGAGCTTATATAAGAAGGCCGTGTTGGTCAATAATATCTCCCAGCACAGACTATATTACACCCTCCAACAACCTAACCTGTGCAGAAAATATTGGCTAAATGAGTAGAAATTCCAAAATTCATAATTATAGATATTCATAAAGTTGATTATTCATATCAGAAGGTGAGG
Source organism: Bufo gargarizans (assembly GCF_014858855.1). Classification (NCBI taxonomy): domain Eukaryota; kingdom Metazoa; phylum Chordata; class Amphibia; order Anura; family Bufonidae; genus Bufo; species Bufo gargarizans. The sequence goes on along the minus strand of NC_058082.1, from coordinate 521,514,580 downwards.
GTGTGTCCAAAAACAGCTGGGTACCATCAATCATGGTTATACCAGCCTAATCGGGCACAACATCACCCAATGATGTACATAAAGTTCTAAAACAACATCACGTTCCAATTATACTCCATACAAATTCATTCACCAATAGTCTAGCCCATATATCATAGCAGATTCCTTATCAAATAACCATGGAACCACCCACGCAGAAATAAGTAGAAAGATCATAATGTTTCTTTCTGTTGATATCTTCCCTTCCATTAGCATCATAAAATTTCCGATACATATGGGAACTCCTCCTCAACTTGAACACCTCCACTCGTCGTACCATGTCCACACAAGAACTAAATAGAATAAAAAACAGTTAAAATCACTGAAAAAATTCAGTAACAACGCTACCCTAAATAAAGGATTTGAAACTAAATGCAACTGTAATTGTATTGATTATAGTGCTATATATTCATTTTTTTTTAGAATATTAGTAATTTTTTGATTCCTCCCTGCTTAAGTTGCTTGTGGCCCAATAACTGTTTACTTCAGATGGAAAAAAATGACGAATATTCTAAAAAACGAATATATAGCACTATATTGAATATAGTGCTATATATTCGTTTTTTAGAATATTCGTCATTTTTTTCCATCTGAAATCATGATTCCTCCCTGCTTCAGTTGCTTGTGGGCCAATGACTGTTCACTTCAGATGGAAAAAAATTGTGAATATTCTAAAAAATGAATATATAGCACTATATTGAATATAGTGCTATATATTCCTTTTTTAGAATATTTGCGAATATATGATGAATATTCTACCACATATTTGCAAAATATCGCAAATTCGAATATTGCCCCTGCTGCTCATCACTAGTCTTGATCTTCTTGCATTGGCGATGCACCTAATTTATTAAAGGGGTTGGCCACTTTCTGGTTAATGCTGACCGATATTTTTGCAAAATGATTATATGGCCTTTACTGATATAGCTTTTATTAACATTCTACACCCCCTTGTTTGCCAAGTCTTTTGTGCTGTCCAGACAGTAGTCCTGTTCATAAAATAGCTGCTGATGAAGAGTCATGTGACCAGACAAATCATCTCCATGTGATGTGCAATTGGAGCCTTGGGAGTTTGGGAGTTTAGTACAGATGTGGTGTGTTGGAATGGAGGAGGCTGAATGATTTGTCTGGTCACATAACCCTCCATCAGTAGACATCTTATGGACTTTTATGCAGACAGGACAGACTATATGCAAAGCTCCAAAAGCCTTGCAGCTATAATTGCAGAGAAATGTAGTCTTACAAAGTATTGACTGAGGGTGTCATGGACATTCCCGTGACAGGTACCAGGAGATCATTGAGACTGGCAACACGTGGTTTGATCTGATAGGTTCCTTGTGGATCAATTCCTGTCTGTGTTGTTTCTGGTAATGGCCACAACCCTTGCCTCAGGTGTTGCTTATGTGGTCATTTAAGGTTCCCTATTTATTTTGGCTTCTCCCACCATGTTGTGCGGTTTAGAGCTTTAGTCTTGGTATGGATTGCTGGTGTTTGGATCTCAGTGGAGCTCCTGTGCTTCCATAGCCATTTGAAGTTAATTTTCTACTTCCCCTGTTGTTTATTGTTGGGGTTTTATTGTGTTGTTCTCTTCCCTACCATTTGTGTCTAGGCCTGTTCGTCCTACTGTTTGGAGGAACAGGTTGTCTCTTGTCCTGACATTAGTACCAGGGTCCTACAGGGTGAGGACTTTAGGTTCCTGTGTATGAACTCACCTACCTCTGGGGTCAGTCCATACTTTCAGTCAGTCAGGACTTTGATTAGGGTTTCTCTAGGAGGTGTCCTGCTCCTCTACCTAGTTACCAGGCCTTTTCCCCTCAACCCTTTCCCTCCTACATTTGGTGTGGGTTTCCCTCCCACACCAAAGCGTTACAGAGGGAGACTGAATACAAACTTATGCCACACTTTCCCAATTTTTATTTATTAAAACATTTGAAAAAAATGTATCATTTTATTTTCTCCTCACACACTTGCTACTATTTTTTGTTGGTCTAACATAAAAAAATCCCAATAAAATACATTTAAGTTTGTGAATGTAATTTGAACAATTATCGAAAAGTTCAAGGGGTATGAATACATTTTTAAGGCACTGTGTGCACCCCCCCCCCCTCTCTTGACAAAGAAACAATATTTAAATATGTTTTCACATTTCTAAAAGGACATATGATTGTCCTAGAGAGAATCCCTCATTCAGGATTCCCTCTAATGGCCAACTCATGAAGTCTCTCAAAAATAACAGATATAATGTAGCTATGGTAGACATAGCTCAACTCTGCATTACATGGTCTACCATTCATTTGAAACTTAGCTTACTACATTTTGGAGATAGCTGAGCACTGTACTTGGGTTTCCCCATCAGACTCATAGTCTAAACGAAGCAACAGTGTGCATGACCACTGCTCTATTCAAAAACCTTTGGATCTTTGGTGGTCTCAGTGGTGAGGCCTTCAGCAAACATAGATGTATCACATATCATGTTGTGTGATCACTGTGTCACCTTTACTGTTTGCTTGCATGTTATCTAGCTTGTAACAGCGATAGGATGTAACTACAACTGCTAATCCCATTCACCAGCACCATTGCCTCTTCAAACAGCTGACCAGCATGGATGCTGGGAGTTGGACGGCCACCTATCTGATATTGACCTATCCTGAGACTAGGTCATCAATATAATAGCACTGGACAACCCCTTTAAACTTATCATCAGCTTATCACTCCAGTTTTTGAAAATAAAAATGATATCTGGCATACTTTGTAGCAGCACATATTCTACTTAACCTAGTAAGACATCTATTTAGCTGGCTTCAGTGTAAATGACTAAAATGAAGAAAATAAAAAAAAGTGTTAAATATTGCTATGAACTGCTAAGTTGCTTCAAACTGTTTCAGTGGAATGGTTCACCTTGGGTAAACCATGACTTTTATGCATTTTCCGCAATTCCCAAATATATACTTATTGGTTAACTCTCTTACCTTTTAGACTGGAATGATTTGGTAAAGCACAGACAAGCTCCCACATACCTCCATACCTCTTCCTATGGTGGAGGTATGTGGGAGCTTGGCTGTGAGTTGGATCTTAGCACCTTTCAAACCGTGTTCACACACCATGGGTAGTCTATTGGTAGGACCCATTTATTTTATTTTTTACATCAACCTGAGGGATTAGTCAGTTTTGTCAGTTGCATATCATTGTGGTGCACCTTTTTCAGTGATTTACAGTACAGACCAAAAGTTTGGACACACCTTCTCATTCAAAGAGTTTTCTTTATTTTCATGACTATGAAAATTGTAGATTCACACTGAAGGCATCAAAACTATTAATTAACACATGTGGAATTATATACATAACAAAAAAGTGTGAAACAACTGAAAATATGTCATATTCTAGGTTCTTCAAAGTAGCCACATTTTGCTTTGATGGTATTACAACAGTCTTGAAGGAGTTCCCAGAGATGCTTAGCACTTGTTGGCCCTTTTGCCTTCACTCTGCGGTCCAGCTCACCCCAAACCATCTCGATTGGGTACAGGTACAGTGACTGTGGAGGCCAAGTCATCTGGCGCAGCACCCCATCACTCTCCTTCATGGTCAAATAGCCCTTACACAGCCTGGAGGTGTGTTTGGGGTCATTGTCCCATTGAAAAATAAATGATGGTCAAACTAAACGCAAACCGGATGGAATAGCATGCCGCTGCAAGATGCTGTGGTAGCCATGCTGGTTCAGTATGCCTTCAACTTTAAATAAATCCCCAATAGCAAGCACCCCCCCCCCCCACCATCACACCTTCTCCTCCATGCTTCACGTGGGAACCACGCATGTAGAGTCCATCCGTTCACCTTTTCTGCGTCGCACAAAGACACGGTGGTTGGAACCAAAGATCTCAAATTTGGACTCATCAGACCAAAGCACAGATTTCCACTGGTCTAATGTCCATTCCTTGTGTTCTTTAGCCCAAACAAGTCTCTTCTGCTTGTTGCCTGTCCTTAGCAGTGGTTTCCTAGCAGATATTCTACCATGAAGGCCTGATTCACGCAGTCACACAGTCTCCTCTTAACAGTTGTTCTAGAGATGTGTCTGCTGCTAGAACTCTGTGTGGCATTGACCTGGTCTCTAATCTGAGCTGCTGTTAACCTGTGATTTCTGAGGCTGGTGACTCGGATTAACTTATCCTCCGCAGCAGAGGTGACTCTTGGTCTTCCTTTCCTGGGGCGGTCCGCATGTGAGCCAGTTTCTTTTCAGCGCTTGATGGTTTTTGTGACTGCACTTGGGGACACTTTCAAAGTTTTCCCAATTTTTCGGACTGACTGGCCTTCATTTCTTAAAATAATGATGACCACCCGTTTTTCTTTACTTAGCTGCTTTTTTCTTGCCATAATATAAATTCTAACAGTCTATTCAGACTTCTCCACAACGCAACTGATGGTCCCAACCCCATTTATAAGGCAAGCAAACCTGACAGGGCACACCTATGAAGTGAAAACCATTTCAGGTGACAACCTCTTGAAGCTCATCAAGAGAATGACAAGAGTGTGCAAAGCAGTAATCAAAGCAAAAGGTGGCTACTTTGAAGAACCTAGAATATGACATATGTTCAGTTGTTTCACACTTTTTTGTTATATATATAATTCCACATGTGTTAATGCATAGTTTTGATGCCTTCAATGTGAATCTACAATTTTCAAAGTCATGAAAATAAAGAAAACTCTTTGAATGAGAAGGTGGGTCCAAACTTTTGGTCTGTACTGTATGTATTTGTATATTTTCATCCACACACTATTCCATCTTGTCTAGGATGCCTTTGTGGTGCATGTGGTCTGCTGCAGACATCCTTCATTGTATGCATTTTTTGCTGGGGATTGCAGCTAGCAACGGATCACATGCGGAGGAATTGCTCCCCCGGTTATAAACATGCTACAGTGTTTAAGGGTTTTGAGCATTTCCTCCCATTTAGGTCACTTTATTTTAGTGATTTTTCTTTATATATATGGAACGTGCCAATGCACAATGTTGGTAACATTCTAGTGCACCTGGTAGCCTGTGTCACATTACCTGTTTTTGGTGGGGCTTACAGCCTTATAACTTCTCCCACTGAATGAGTGATCTCACTATGAAGGTATGTGGGAGCTTGGCTATGATTTAGATCTTAGCACCTTTCAGACCGTGTTCACACACCATGGGTAGTCTAGTGGTAGGACCCATGCCATACTGAGATACCTTGACAGTGGTGCAAAAAGGCTTATTTATGTTCCTGACTGGAATACATTGACTAAAGTCTCCGTTTTTAACATCAGCCTGAGGGATTAGCCAGTATCGTCAGTTGCATATCATTGTGGTGCACGTTTTGCAGTGATTTACAGTGGATATAAAAAGTCTACACACCCCGGTTAAAATGTCAGGTTTCTGTGCTGTAAAAAAAATGAGACAAAGATAAATCATTTCAGAACTTTTTCCACAGTTCTTTGCATACTCCTTCCCAACAAGCGTCCACGTCAATATGGGAACGCCTGTGGGTTAGAAAATACCATCAGATCTGAGTTTTTCCTGAGATCATGAAAATTGAGATCCGATGGTATATTCTAACCCACAGGCGTTCCCATGGTGACGGTGACACTTGTTGGGGAGGAGTATGCCAAAGTGGAAAACCAGTCCACTCTGGGCTATTTCGTATTGTATCCCCACTTGTCCCTGTCCCTCGACTGGACATTGCGCTGTCCTAAAAAAAGGAGGGCTATGGGTGGTGTACCAAATAGATTTGATTGCCCTGGCACAATTGGGCCTAGATTTGGTAATGCCGCCGCATTTATGCCACTCATGCTTACATGTGTGGATACTGATGATGTTGTTTCCAAGGGGGTCGGTACGGCAGGAAGTACTTTTGATCTCACAGACGCCACTTGGTCTGTCTTGTTCTGAGCCCCCATATTTGCATTGGAGAATGAAAGCCACCCAAAAAGGAGGAAGCCCCACTTACTTGTGGCTGAGTACATTCCGATATATTGCTTTTCGGATTACCAGTTTTTTTCTGGTCTCTGAATCTGTTATATCGCACCTTTCTTTTAGTTCCCCCCCTATTTCTGGGGTCTTGATTATTAGTACTTTCGGTGCCTGATGTGTCAGACTCAGAATAATCTGTATATCGTGTACTTCTAATTGGGTTGTTCTGCCTATTTCTCCAATTGTAAATGCGATTGGTATCAAAGTCCAGTCTATCCCGGAAATATTTACGATGTTTCCTTTCTTTTATTTCCTATTTTAGAATTTCCAAGTTCTTCTGCAGCCTTAGTTCCTGATTTTTGAACTCCGGATATTGTCCAAAGGTGAGTATCTCTTTAACTTCCTGATTTAATTGTTCAACTGTGCGTTCAAAGCACTGTTTTTCATACTCTACAATATATATCTCATGAGCTTTAATGAGCTCTCTGTCTGGATTTCCTCCCACCCTTTTATATATTCAGGGTCCTCAGTATGGATATTGGGTCTCAAAGTACTTCTTAGACCTCTATATACTATTTTCTGATTTAAATAAGTCTCAAGACTAGCTATCTCCCACTAGGATCGATAGTATTGCTTGTAGGTAGAGTTGAGCGAACACCTGGATGTTCGGGTTCGAGAAGTTCGGCCGAACTTCCCGGAAATGTTCGGGTTCGGGATCCGAACCCGATCCGAACTTCGTCCCGAACCCGAACCCCATTGAAGTCAATGGGGACCCGAACTTTTCGGTACTAAAAAGGCTGTAAAACAGCCCAGGAAAGGGCTAGAGGGCTGCAAAAGGCAGCAACATGTAGGTAAATCCCCTGCAAACAAATGTGGATAGGGAAATGAATTAAAATAAAAATTAAATAAATAAAAATTAACCAAAATCAATTGGAGAGAGGTCCCATAGCAGAGAATCTGGCTTCACGTCACCCACCACTGGAACAGTCCATTCTCAGATATTAAGGCCTCGGCACCCAGGCAGAGGAGAGAGGTCCCGTAACAGAGAATCTGTCTTCATGTCAGCAGAGAATCAGTCTGCATGTCATAGCAGAGAATCAGGCTTCACGTCAGCCACCACTGCAACAGTCCATTGTCATAAATTTAGGCCAAGCACCCAGGCAGAGGAGAGAGGTCCCGTAAACAGACAATCTGGCTTCATGTCAGCAGAGAATCAGTCTTCATATCATAGCAGAGAATCAGGCTTCACGTCAGCCACCAATGCAACAGGCCATTGTCAGATATTTAGGCCCAGCACCCAGGCAGAGGAGAGAGGTCCCGTAACAGACAATCAGGCTTCACGTCAGCCACAAGTGCAACAGTCCATTGGCATATATTTAGGCCCAGCACCCAGGCAGAGGAGAGAGGTCCCGTAACAGAGAATCTGGCTTCATGTCAGCAGAGAATTAGTCTTCATATCATAGCAGAGAATCAGGCTTCACGTCAGCCACCAATGCAACAGTCCATTGTCAGATATTTAGGCCCAGCACCCAGGCAGAGGAGAGAGGTCCCGTAACAGACAATCTGGCTTCATGTCAGCAGAGAATCAGTCTTCATATCATAGCAGAGAATCAGGCTTCACGTCAGCCACCACTGCAACAGTCCATTGTCATAAATTTAGGCCAAGCACCCAGGCAGAGGAGAGAGGTCCCGTAACAGACAATCTGGCTTCATGTCAGCAGAGAATTAGTCTTCATATCATAGCAGAGAATCAGGCTTCACGTCAGCCACCAATGCAACAGTCCATTGTGAGATATTTAGGCCCAGCACCCAGGCAGAGGAGAGAGGTCCCGTAACAGACAATCTGGCTTCATGTCAGCAGAGAATCAGTATTCATATCATAGCAGAGAATCAGGCTTCACGTCAGCCACCAATGCAACAGTCCATTGTGAGATATTTAGGCCCAGCACCCAGGCAGAGGAGAGAGGTCCCGTAACAGACAATCTGGCTTCATGTCAGCAGAGAATCAGTCTTCATATAATAGCAGAGAATCAGGCTTCACGTCAGCCACCAATGCAACAGTCCATTGTCAGATATTTAGGCCCAGCACCCAGGCAGAGGAGAGAGGTCCCGTAACAGACAATCAGGCTTCACGTCAGCCACCAGTGCAACAGTCCATTGGCATATATTTAGGCCCAGCACCCAGGCAGAGGAGAGAGGTCCCGTAACAGAGAATCTGGCTTCAAGTCGGCAGAGAATCAGTCTGCATGTCATAGCAGAGAATCAGGCTTCACGTCACCTAACATTGGAACAGTCCATTGGCATATATTTAGGCCCCGGCATCCAGACAGAGGAGAGGTTCATTCAAATTTGGGTAGCCTCGCAATATAATGGTTAAATGAAAATAAAAATAGGATTGAATGAGGAATTGCCCTGGAGTACAATAATATATGGTTAAGGGGAGGTAGTTAATGTCTAATCTGGACAAGGGACGGACAGGTCCTGTGGGATCCATGCCTGGTTCATTTTTATGAACGTCAGCTTGTCCCTATTGGCTGTAGACAGGCGGCTGCGTTTGTCTGTAATGACACCCCCTGCCGTGCTGAATACACGTTCAGACAAAACGCTGGCCGCCGGGCAGGCCAGCACCTCCAAGGCATAAAAGGCTAGCTCTGGCCACGTGGACAATTTAGAGACCCAGTAGTTGAATGGGGCCGAACCATCAGTCAGTACGTGGAGGGGTGTGCACACGTACTGTTCCACCATGTTAGTGAAATGTTGCCTCCTGCTAACACGTTGCGTATCAGGTGGTGGTGCAGTTAGCTGTGGCGTGTTGACAAAAGTTTTCCACATCTCTGCCATGCTAACCCTGCCCTCAGAGGAGCTGGCCGTGACACAGCTGCCTTGGCGACCTCTTGCTCCTCCTCTGCCTTGGCCTTGGGCTTCCACTTGTTCCCCTGTGACATTTGGGAATGCTCTCAGTAGCGCGTCTACCAACGTGCGCTTGTACTCGCGCATCTTCCTATCACGCTCCAGTGCAGGAAGTAAGGTGGGCACATTGTCTTTGTAGCGTGGATCCAGCGGGGTGGCAACCCAGTAGTCCGCACACGTTAAAATGTGGGCAACTCTGCTGTCGTTGCGCAGGCACTGCAGCATGTAGTCGCTCATGTGAGCCAGGCTGCCCAGGGGTAAGGACAAGCTGTCCTCTGTGGGAGGCGTATCGTCATCGTCCTGCCTTTCCCCCGAGCCACGCACCAGTGATGGACCCGAGCTGCGTTGGGTGCCACCCCGCTGTGACCATGCTTCATCCTCATACTCCTCCACCTCCTCCTCATCCTCGTCCTCCTCGTCCTCCAGTAGTGGGCCCTGGCTGGCCACATTTGTACCTGGCCTCTGCTGTTTCCAAAAACCTCCCTCTGAGTCACTTCGAAGAGACTGGCCTGAAAGTGCTAAAAATGACCCCTCTTCCTCCTCCTCCTCCTGGGCCACCAACTCTTCCATCATCGCCCTAAGTGTTTTCTCAAGGAGACATAGAAGTGGTATTGTAACGCTGATAACGGCATCATCGCCACTGGCCATGTTGGTGGAGTACTCGAAACAGCGCAACAGGGCACACAGGTCTCGCATGGAGGCCCAGTCATTGGTGGTGAAGTGGTGCTGTTCTGTAGTGCGACTGACCCATGCGTGCTGCAGCTGAAACTCCACTATGGCCTGCTGCTGCTCGCACAGCATGTGCAAGGTGGAGTTCCACCTGGTGGGCACGTCGCATATGAGGCGGTGAGCGGGAAGGCCGAAGTTACGCTGTAGCGCAGACAGGCGAGCAGCAGCAGGATGTGAACGCCGGAAGCGCGAACAGACGGCCCGCACTTTATGCAGCAGCTCTGACATGTCGGGGTAGTTGTGAATGAACTTCTGCACCACCAAATTCAGCACATGCGCCAAGCAAGGGATGTGCGTCAAACTGGCTAGTCCCAGAGCTGCAACGAGATTTCGCCCATTATCACACACCACCAGGCCGGGCTTGAGGTTCACCGGCAGCAACCACTCGTCGGTCTGTTGTTTTATACCCTGCCACAACTCCTGTGCGGTGTGGGGCCTGTCCCCCAAACATATGAGTTTCAGAATGGCCTGCTGACTTTTACCCCGGGCTGTGCTGAAGTTGGTGGTGAAGGTGTGTGGCTGACTAGATGAGCAGGTGGAAGAAGAGGAGGAGGAAGTCGAGAAGGAGGAGGTGGCAACAGGAGGCAAAGAATGTTGCCCTGTGATCCTTGGCGGCGGAAGGACGTGCGCCAAACAGCTCTCCGCCTGGGGCCCAGCTGCCACTACATTAACCCAGTGTGCAGTTAGGGAGATATAGCGTCCCTGGCCGTGCTTACTGGTCCACGTATCTGTGGTTAGGTGGACCTTGCCACAGATGGCGTTGCGCAGTGCACACTTGATTTTATCGGATACTTGGTTGTGCAGGGAAGGCACGGCTCTCTTGGAGAAGTAGTGCCGGCTGGGAACAACATACTGTGGGACAGCAAGCGACATGAGCTGTTTGAAGCTGTCTGTGTCCACCAGCCTAAATGACAGCATTTCATAGGCCAGTAGTTTAGAAATGCTGGCATTCAGGGCCAGGGATCGAGGGTGGCTAGGTGGGAATTTACGCTTTCTCTCAAATGTTTGTGAGATGGAGAGCTGAACGCTGCCGTGTGACATGGTTGAGATGCTTGGTGACGGAGGTGGTGGTGGTGTTGGTGGTACATCCCCTGTTTGCTGGGCGGCAGGTGCCAACGTTCCTCCAGAGGCGGAGGAAGAGGCCGAGGCGGCAGCAGCAGAAGAGGCCGAGGCGGCAGCAGCAGAAGAGGTAGCAGGGGGAGCCTGAGTGACTTCCTTGGTTTTAAGGTGTTTACTCCACTGCAGTTCATGCTTTGCATGCAGGTGCCTGGTCATGCAGGTTGTGCTCAGGTTCAGAACGTTAATGCCTCGCTTCAGGCTCTGATGGCACAGCGTGCAAACCACTCGGGTCTTGTCGTCAGCACATTGTTTGAAGAAGTGCCATGCCAGGGAACTCCTTCAAGCTGCCTTTGGGGTGCTCGGTCCCAGATGGCGGCGGTCAGTAGCAGGCGGAGTCTCTTGGCGGCGGGTGTTCTGCTTTTGCCCACTGCTCCCTCTTTTGCTACGCTGTTGGCTCGGTCTCACCACTGCCTCTTCCTCCAAACTGTGAAAGTCAGTGGCACGAACGTCATTCCATGTGGGGTCTAGGACCTCATCGTCCCCTGCATCGTCTTCCACCCAGTCTTGATCCCTGAACTCCTGTTCAGTCTGCACACTGTAGAAAGACGCAGCAGTTGGCACCTGTGTTTCGTCATCATCAGAGACATGCTGAGGTGGTATTCCCATGTCCTCATCATCAGGAAACATAAGTGGTTGTGCGTCAGTGCATTCTATGTCTTTCACCGCTGGGGAAGGCCTAGGTGGATGCCCTTGGGAAACCCTGCCAGTGGAGTCTTCAAACAGCATAAGAGACTGCTGCATAACTTGAGGCTGAGACAGTTTACCTGGTATGCATGGGGGTGATGTGACAGACTGATGGGGTTGGTTTTCAGGCGCCATCTGTGCGCTTTCTGCAGAAGACTGGGTGGGAGATAATGTGAACGTGCTGGATCCACTGTCGGCCACCCAATTGACTAATGCCTGTACCTGCTCAGGCCTTACCATCCTTAGAACGGCATTGGGCCCCACCATATATCGCTGTAAATTCTGGCGGCTACTGGGACCTGAGGTAGTTGGTACACTAGGACGTGTGGATGTGGCAGAACGGCCACGTCCTCTCCCAGCACCAGAGGGTCCACTAACACCACCACGACCATGTCCACGTCCGCGTCCCTTACTAGATGTTTTCCTCATTGTTATGGTTCACCACAACAACAAAAATATTATTTGGCCCAATGTATTGTATTCAAATTCAGCTGAATATAAATTTGAGGCCTAGTATTTAGGCGCTGGGTGACCGGTATAGATTTAATGACAGAATTAGACTTGGAAATGCACAGTAGCGTGTGTGTGAAGTTATTCTGAATGACCTTATGTGCACCTTGAATATTATATACCCTTTTAGGGATAGATTTCAAATAGCTCTGATATAGCAGAAACCACTAAATTATGAAATTGCTAAATTGGGAATTGTATTTCAACCCAAAACAAAAACTGTGCTTTGACGGACACTAAATAACTTGCCCAGCCAGAACAGTACAGCGGTAACGACAGATTTAGCGGGATATAAATTTGAGGCCTAGTATTTAGGCGCTGGGTGACCGGTATGGATTTACTGACAGAATTAGACTTGGAAATGCACAGTAGCGTGTGTGTGAAGTTATTCTGAATGACCCTATGTGCACCTTGAATATTATATACCCTTTTAGGGATAGATTTCAAATAGCTCTGATATAGCAGAAACCACTAAATTAGGAAATTGCTAAATTGGGAATTGTATTTCAACCCAGAATAAAAAATGTGTTTTGACGGACACTAAATAACTTGCCCAGCCACAACAGTACAGCGGTAACGACAGATTTAGCGGGATATAAATTTGAGGCCTAGTATTTAGGCGCTGGGTGACCGGTATGGATTTACTGACAGAATTAGACTTGGAAATGCACAGTAGCGTGTGTGTGAAGTTATTCTGAATGACCCTATGTGCACCTTGAATATTATATACCCTTTTAGGGATAGATTTCAAATAGCTCTGATATAGCAGAAACCACTAAATTATGAAATTGCTAAATTGGGAATTGTATTTCAACCCAGAACAAAAAATGTGCTTTGACGGATACTAAATAACTTGCCCAGCCAGAACAGTACAGCGGTAACGACAGATTTAGCGGGATATAAATTTGAGGCCTAGTATTTAGGCGCTGGGTAACCGGTATGGATTTACTGACAGAATTAGACTTGGAAATGCACAGTAGCGTGTGTGTGAAGTTATTCTGAATGACCCTATGTGCACCTTGAATATTATATACCCTTTTAGGGATAGATTTCAAATAGCTCTGATATAGCAGAAACCACTAAATTATGAAATTGCTAAATTGGGAATTGTATTTCAACCCAGAACAAAAAATGTGCTTTGACGGACACTAAATAACTTGCCCAGCCAGAACAGTACAGCAGTAACGACAGATTTAGCGGGATATAAATTTGAGGCCTAGTATTTAGGCGCTGGGTGACCGGTATGGATTTACTGACAGAATTAGACTTGGAAATGCACAGTAGCATGTGTGAAGTTATTCTGAATGACCCTATGTGCACCTTGAATATTATATACCCTTTTAGGGATAGATTTCAAATAGCTCTGATATAGCAGAAACCACTAAATTATGAAATTGCTAAATTGGGAATTGTATTTCAACCCAGAACAAAAAATGTGCTTTGACGGACACTAAATAACTTGCCCAGCCAGAACAGTACAGCGGTAACTACAGATTTAGCGGGATATAAATTTGAGGCCTAGTATTTAGGCGCTGGGTGACCGGTATGGATTTACTGACAGAATTAGACTGGGATATGGCCAAAAAATAACCACACTATTGCTGGTTAAATGCACTTGGTGTGACAGCTTGACCAACCACACTACTGAGGGTTAAATGCACTTGGTGACGGGCGCAGCTTGCCCCTGATGTAGTATATGGCCAAAAAATGAACAGACTATTGCTGGTTAAATGCACTTGGTGTGACAGCTTGACCAACCACACTACTGAGGGTTAAATGCACTTGGTGTCGGGCGCAGCTTGCCCCTGATGTAGTATATGGCCAAAAAATAAACAGTCTATTGCTGGTTAAATGCACTTGGTGTGACAGCTTCACCCTGATGTAGGCTTTAGCCAAGAAACAACCACACCATTGAGGGTTAAATGCACTTGGTGACAGGCGCAGCTTGCCCCTGATGTAGTATATGGCCAGAAAATGAACAGACTATTGCTGGTTAAATGCACTTGGTGTGACAGCTTGACCAACCACACTACTGAGGGTTAAATGCACTTGGTGACGGGCGCAGCTTGCCCCTGATGTAGTATATGGCCAAAAAATGAACAGACTATTGCTGGTTAAATGCACTTGGTGTGACAGCTTGACCAACCACACTACTGAGGGTTAAATGCACTTGGTGACGGGCGCAGCTTGCCCCTGATGTAGTATATGGCCAAAAAATGAACAGACTATTGCTGGTTAAATGCACTTGGTGTGACAGCTTGACCAACCACACTACTGAGGGTTAAATGCACTTGGTGTCGGGCGCAGCTTGCCCCTGATGTAGTATATGGCCAAAAAATAAACAGACTATTGCTGGTTAAATGCACTTGGTGTGACAGCTTCACCCTGATGTAGGCTTTAGCCAAAAAACAACCACACCATTGAGGGTTAAATGCACTTGGTCGCAGCACCGCACAAGACACAAAATGGCCACCGATCACCCCAGAAAAAAGTGACTGACAAACGGTCTGGGCAGCCTAAAAACAGTGAGCAATTGAATTTCAGCAGCTCAATGATGCACAGCTGCAGATCGATCGATTAATCAAGTCCTTTGGAGGAGTTAATCTGCCTAATCTCGCCCTACTGTCGCAGCCGCAACCTCTCCCTACGCTAATCAGAGCAGAGTGACGGGCGGCGCTATGTAACTCCAGCTTAAATAGAGGCTGGGTCACATGGTGCTCTGGCCAATCACAGCCATGCCAATAGTAGGCATGGCTGTGACGGCCTCTTGGGGCAAGTAGTATGACGCTTGTTGATTGGCTGCTTTGCAGCCTTTCAAAAAGCGCCAAGAAAGCGTCACAAAAGCGCCAAGAAAGCGACGAACACCGAACCCGAACCCAGACTTTTACGAAAATGTCCGGGTTCGGGTCCGTGTCACGGACACCCCAAAATTCGGTACGAACCCGAACTATACAGTTCGAGTTCGCTCATCCCTACTTGTAGGTCTTGCTAGGATTTTTGCAGCCTGTAACAATATCCGCACTGTTCAAAGGAATTGCCTGCTGTGAAAATACCTGTGTGGCTTCTAAACTAAATATATCTTTACTTATGCCCTGGGCTAGAAAGCCCGCCATAGCACAACTATTACAGTGGAATACATTTTCCAAGATTGGGACTTAATTTTGGTGGGGGGTAACCCCTGTATTGACAATTTATTAATCAAAATCCCTTTTAGAGACCCTCGGGATATTTGTATAAATGTAACATTGGTCTATTGAGACCTAGAATCCCTGTGGGGGTCCCTAACTAATGTTAAAATTGTTTCTTTATTAGTTATATATTTAAAAATAAATTTTAGAGAAATACACACTCTGAAGAAAAAATTCTTTAAAATTGTCAGTGTCTGGTATCATATGGGATTAATCCGGAGTAGTGTGATTGCGTTCATCTTTATTAAATGGGATTCATTGGTAGATATGAACTCATCCCACCTTTAGTTGTAGGATGGTATTGACACTAGCAGTTGTGGTAATAGTAATTTTCTTTGGTCACATGTGATGTACTGGTGAGAGTATCGCTCCTGCTTGGATTCTCTGTTGTTTAATCTCTGTAGTCGTCAAGCTAGCTATATCGCTAACAATGTTGCTGTTCTCATGTGAATGTAACTATTTGCCTCTAACACAGGGCTGCCTATAAATCACCAGTCACCCTCTCTCTGTACTCAGGGCCGGCCTTTGGGGTGTGCGGGCTGTGCGGCCGCACAGGGCGCCATAGCAACAGGGGCGCTGGGCGGCCGACAGCTCGCAATGTAATATGCGGCAGGCGAGGCTGCACTTGTGTTCTCCCTCGGGGCGCCCCCTCCATCTCGCCCTCCCCTGTCTGACCTGATTCGTTCCTCCTCCCCTGTGTCTGACCTGCCTGCTGCCCCCGCAGCTGCCAATAAGAAGAGAGATGGGAGGAGGAGGGGCTGAGGCCACTGTGCCACCAACGTTTCTTATACAAATACAGGAGGCGGGTGCCGGAATCAAATAGCGGGCACCCGACCTCTATGACAGGGAGCTGCGATCAGCTGCAGTTGAGTTAACCCTTCAGGTGCGGTACCTGAGGGGTTAACTGCCGCTGATCGCAGCTCCCTGTCACAGAGGTCGGGTGCCGGCTATTTGATTCCGGCACCCGCCTCCTGTATTTGTATAAGAAACATTGGTGGCACAGTGCGCCCCCCCCCCTCAACACCCCAGTATAAGAAACATTGGTGGCACAGTGTGCCCCCCTCCCCCAGTATAAGAAACATTGGTGGCACAATGGGAAGTGCCAATGAGGGTTGAAAAATAATAAAAAAAATTAACTCACCTCCTCCAGTTGATCGCGTAGCTGCCGGTCTCCTGTTTCTTCAGGACCTGTGGTGACGTCACTGAGCTCATCACATGGCCCATTACCATGGTGATGGATCATGTGATGCATCATGTGATGAGCACAGTGATGTCACCACAGGTCCTTTGACAGGTTCTGAAGAAAGAACAGGAGACAATCAATTTGAGGAGGTGAGTTAATTATTTTTTTTATTTTTTAACCCTCATTGGCACTGCCCACTGCGCCACCAATGTTTATTATATGGGGGGGGTGCACTGCGCCACCAATGTTTATTATACTGGGGTGTTGGGGGGGCACACTGAACCACCAATGTTTATTATATTAGGGGGCGCACTGCGCTCATGTTTGTCATATTGGGGGGGGCGCACTGCGCTCATGTTTGATATATTGGGGGGCGCACTGCACTCATGTTTGTTATATTGGGGGGCGCACTGCGCTCATGTTTGTTATGTTGGGGGGGCGCACTGCGCCAATGTTTATTATATTGGGGGGGCGCACTGCGCCACCAATGTTTATTATACTGGGGTGTTGGGGTGGCGCACTGCGCCACCAATGTTTATCATACTGGGGTGTTGGGAGGGGCGCACTGCGCCACCAATGTTTATTATATTGGGGGGGGCGCACTGCGCACAACGACGGGTTAGGGAAATTTCACAGCAGAGTGCGCTTGCGCTGGGAGCCTCGCCGGCGGTTAGGGTAGGGAAAAATTATGGGCCAGTGCACAGGTGCGGTGATCGGATGGATGTTCTCAGCTTGACACCGGCCGACACTGCGCATGCGCTGGGAGCCTCACCAGCGGTTAGGGTAGGGAAAAAGCACTGGTCCGTACGTAATTTTTCCCTTCCCTAACCGCTGGTGAGGCTCCCGGTGCATGCGCAGTGTCGGCCGGTGTCCAGCTGAGAACATCCATCCGATCACTGCGCCTGCGCACTGGCCCATAGTTTTTCCCTACCCTAACCGCCGGCGAGGCTCCTGGCGCATGCGCACTCTGCTGTGAAATTTCCCTAACCTGTCGCTGTGCGCCTGCGTGGCGCTGCACACCTCCTCACGTCATGTCCGGTGCGACCGGAAGTGACGAGGGTAGGGAGATCTCACGAAGTAGGGAAGTATAACATTACTCCGGCCTTTGGGGTGTGCGGGCTGGTAACTATTGGTTGGATAGTCAGCCTGCCTATGCCATGATGCCAGCAACAAGCAGTGTTTTTTTTTTTTTTTTTGGGGGGGGGGGCGCCACAAGGTTAGCTCGCACAGGGCGCCTGAACACCTAAGGCCGGCCCTGTCTGTACTAGTTCCCTTCTATCTCTCTCTGCTTGAGCTCTACTGTGTCCTCTATTATCGTTCATAGAGGTACTCAGTTTGCGCTACAGGTCCCTATTAGGCTCGCTCTAACACTCTCCTTTGTATACTGTGCTGCTGCTGCAGCGTGCTGTGAACTGTTTTTCCCTGCGAGTCAGACACCGTTTAACCGCCTCCGGACCGCCTAACGCAGATGTGCGTTCCGGAGGCGGCAGCCCTGCGCACGACGACGCATATACGCGTCATCTCGCGAGGGCCGGGATTTCCTGTGAACGCGCGCACACAGGTGCGCGCGCTCACAGGAACGGAAGGTAAGCGAGTGGATCTCCAGCCTGCCAGCGGCGATCGCTCGCTGGCAGGCTGGAGATCTGATTTTTTTAACCCCTAACAGGTATATTAGACGCTGTTTTGATAACAGCGTCTAATATACGTGCTACCTGGTCCTCTGGTGGTCCCTTTTGTTAGGATCGACCACCAGAGGACACAGGCAGCTCAGTACAGTCACACCAAACACCACACTACACTACACCCCCCCCCCCCGTCACTTATTAACCCCTTATGAACCCCTGATCATCCATGATCACCCCATATAAACTCCCTGATGACCCCCCTGTCATTGATCACCCCCCTGTCAAGCTCCGTTCAGACGTCCGTATGATTTTTACGGATCCACTGATACATGGATCGGATCCGCAAAATACATGCGGACGTCTGAATGGAGCCTTACAGGGGGGTGATCAATGACAGGCGGGTGATCACCCATATACACTCCCTGATCACCCCCTGTCATTGATCACCCCCCCTGTCATTGATCACCCCCCTGTAAGGCTCCATTCAGACGTCCGCATGTGTTTTGCGGATCCGATCCATGTATCCATGGATCCGTAAAAATCATACGGACGTCTGAATGGAGCCTTACAGGGGGGTGATCACCCATATACACTCCCTGATCACGCCCTGTCATTGATCACCCCCCTGTAAGGCTCCATTCAGACGTCCGCATGTGTTTTGCGGATCCGATCCATGTATCCATGGATCCGTAAAAATCATACGGACGTCTGAATGGAGCCTTACAGGGGGGGTGATCAATGACAGGGGGGTGATCACCCTGATCACCCCCTGTCATTGATCACCCCCCTGTAAGGCTCCATTCAGACGTCCGCATGTGTTTTGCGGATCCGATCCATGTATCCATGGATCCGTAAAAATCATACGGACGTCTGAATGGAGCCTTACAGGGGGGTGATCACCCATATACACTCCCTGATCACCCCCTGTCATTGATCACCCCCCTGTAAGGCTCCATTCAGACATCCGCATGTGTTTTGCGGATCCGATCCATGTATCCATGGATCCGTAAAAATCATACGGACGTCTGAATGGAGCCTTACAGGGGGGGGGGGGGTGATCAATGACAGGGGGGTGATCACCCTGATCACCCCCTGTCATTGATCACCCCCCTGTAAGGCTCCATTCAGACGTCCGCATGTGTTTTGCGGATCCGATCCATGTATCCATGTATCCGTAAAAATCATACGGACGTCTGAATGGAGCCTTACAGGGGGGGGTGATCAATGACAGGGGGGTGATCACCCTGATCACCCCCTGTTATTGATCACCCCCCTGTAAGGCTCCATTCAGACGTCCGCATGTGTTTTGCGGATCCGATCCATGTATCAGTGGATCCGTAAAAATCATACGGACGTCTGAATGGAGCCTTACCAGGGGGGTGATCAATGACAGGGGGGTGATCAGGGAGTCTCTATGGGTGATCACCCCCCCTGTCATTGATCACCCCCCTGTCATTGATCACCCCCCCCTGTAAGGCTCCATTCAGACATTTTTTTGGCCCAAGTTAGCGGAAATATATATATTTTTTTGTTTTATTTTTTTTACTAAGTCTCATATTCCACTAACTTGTGTAAAAAAATAAAATCTCACATGAACTCACCATACCCCTCACGGAATCCAAATAAATAAACATTTTTAGACATTTATATTCCAGACTTCTTCTCACGCTTTAGGGCCCCTAAAAAGACAGGGCAGTATAAATACCCCACATGTGACCCCATTTTGGAAAGAACACACCCCAAGGTATTCCGTGAGGGGCATATTGAGTCCATGAAAGATTTAAACTTTTGTCCTAAGTTAGCGGAAAGTGAGACTTTGTGAGAAAAAAACAAAAAAAAAAATCAATTTCCGCTAACTTATGCAAAAAATAAATAAATTCTATGAACTCGCCACGCCCCTCATTGAATACCTTGGGGTATCTTCTTTCCAAAGTGGGGTCACATGTGGGGTATTTATACTGCCCTGGCATTTTAGGGGCCCGAAAGTGTGAGAAGAAGTCTGGGATCCAAATGTCTAAAAATGCCCTCCTAAAAGGAATTTGGGCACCTTTGCGCATCTAGGCTGCAAAAAAGTGTCACACATCTGGTATCGCCGTACTCAGGAGAAGTTGGGGAATGTGTTTTGGGGTGTCATTTTACATATACCCATGCTGGGTGAGAAAAATATCTTGGTCAAATGCCAACTTTGTATAAAAAAATGGGAAAAGTTATCTTTTGCCAAGATATTTTTCTCACCCAGCATGGGTATATGTAAAATGACACCCCAAAACACATTCCCCAACTTCTCCTGAGTACGGCGATACCAGATGTGTGACACTTTTTTGCAGCCAAGGTGGGCAAATGGGCACACATTCCAAAGAGCACCTTTCGGATTTCACAGGCCATTTTTTACAGATTTTGATTGCAAGGTACTTCTCACACATTTGGGCCCCTAAATTGCCAGGGCAGTATAACTACGCCACAAGTGACCCCATTTTGGAAAGAAGACACCCCAAGGTATTCTGTGAGGGGCACGGCGAGTTCCTCAAATTTTTTATTTTTTGTCACAAGTTAGCGGAAAATGATGATTTTTCATTTTTTTTCTTTTTTCCTTACAAAGTCTCATATTCCACTAACTTGCGACCAAAAAAAAAAATAAAAATTAGGAACTCGCCATGCCCCTCACGGAATACCTTGGCTGCAAAAAAGTGTCACACATGTGGTATCGCCGTACTCAGGAGAAGTTGGGGAATGTGTTTTGGGGTGTCATTTTACATATACCCATGCTGGGTGAGAAAAATATCTTGGTCAAATGCCAACTTTGTATAAAAAAATTGGAAAAGTTGTATTTTGCCAAGATATTTCTCTCACCCAGCATGGGTATATGTAAAATGACACCCCAAAACATATTCCCCAACTTCTCCTGAGTACGGCGATACCAGATGTGTGACACTTTTTTGCTGCCAAGGTGGGCAAAGGGACCCATATTCCAAAGTGCACCTTTCGGATTTTGCAGGCCATTTTTTACACATTTTGATTGCAAAGTACTTCTCACACATATGGGCCCCTAAATTGCCAGGGCAGTATAACTACCCCACAAGTGACCCCATTTTGGAAAGAAGACACCCCAAGGTATTCCGTGAGGGGCCTGGCGAGTTCCTAAATTTTTTTTTGTTGCAAGTTAGTGGAATATGAGACTTTGTAAGAAAAAAAAAAATTAAATAAAAATCATCATTTTCTGCTAACTTGTGACAAAAAATAAAAAGTTCTATGAACTCACTATACCCATCAGCGAATACCTTAGGGTGTCTACTTTCCGAAATGGGGTCATTTGTGGGGTTTTTCTACTGTCTGGGCATTGTAGAACCTCAGGAAACATGACAGGTGCTCAGAAAGTCAGAGCTGCTTCAAAAAGCGGAAATTCACATTTTTGTACCATAGTTTGTAAACGCTATAACTTTTACCCAAACCATTTTTTTTTTTGCCCAAACATTTTTTTTTTTATCAAAGACATGTAGAACAATAAATTTAGCGAAAAATTTATATATGGATGTCGTTTTTTGTGCAAAATTTTACAGCTGAAAGTGAAAAATGTCATTTTTTTGCAAAAAAATCGTTACATTTCAATTAATAACAAAAAAAGTAAAAATGTCAGCAGCAATGAAATACCACCAAATGAAAGCTCTATTAGTGAGAAGAAAAGGAGGTAAAATTCATTTGGGTGGTAAGTTGCATGACCGAGCGATAAACGGTGAAAGTAGTGTAGTGCCGAAGTGTAAAAAGTGCTCTGGTCATGAAGGGGGTTTTAGCTAGCGGGGCTGAAGTGGTTAAAATGTGTAACACACTACCACCCCTCCCGACATGTTTCGCCACACACTGTGGCTTCGTCAGGGGATGTGGGGTATATGTGTCTGCGCGCTCGTAATGACCCTCCTATATGCTATTACAGGTCCCGCCCACCTGTCAGCATTCTCCATTGCAACCAATCACTGTGGCTTCCGGGAGGGCGGTTCCGGTCCGCCTGAGATGGGTAAGGTCGTCACAAAAGCTCCACCCCCTCTTCTCACCACACTCTCTCCTCCTCCATGGTTGAATCTTTAACCCATTCATGCCCCACGATTATGTTGATCCATGTATGCTTTATGCAATGCTACATATGTTATACATAATTTATCTTTAGGTGAAGACACTATCAGATTGGGGCAATTGAGATTATTTATGGTTGGGGAGAGGTCTTAAAACCTTTATTATTATTGTTCCAGTGTCATTCTTATCGGAATTACCAGAATCTAGAACATCCACCATACTTTAATTTTTATTACATGGATGTATATTGTGGCATATATCAAAAAAGGGGGGGCAAGTCATATCATTTGTGATTGGAGCAGGATCTAAAGGCTTCTTATATATTTATTTATTTATTTATTATATCAAAGCTGCCAGAGTATAAACCATCCACCATACTTTATACTTGTCCATGAAATGGTACTGCAATTGATCTCTCTTCATGGATGTAGTACTGTGCTAGCTGCTTTATTGAGAACTGTAAGACTATCCTGTAATAGTGCAATGGTAATTACTGTAATTAAATTGAGGTCAAAATAATATTTCTTCTAGTTTGTTATTTCAGTATGATATTTAATAGTTTTTTACTTATAATACTTTTTTTGTGCTATGTCAGATTTAAATAAAGGCCGTATATGAAAAATCCTCATTTAGTCCACCAGGGCTCAGGGTCTGTAATTTGTGTATCCATCTGGCCTCTTCCTGCAGAAGTTTTGTATCTAGGTTACCTCTCCTTGGTCCTGACAGGTGGGCGGGACCTGTAATAGCATACAGGAGGGTCATTACGAGCGCGCAGACACATATACCCCACATCCCCTGACGAAGCCACAGTGTGTGGCGAAACATGTCGGGAGGGGTGGTAGTGTGTTACACATTTTAAACAGTGTCTGACTCGCAGGGAAAAACAGTTCACAGGACGCTGCAGCAGCAGCACAGTATACAAAGGAGAGTGTTAGAGCGAGCCTAATAGGGACCTGTAGCGCAAACTGAGTACCTCTATGAACGATAATAGAGGACACAGTAGAGCTCAAGCAGAGAGAGATAGAAGGGAACTAGTACAGAGAGAGGGTGACTGGTGATTTATAGGCAGCCCTGCGTTAGAGGCAAATAGTTACATTCACATGAGAACAGCAACATTGTTAGCGATATAGCTAGCTTGACGACTACAGAGATTAAACAACAGAGAATCCAAGCAGGAGCGATACTCTCACCAGTACATAACATGTGACCAAAGAAAATTACTATTACCACAACTGCTAGTGTCAATACCATCCTACAACTAAAGGTGGGATGAGTTCATATCTACCAATGAATCCCATTTAATAAAGATGAACGCAATCACACTACTCCGGATTAATCCCATATGATACCAGACACTGACAATTTTAAAGAATTTTTTCTTCAGAGTGTGTATTTCTCTAAAATTTATTTTTAAATATATAACTAATAAAGAAACAATTTTAACATTAGTTAGGGACCCCCACAGGGATTCTAGGTCTCAATAGACCAATGTTACATTTATACAAATATCCCGAGGGTCTCTAAAAGGGATTTTGATTAATAAATTGTCAATACAGGGTTTACCCCCCACCAAAATTAAGTCCCAATCTTGGAAAATGTATTCCACTGTAATAGTTGTGCTATGGCGGGCTTTCTAGCCCAGGGCATAAGTAAAGATATATTTAGTTTAGAAGCCACACAGGTATTTTCACAGCAGGCAATTCCTTTGAACAGTGCGGATATTGTTACAGGCTTCAAAAATCTTAGCAAGACCTACAAGTAGGGATGAGTGAACTCGAACTGTATAGTTCGGGTTCGTACCGAATTTTGGGGTGTCCGTGACACGGACCCGAACATGGACATTTTCCTGAGGGTCTCTTAAAGGGATTTTGATTAATAAATAACTCATTGACCCACAAGAAAGAAGCAGGGAGGAATCATGTTTTCACATGTAAAAAAATGCTGAATATTCGATATAGCGAATATATAGCACTTAATTTGTAATATTCGCAAATTAGCGAAGTTGCGATATTCGCGATTAATATTTGCGATTCTAATATTTGTGCTCAACTCTATTCAAAATCATTTAAAGTGCCTCTGATTTACCCCAAATAAAGTTCAGCTGCTCTAGTTGGTTAGTTCCTGAAATTTACTTAGTCGCATCCCACAGCAAAAGCCATGGTCCACAGAGAGCTTCTAAAGCATCAGAGGGATCTCATTGTTAAAAGATATCAGTCAGGAGAAGGGTACAAAAGGATTTCCCAGGCATTAGATATACCATGGAACACAGTGAAGACAGTCATCATCAAGTGAAGAAAATATGGCACAACAGTGACAATACCAAGAACTGGACGTCCCTCCAAAATGTTTTAAAAGACGAAAAGAAAATCGGTCTGGGAGGCTACCAAGAGGCCTACTGCAACATTAAAGAAGCTGTAGGAATATCTGGCAAGTACTGGCTGTGTGGTACATGTGACAACAATCTCCCGCATTCTTCATATGTCTGGGCTATGGGGTAGAGTGGCAAGATGAAAGCCTTTTCTTACGAAGAAAAACATCCAAGCCAGGCTACATTTTGCAAAAACACATCTGAAGTCTCCCAAAAGAATGTGGGAAAAGGTGTTATGGTCTGATGCTTTTGGACTGTTTTTCTTCAGCTGGAACTGGGGCCTTAGTTAAAGGGGTATTCCCATCACAATGATCACAGTTTAATCTGTTAATAGGGTGCCAGTGATCATTTTTGTAAATATATTGTATAAGCAAATTCCCACCCTTCTTGATCAAATTCTTTCCCTCCTACCTCATTGTTATCCTGTGGTCTCCTATAATTGCGGCCACAGCTGCCTGCTGATTCCATGGGCCGCGTCTGCACAGATGAACCACATCTATCCAGTGGCCGGACTCTCATTTCACTCATGAACGAGAATGCCGTCTGAAACAGAGCCGCGCATGCTTTGTTTGCAGGGCAGGCTTCGGAGACTCTGTAAGGACCTTCTGACATCACAATATCACGTGACATCCCTAGGTCAAGTGGGTCAGCAGCAAAAGCGCTCTGTTATCACAGGCACCGGTCAAATGTTTACAGAGTAGGAAGTTCTTCAGCACTGCATTTGAAGTGATTGAAACTTAGTGCTGGTAGTGGAGAGGAAGATAGATGTAGCAGAGCTGTATATGAAGCGGTTCAGGGAGGACAGATGTAGCAGAGCAGTATCAGAAGCAGTTTAGACACTTAGACGCTGGTAGGAGACTGGGGAAAACAGATGTAGCAGAGGTGTATAAGAAGCTGTTCAGGGAAGACATGTAGCAGAGCTGTGTAAGAAGCAGTTCAAGGAAGACAGAAGTAGCAAAGCTGTATATAAAGCGGTTCAGCCACAGTGGATGTAGGGGACTAAGGAAGAGAGATGCTTTTGGGCTAAAGTATATTAGTGGATTATTGTTTTGCTACACAGATTGAGTTTGTAAGAGATAAGACAGGTTCTGTGTGTAAAACTGTATTAGACTGCAGGACAGCCACATGTTACTGTCTACTGAGCTCACTTATCACAGCTCTCTAAGTGACGATTCCCCAGCAGGGGGGAGGGGCCTCACAGACACTGCAGGCTGATGACTCATACTATCTACATGAACTAGCATGCAAAGACTGAGTTTTCAGTGTGTCGTTATAAAGAGGCGTGGCTGGCCTTCACTCAAACTGCCTAAGCCCGTCCAGCTTAGAAGCAGCAAACCAGGAAGTGAACTCCAGAGCTTGGCTGAAGGTGAGGATGAAATGGCAAGATGGGAATACCTCTTTAAGCTAATGGGAATTATGAACAGTTCCAAATACGTACCAGTCAATATTGACATAAAACTTTCAGGCTTATGCTAGAAAGCTGAATATGAAGAGGAACTTCATCTTTCAGCATGAGAACGGCCCAAAGCATAGGTCCAAATCAACAAAGGAATGGCTTCAGCAGAAGAAGATTTGCAATCTGACAGATTTGGAGTGTTTGTGCAAAGAAGAGTGGGCAAATCTTGCCAAGTCAAAATGTGCCATGCTGATAGACTCATACCCAAAAAGACTGAGTGCTGTAATAAAATCAAAAGGTGCTTCAACAAAGTATTAGTTTAAGTGTGCACACTTATGTAACCATATTATTTTATTTTTATATTTTTTCTTCCCGCTACCTAAAAGATTTCAGTTTGTTTTTCAATTGAGTTGTACAGTTTATAGGTCACATTAAAGGTGGAAAAAGTTCTGAAATTATTTATCTTTGTCTCATTTTTTTTTACATAACAGAAACCTGACATTTTAGCAGGGGTGTGTAGACTTTTTATATCCTTTGTATGTATTTGTATATTTTCATCCACACACTATTCCATTTGTGTAGGATGCCTTTGTGGTGCATATGATCCGCTGCGCCGACATCCTCCATTGTATGCATTTTTATTGTCAATAGATTTTTATTGTCAAAGTAATTGTCAAGGACAAGCAAAGTACAAGGTACAGGTTGCAATTGATAACATATATCCTGAGCACAATACTCCAATTTCTTTTGTACAGAAAATACAAAATAAAGGGTACAAAGATGTGAAGATACAAAGCATCTTGTCAAGGTCAATATATGTAAGACATAAATTCCAACATAAAATACACAACAATCTGGGCCGTGTCATCACTTCAACGTAGAACTTATGTGCTAGTTACTTTTGAGACCAACACAAATACACAATCTCAGAAAACAACTGCTTCTCGACATTCTTTCTCCACTTTACATTATCTCGTCCTATCTAACTCCATGACAATTTATTCACCATTTTCTGGACCCCGCCGGGCCTACCACCCTCCAAGCTTCCCATTCTAATATATGTTGGACAACCTGAAAGGATTGATGGGCAACTATGTCTTCATATGATTTCGCAGTGTTAACCTCTCTAGTGATCTCTTGTAGGTCGGGGATAATGGTGTTTTTCCAGTTCCTCGCGATTGCCAATCTGGTAGCAATTAAAATATGTAACACAATGGTCATAAATTTGGCCGGAAATTTGTCTAGGCCTATCAGCAATAAAGCCAGAGCTGGATCCAGAGGAACTTGATGACCGACCACCCCAGATATTTTATTAAATACTTGGGACCAAAGAGAGGTGACCGCCGGGCAAGCCCAAAGTATATGCAATAATGTTCCTCTATGCCCGCAGTCCCTCCAACATTCTGCTTTTGAGTTTGGAAAAACAGCGTGTAGCCTAACTGGGGTATAGTAACATCTAAGTGTCGTTTTCAGATAGGACTCTAGATGCGAGACGCATTTGAGAGTGGAAATAGCGATCTTGTTTGCTGTTGACCATTGGGCTAGGGTAAAAAAAATTTTTTTAACTCAGCTTCCCATGCTAGTAGTGGAGCAGTTTTAAGAAACCGGTCTTTCTCCCCTAGATACAAATATAATGGCTTGAGCCCCTTTGAAACCGGGCCTATTATGGACCATTGCAATAATAATTGGGTATGGTTTCTGACGTTGAAGGAGGCATTGCTTGACAGTGTGTGTCCTGAGTTATGAAAAGGCCTCCTGTTGGGGGATGTTAAAGGATTGCCTAACCGCTTCAAAGGACTTTAACCCCGAACCCATTAAAAGGTCGGCAATTGTGGTGATTCCGCTGTCCTTCCAAACATTCATATTCAAGTCTGGAATCAAATAATGGAGAGATTCCAGGGGTTTAGGTGTGCTACTGAGGCAGGGACGGACCGCCCACTTTCATGGTATGCTTTCCATAAGGCAATTGACGTGGAGACATAAAATGCAGGGTGAAGGCCAGAGTAAGTATCGTGTAATGCTGCCATAAGGAGGACACATAAGTTACTGCCAGAAACTTGTGATTGTTCAATATGAACCCAATGTTTCCCAGTGTCTCCCCTCCACCACGCTCTAAGTTGGTTAACTCTGGAGGCGAGATAATAATCGTATAGGTTCGGCATACCCAAGCCCCCGTACCTTTTATGTCTGCACATAATGCTTCTGGCAATTCTTGGCCTAGCCTTATTCCAAATGAATGCGCTCAGCATTCGGTTAGCCAAGTTGAAAAAGGAAACTGGGACCGGGATGGGGATAGTATGGAACAGATATAGGAATTTCGGAAGTATATGTTGTTGGAAAGCTGCAATACGCCCCAACCAGGATAGCTCGGATTTGGCTATACTATTGAACTCTGGTTGGAGTACTTGTAGGAGAGGGGGGAAATTGGTCATATAAAGTTCCTGCGGAGTAGTTGTCAACTTAAAACCTAGGTATTGGATTGAGGAGTCCTGCCAGTCTAGCGGGAATTCCTTTCTCATTTGGGACAAAACCGATTCTGGGATCCCCAGGGAAAGAGCTTGGGATTTATTCTCATTAACCTTTTAGTATGAGAGAGCCCCATAAGAACGAATGATATCCATCACTGCTGTTAGAGGTGACCGGGGCCTCGTCAGGGATAAAATAATGTCATCTGCATACATTGATATGCAATGTCGCCTGTCTCCGATCTGTACTCCCGTCACTGCAGGGGCCTGGCGGATTGCCTGCGCCAATGGTTTCAGAGATAGGATAAATATTAAAGGCGACAAGGGGCATCCCTGTCTAGTGCCATTTGATAAAACAAACGGGTCAGACAACACACCATTCGCCAGAACCCGGGCCGATGGGTCTGAATAAAAGGACCCGAATGGCTCTAATCGTAGATTCTGAGAAGCCCATTTTTTTGGAGCATAGAGAAGACAAATGACCAATTGACTCTGTTGAAAGCCTTCTCGGCGTCCAGGGTAACCAGAACCATCGGTATTCTATTTCTATTAACAAAATCAATCAAGTTCAGCACCCTTCTCGAGGTGTCTGCAATCTGATGCCCCTGTACGAATCCAACCTGGTCTGATGCTACAAGAGTGGGAATAATATCAGCTAGGCGGGATGCTAATATTTTTACCTACATTTTGAGATCAGTATTGAGTAGGGAAATAGGGCGAAAGTTTTGTGGAACAGAAGGATCCTTCCCAGCTTTGGGTAGAGTCACAATAACTGCCTCTAACATTTCTTTGGGCATTTTTCCCGTTGTCATGGCACTGGACAGGGATGCATGGAGATGTGGAGTCAGACATTCAGAGAAGATTTTGTAATAGGTGTTTGGAAGTCCATCTGGACCAGGACTTTTATGGTGTGGCAAGCTACTTATTATTTTAGAAATTTCTGCCTGAGAGACGGGGGCACAGAGGGATTCACTTTGGCGTTTACTTAGAGAGGGTAATTGTAGAGAATTCAGGAAGTCCTCTATTTTCTCGAAGGAAGCGTGGGTAAAACCAGGTTCATCTTTCAGGTTGTACAGTTGGGAGTAATAGGACATAAATCTGTTAGCTATAACCTTCGGGTCATATAGTTTGTAGGCTTTGGAGGGATCCCAAAGGAAAGCTATTTTGGATTTCAGGGCTTTTGCTTTTACCCGACTAGCTAATAGCTTCCCTGCCTTATTGGCTTGCGAATAATATGTCGCTTTAGTCTTTTTTAGCGAGAGTTCATACGTATGTAAAAAACTTTCTCTTAGCTGAGATCTAAGAACTCTTAGCTTCTCAGCAAGTTCCAGTGAGGGGGTAGATTTATTTTTCGACTCTGTGTTTTGTATTTGTTTTATAAGGTGATCTTGAATCTTTTACCTCATCTTTTTATGTCTATAGCTCAGTTTCAGTAAGATGCCCCTAATGAATGCTTTGTGAGCTGTCCACACTATAGTGGGGTACGATACCGAAACAGTGTTAAGTTTAAAGTATTCTTGCAATGCCTTAGACACCTCTGCTTGATATTTAGTGTTAGCTAATATGAATTCATTAGCCCTCCACAACGGGTTAGGAGGAGTGGAGAATTCTTCTGACACTTCTAAAGTTACTGGAGCGTGGTCCGACCAGGTAATCGTTCCAATGGAGGACTTTACCGAAACACTCAGGGAAATTCTGTCAACCAGGAACAAATCTATCTGTGAGTATGTTTGATGTGCGGGAGAGTAATATGAAAAGTGCCTCTCTGAGGCATGGTGAATGCGCCATACATCAAAAAGGGAGTTAGCTAATAATACAGGTGCAAGCGTGGCAGGGCGGGATCTGGAGGTGCCAGAAGAGTCCTGAGATGGATCAGGAGTCAAATTGAAATTGCCACAGACAATAACTCTGCCTTCCCTCAGTTTATGCACTCATGAATGATATAACGCCCCCCATGGTCTACTACCGTACTCTTTCCCTGATAAGACACTGAGTTACGTATTGCTAAGAGTACTCCCCTCTTTTTACTTAAACCATGGGAGTGAATCAAGGTCGGAAATGATGGATGTTTTAACCTCCCTGCATCAGCTTCAATTATGTGTGTCTCTTGTACGCAAAATATGTCACATTTAATCGAGAGTGCCTCTCTCCATATCATCCGCCTCTTGAATGGACTATTTAAGCCTCTTACATTTAAATAACCAATCGTTAATACCATTTTATCAATCAAGAGGCTGCAAATGATAATCACTCGGACGACGTGGAAGGAGGCACTCCCCAGCACATTGCACTATAACCATATGAGAAATTAGATCAAGACACAGCGTCGGGAAAGAACAAAAGCAAAAAGGTAGAAATGTTAACATAATAAACCAAAACTGACCGCCCTGGGAATGGGACAGTAAAGAAATAGCACAAGGGTCAGAACACATAACCCCTTGCGAATTTTGTTGGGGGAAAACAGTCATGCCTACCACCAAGAAGATTCAAAAGGTAGAACATGTTCCTACTCCAGATAACTGTAGAACAGGTATTGGAACCTTTCAGCGATGTTTCTTCTGTTGGCGTCTGTCTACCTGGTGCCACTCTCTATCTCCAGCTTGGTGCTGGTGTTGCTTCTCCGAGGGAGCCTCCGTCACCAAGATGCCCCAGGTTGCTAGTACAGTTTTACCCTCCTCCACCGTACGGATTACAACCATAGCTCCATTTCTCTGTACTAGCAGTTTCATAGGGTAACCCCACCAATACGGAACAGAATGTGATCTTAAAGCAAGAGTAATCGGGGCTAGCGTGTGCCGAAGTTGCAGGGTGGCTATGGAGAGATCTGCGAAGAGCTTAACTGATTGGTAAGGATCCGTTAAGGTGTCCAGCTTCCTTGCCGCCGCAAGAGTGTTTTCCTTGGCCTGGAAAAAATACAAGCGGGCAAGCACATCTCGAGGTGTGTCATCAGTAAGATGCTTTGGCTTGGCGATCCTATGAGCCCGGTCAATAATGAGATCTTGCACGGTGCAGTCAGGCGGAAGAAGCTTTATCAGGTTCTTGATATAAGCTTGGAGGTCTGCAGTCAGGACCGACTCTGGCACCTCACGCAGTTTTAAATTATTCCTGCGGGACCGGTCTTCAAGGTCCGCTACTTTCGCACGGAGGTATGCGATTTCCTCCGCTTGAGTGTCATGGGCATCAATCAGACTATTATGTGAGTCCGCAAATTCGCCCATTTTTTGCTCCACATGCTGGACTCTATTATCCAAGTCCGTGACTGATGTTTGAATAGGTGCTATCAGTTGCGACAGATGATTGGTAACCGAATGGTTAAATGCCAGCAGCATATCTTTCAGTAACAAGCTGGTTTATCGTCTGTGGGGAAATTACAGAGCACTTCTGATAGGGTGTCAGCATCTGACAGGCCATGTCTGCTGAGAGCTTCATAGGCAGCCGCCTCTGGATCTTGCAACCTGGGCCTCTGCTTAGCCAGGCTTGTGCTGGGGGATTGCTGTGCCGCAGTGTTCCCCAGCGATACAATGCTGCGCCAATTTGTGACCCCTTTTTCAATATTCAGGCTCTTACCCGACCGGGTGTGTTGCGGGGACCCACAGGGGCTTTACTGCTGTGAGCATCCACTGTCTGGGGTACGAGGTGAGCCTCCATTAGCAGAGGATGAGGGGCTGGAGCTGGATTCGGCCTGCCTGACTCGTGCGCCAGCGCCATCTTTGGCACGCTTATGGCCGAAGAAAAACTTTAGTTTCTCCTGGTTCTGCATGCTTCTTTTCCCCCTGGTTATCATTTGGGAAGGCTCCGATGCCAGCTGGCACCGAAGGAGAGAATTGCAAGCAAGAAATAAGGTTCCGCTGGGCTGAAATGCTAGACTGGAGCAGGAGCTCTGTAATCAAGCGGCCATACTCCTCAGCGTCGCGGCCACGCCCCCTCCATTGTATGCATCTTTTGCTGAAGATTGCTCCTAGAAACGGATCACATGCGGAGGAATTGCTCCCCCAGGTATAAACACGCTACAGTGGTTGGGGTTTTTGAGCATTTCCTCCCATTTAGGCCACTTTATTTTAGTGATTTTACTAAGACTGTCAATTAGACAACATCTTAGTACTTCTGTGCTGCCAGTGGATGCACCAAAGTTCTATGGAGGCGTAGGCATCTACATAACAGTTTTCTCGTTGGTGTAGATTTAAGACATTTTCCACGGCAAAAGCTGGCTTAAAAAAAATGATAAATGAGACAAGCATGCCAACTCATCCTCTCCCCGACCATGCGGCACTCCCTTTTCTTGGTGTGAGTGGCAAAAAGTCACAGATTTTGTTGCAAATAACCATTGCAACAAAATCTACAAAATTAATATGCCAAATAATTCATAATAAATGTTCCACTATACGTCTTGCCCATAGGAACCAATCATAGTGCAGCTTTAATGTTTCAAGAGCATTATACAAAATCAAAGCTGTGCTGTGATTGGCTGTTATTTCAAACACACCTTTTCTTTTGCATAGTTTAATAATTCTTCCCCAGTATTACAGATTTGATATACTTGTATACTGAAAGTTGTGTAAAAATATTCTAATAAAACAGAGAAACATAAAAGTACATTAACCTGGGTAAGTAGGCAATCTCGGACCGAAGAACTAAAAAGTAAAAGAAAAGTACTCATGAATATGACATTGCTCATTCCTCTCTTGCTATCTAGCAAATACAGTACATTTGATGTAATCCCAATATTCTGAATATGTTTCGCAGTAAAAATGTTATCATGTTAGTTAATTTTATTATTACTAATGATCAAAGTATAAAAATTCACCCCAGTGTGACATTTATGAATAAAACAATTATTATTCAAATATTAGAGCTAAAATGTTAATTCAATGTAACAGGTCGATTTTATAAAGTTACTAGCAGAAGGACCCGGCTTCGTATGGGTATATTTAATCTATTTCATTTCATGCTTCCGTGTGTCGTAAAAAGATATCAACAGTATCCCCCATAGCAGTGACCTCTAAAGTACCCGCCCCTTTAACAATGACCTCCACAGTTCCCGCCCCTTTAACAGTTACCTACACAGTGCCCACCTCTTTAACAGTGACTGCCTATTTAACAGTGACCTCCACAGTAGCCGCCCCATTAACAGTGACTTTCACAGTGCCCGCCCCTTTAATAGTGACCTCCACAGTGCCCGCCCCTTTAACATTGACCACCACTTTAACAGTGACCTCCATAGTGACCGCTCCTTCAACAGTGACTTATAGTGCGATAGTGCTATAGTGCTATAATGCTATAGTGCTCCTAGCGAGTCATGCACTCCTGATAAGCCTATCTGACCCATAGGTTG